>NC_051157.2:5029452-5341951 GCF_013339745.2 Dermacentor silvarum
TCGCTCCGGCTACTGGAAGATTGCCGTGGGCGATCTAGGCCGCGAGAAGACTGCCTTTGTAACACCCGACGGTCTTTATCAATTCAAAGTGACGCCGTTCGGTCTATGTAACGCTCCTGCCACTTTTGAACGCATGATGGACTCTCTTCTTCACGGTTTCAAATGGTCCACGTGCCTGTGCTACTTGGACGACGTTATAGTATTCTCCCAAACGTTCGCTACGCACCTCGAGCGCCTCTCAGCAATCCTGGATGTTTTTCGTCGATCCGGTCTGCAACTCAACGCATCGCAGTGCCAATTCGGCCGTCGCCAGATTACCGTCCTTGGACATCTCGTTGACGTGAACGGAGTGCCACCGGACCCAGGCAAGATCCATGCTGTTACGCACTTCCCTGCTCCGAAGTGTGTCAAGGATGTGCGCAGCTTCATCGGCCTTTGTTCGTACTTCCGCCGTTTCGTGAAAAATTGCCATAGCACGACAACTAACCGAGCTTTTGAAAAAAGACGCCCCTTTCCAGTGGGGCGATAACGATGCCTCTGTGTTCTCGCATCTAATCGACCTTCTCACAACGCCTACCGTCCTGGCCCATTTCGATCCTTCTGTACCTACCGAAGTCGGTACTGATGCCAGCGGCCACGGAATCGGCGCAGTACTAGTACAACGCCAACGTGGCAACGACCGTGTTATTGCTTACGCCAGTAGGCTCCTCTCACCATCTGAGCGCAATTATTCCATCACTGTGTGTGAGTGTCTGGCCCTAGTTTGGGCAGTTGCGAAGTTCCGCCTATACTTATATGGCCGACATTTTTCAGTTGTCACAGACCATCACGCGCTTTGCTGGTTGTACTCACTGAAAGATCCTAGAGGAAGACTTGGTCGCTGGGCCTTACGCCTCCAAGAATATTCGTATTCTTTCACCTACAAATCTGGCCGACTGCACAAGGACGCTGACTGCCTGTCTCGCTACCCGGTAGACTAGCCTGGCGACGCCGACAGTATTACCGCCAACGGCATTTTCTCTGTGTCTGCCTTCGCTAACATCGCCGATGAGCAGTACCGGGACCAATCTCTGCGAGCACTCATCGAGCGTCTGCGCTCTACACCTACCGACGCCTCCGTTCGCCGATATGTCCTCCAGGGCGGCATTCTGTACCGAAGTAACTTCCTCCCTGACGGATCTGATCTTCTTCTTGTCATGCCAAAAGATCTACGACGGACTGTGCTCTTAGAGATGCATGACGCACCCACTGCAGGACATCTTGGGGTAACCCGCACGTCGGTAATACGCCACCGCTTCTATTGGCCTGGTCCCGCACGCTCCATCCGCCGCTATGTTGCTGCCTGTGATCCCTGCCAGCGTCAGAAAACACCTCAGGTGCTACCTGCTGGTCATCTCCAGCCGATCACCGTCCCTGTGGAACCGTACTTTCGTGTTGGATTAGACCTCCTCGGCCCCTTTCCCACGTCATCCTCTGGGGAAAAATGGGCAGCCGACGCAACTGATTACGCCACCCTATACGCGATCACGCGGGCTCTCCCTACCAGTTGCGCCACTGACGTCACGGACTTTCTCTTGCGTGACATTATCGTGCTTCATGGCACCCCGAGACAGCTGCTTACTGACCGGAGTCGTAACTTCTTGTCGAAAGTTCTCGCCGACATCGTGCGTTCCTCCTCCACTCAACACAAGCTGACTACCTAATACCATACTCAAACCAATGGACTAACGGAGCGGTTAAACCATACCCTTACCGATATGCTGTCCGTGTACGTTTCCAAGGACCACCACGACTGGGACATTGCCCTTCCTTACGTCAAATTTGGGTACAATTCTTCCCGGCATGACACCGTCGGATTTTCTCTATTTTATCTATTGTACGGTCGCGAACCGACCTTGCCCCTTGATACGGCACTTCCTCTTGCTGCGATCTCAGCAAGCAAGTATGCGCGCGATGCCATCGCCACCGACCATCGCCACCGGCCACCGACCATGCATGCCAGCTTGCCCGTACTCGACTGACGGCCTCGCACACCACTCAGCAGCGTCTGTACAATGCCCGCCACCGTGGCGTACAGTTCTCGCCTGGTGCGCTCGTGCTCCTGTGGTCTCCCTCTCGTCACATCGGACTTTCAGAGAAGCTCCTATCGCGATTCACAGGGCCCTACTGCGTGCTACGCCAGGTGATGCCTGTGACGTACGAAATTGCTCCTGTCAGTTCGAACTCGCCGTCTACTCTGGCATCTAGTGATGTTGTGCACGTCAGTAGGCTCAAGGCCTACTACGTGCTTCCGAGCAGTGTTGCGGAGTTACCACTCCAGAATTGGAATGGCTTTGGAATCATGGTACATTTTCGGGACCCCGGAATGGAATGGGAATGGAATGGCGACAACGCTTGGAGGAATGAAATGGGAATGGAATTAAGGGCATCTTGCCCGGAATGGAACGATAATAGAATTACGGCCTTTCCCAAAAATAGAGCGCTGTTTCGTGTACGCACGGTTTTTTTTGGCAAAATATGGCGAAGAAACAACCAGCCCACGTTCAAACATTAGTAAGGCGGAGCCTCGAATTTAACCATAAAGCAGTATTTTTACAATGGCTTGGCTGAATACAAGCACGGTACATTTATAAGCAACGCGCCTACTACAATTCTGTCCTTATAGACTGAGGTGCTCCGAAGTTTGTCTCGATTCTTCGCGTAACCGCGGTTCTATGCCATTGGTATCCGTCGTGCGGAATTGCGGCGGCGGCATAATCAGACCCCCCCTTACACCCTGTGATTCTTGTTTACCTGGGTGGCGCGTTCGCTCCGGCCGCCTGCTGTCTCCCCACCCTTCACTTCTTTGTTTTTAACGCGATTAGGGCCCCGTGTCGCAGGAAATCCGCCGTCGGCGTCAGTGTCGGCGTGGATGTCGGCATCCGTGGCGGAGAAAATAATCCCCAAGCACCCCGACCGCATGGCCCTCCACGTGGCGCAAGGTGTTAGCGAAGGAGAAAATAATCCCCAACCACCCTGACCTCACAGGCCCTCCACGTGGTGCAAGGTTTTGGTGAAATCCGTCAGGAAAATTGTAAAGTACGACTTAACCACGACCTACAGACATATTGGCGTCGGATTGTAACTTGAATTTACGAGAAAACATAATTCTGTTACGAGGAAACTCAAACACAAACCCCTTTTCCAGCACTTCTACTATACCAACATCGGTGCGCTCGGATGGGGTACTTGCGAAAATGCTAACCAGATAGCGCTCGTATCCTGGCAGGTCAAATTGGAACTTCGTCTGCTTAATGCGTTTCGGACACGCGCGCGCGTCGGGGAAATAGCAAACAAATTATAAAATAATAAAAAAGGTGTTAGGGCCTTCACATTTTAATATAACACGACTTATATTACCCCTAAAAAAATATCTTCCCAGCAATGCATTTCTGTTTAAAACTGAAGCCGACTTTAAGGGGATCGGTGTAAGCTTGGTCTTTGAAAGCTGGCTTTTCCCACGTTCTGTGTTGCAGTGAAGCCCACTGAAAGAAAAAAATGGGCAAGTTTGCACTCCGTCGTGCAAAGCTTAGGCACAGCAAAACTGTCGATCCTCGATCTTACTGGCATCTGTTGTTAGGTATTAACTTCGCTGCTGCTAGGTCTTAACTTCGTTTAACTTAACTACGCATGTACGAAGCTATTCGGAGGTACCTTCCCTTTCACGACATTTCGCGTGACTAGCGCTGGACGCGTCGGCGCCTACCAGCGACAGCGTTCCTGGCATGCCACAAACGCAGGCAGGCTAACCAAGGTTAGCACAGTGCCAAGAATGCTGTTGCTTGCCGACGTCGAACACGTTGGAGGCTAGCCGTTCGATATCCATCGGCCAGCCTTTTTTTTTTTCCTGGTTCAGCGCGCCGCGGAGAGAAGAGAGGCGGAGGTCGGGAAGGCAGGAACCTGGCGAGGAGGAGACCGCGTGCGCATGCACGCGCATGTACGGGGTCCCCTCCTCCTCCGGCTCCGGGTTTCCATGGCTACGGCGCGGCAGTTTCTTGGCACGCACCACAAATTACGGCTGGCTTAAACAGCTTCGCTGTTACAATGCGATGCGAACGGGACCCGATAACGCAATCGCGTTCCTCTTTTAACGGCGAAGCTTAAGCTTCCTCCAATTTTTGCTTCCTTCGCCGTCGGCGACTCAGACGCATATTCGTTAGTTAGTTAGTTAGTTAGTTAGTTAGTTAGTTAGTTAGTTAGTTAGTTAGTTAGTTAGTTAGTTAGTTAGTTAGTTAGTTAGTTAGTTAGTTAGTTAGTTAGTTAGTTAGTTAGTTATGTAGGGTTTAAAAAACGCTTCTCTAAGTTGTGATGCGCATTGACGCTGGCGCGATCCCTGTGTTCACTGCAAGCTTTCGCGTACCAGCTTGCGCACCATCTCACATCGTACTCGCTTGACATGCGTGAGTGGTGACGAGAAGTGCGGCCCAGGGTTCCGTATTTGATGCAAAGGCACGACAAGGTGCTCGAGCGGTGCACTGTTCCAACTAATAGCAGCAGATCTTGAAGGTTATGTTCCCCTTTAAACAAATCGTAGTTTTCTCCATATTCACGACTGCTGCAGACGAATGACAAAACTGCTTAGTGAATATATAAGGTCTTCTTGAAAACCACTTTGGTTAGCATAACAATACGCCATGTCGTCATTTTATCATTAACACATTTAAGCTTAAACAATACTGAAACATCACAAGCCTTTAAAACATGCTGACCATGCAAATACTCTAGGTAGCGGGAGAACTGCCATAATGGGAATTGGTAGGGTGGTTATACTGGGCGAGATGTGTCACCAAGCTACTATACCTCGACCTTGGTAACGTGTTTTGCGTATTGTTTGCAGTTCTTAACGCGTCTGATGGCATCAGCTTTATGATGCGTTCATCCGTAACTCGATAAAACTGTCAAGATGCCTTTCCTACGTTGAGGAACTACAGGAATGGAATTGAACTGCCCGTCCATCCCCGGAGTGGGAATGGGCTAAGTTTTTTCATTCCCAAGAATTGAAAGGAATGGAATTACGGCAAATTCTAATTCCCCGGAATGGAATTGGAATGGAATGTGGGCGCCCATTCTGCAACACTGCTTCCGAGTCCGGCCTTTAGTCGCTCCGGGACGGCGCTTTTGCCGCCGGGGTAGTGCTACGGAACAGTATTTGCGATGACGAAGAGGCGGGCAGTGTGAAGACGACGACGACGATTAGAGGCTAGCGCGGGCTGGTGCCTCTTGGCCAAGTGCGGTGTATTTGCTTGTAAATATACGTGTATATAGCTTTTCGTCTGCGTCTTCCTACTTAACAATATGTCCACGCGGACAAACCTTGAGTAGAACTGCTGTGCGCTGTGTTGTGGCGCCGTCTCCTGAGTCCTTTGCTTGGCTAGAGATGCCGCCGAGGTTTAGAGTGACCTAACAATGTTGACCACGTGTTGCGTGTACGGAGCGGGGACCCACTCCCGGGACTCCCCTGCGCGTCCAGGCGGAAACCACGTGCACGCCGTAGAGGCGCGGTACGCATGCGAAGAACGCGTTCGGAGAACGTCGTCTTGTGAACGCCGAGTTCGGATGCCGCCGACGGTCATAATTGTTCCACACGGACAAACATTGAGTGGGACTGTGGTACGCAGTGCTGTGGCACCAGCTCCCGAGTCCTTTGCTGGCTAGAGAAGCCGCCGGGGTTTGAGATATGGCCCAGCAATAAATTGTGCATGCCTGGCGTGTTTTGCTGAGGCCGTCACTGACCACGTGGAAATAGGAGAGAGAAACGGAGTTGGAGGAAGAAGGAAAACGGTGTTGTTTTCCAATACATTTACTTTTAAGAGTAAGCCCATCCCTTGGAATTGTGGCTTAACAAACGTTTAGCTCTCATTGGCATTTGCTTCTGTGGGACGCGCCAACGGCCCTACCGCCCTTTTTCTTTGTCTCTTTGACATATGACAATCCAGACGAGGTGTTGTTCCTCAGTCTAGACTGTAATCACTAAACTGATAGATCAGTAAGGCTTCGTACGATGCAATGCTAGTCTGGGCCGTAACCACTTGGTGGTAGAACAGCGAGACTCGGTTGGTCTCTAACTTAAGAAAAAGTATAAAAGTAATGCGCTGTTTACTTGTGTGTTTTGCATCAGTGTTCTTTTGCTAAATCTGCATTTGACTGTGTAAATATTTTCGTTACAATATACCTTCAAGTCTTGTTACCTACAACCTGCCTCTTGCTTCATCAACGCCGATTATCACCTCGAAGGGACTTGATCGACTTCAAGGAGACAGAACAAACTTAACTGTGGTAGAAGCTTGTGTGGATTAAGTGACTCGCATAAAGATATCCATCTTAGAGACTGGAGTGCATTGGTTCGACGCTGGATCTTCTTCTGCAGTCGTCTCGCCTCCAATAAGCCGTAGATATCCGCATTTATTGCGTCTATATCATCGTTCGGCACGACGATGGATTGCTCGGAGCCGCTCCAATTTCGTTTCACATTCGCAAAACTCTGATGAAGCTGTAAAATTATAGGCAGTGTCTTGAGTACCAGCTTTGATCATGCCGTCTAGGTTTTCGAATGAACCTTCTTCATTTTCCTGACACCGCTTCTATGTGAGTGACCTGTACTTTGACCAGTCACCGCGCGTTGCCTAGCAACCACCTCGTGGAGCGGCATGTGCTTCGCCTCCTCTCCGTGCCGTGCACATGTTGCCTTCACATGGGACGTTAAGGAAAGGGAAGGAGAGCATGCGCGTGGCGCGCGCTATGCTCGGGAGAGAGAAAAAGAAAATGAGAACGAGGGAGAGAGAGAGAAATTGTAGCAGCACCAACGAGGCAACGCGCAGAGCTGCTGCCGACGCCGTTCGCGTTTCCCCGTTTCCCAGCGTTCGCACCGAACGCGCGCGGTGTCCGTGACTGCAGCAGGCGCCTCTGGCGGCTGCTCGAGGTTTCGACCAGCCACACCCCTGCAAATGTGGAGGTGCAGCTTGGACCCGTGACGTCACCGGGAAGATAAAGCTCGGAGCCGCCGCGAAGGCGGCAGAGCTCACGTTGACTCACTGGCAGGTACATGTAGCCTTAACATGGGCCGACCAAAGAAGATCCGGACACCCGAAGAAGAAGCCACTCATCTTGAAGCATGTCGCGCGGCCAAGCGAGAATCTGCGCTTCGGCGGCGAGCCGATTCGGAATACCGTGCCTAGCAGCACTTAGCATTTCCTAGCAAAATTTAGCCAAGCGTAGTAAAACCTGGAAGAAGCTAGGTCAATCACTAGCTCCGCTGCTTGCCTTGCCCCACTAGTGCAAGCTGCCCACGTCTTTTTTTTTTTAGTTCTTTTTCAATATTTTGTGAGGAGGACTCCAGACAACACTGCCATATTCAAGTATCGGTCGTATAAAAGTCTTAAACGCAATAAGTTTTACGTCCCCACTTGCACCCAGCAGTTTCTTCCTTAGAAAGTATAGCATCCGTAATGCTTTGGAGCATTCGTGATCAATATGTTTATGCCACTTTCTTCTTCTTTCTGGAGTTTTACGCGCCAAAACCAGTTCTGACTATGAGGCACGCCGTAGTGGACGGCTCCGGGTTAATTTTGACCGCTGGGGTCCTTTAACGTGCGCTACAACGCAAGTACACGGGCGTTTTTGCATTTCGCCTCCATCGAAAAGCGGCCGCCGCGGCCGTAAGTTATGCGTAATTAAAACACCCAGGTTCCTGAAAGCATCTACTGTCAGCAAGGCGTGATTGCCGATGTGATATTCAAATGGAATTATCTTTTTCTTTTTATAAATGTGGGTAATTCTCGACTTTGAGTAATTTGAGTTTTCCGGAAAACACGATAATGTGCTTGGCTGTGACATGTTCTAATGTTTTGCAGCAAACGGATGTAAGTGAAACCGGTCGGTAATTGTTTGCAGACAATCGATCACCACCTTTAAACACAGGAATATTGACAGCTTTGCGCCAGTCACATGGCACCCAATGAGTGCGAAGGGATTTTTGAAAAATAATTTTCAAGTAGTGTGATATCCACTCCGCATAACGCTTCAAAAAATGAGCGCAGCTGGCACTAGTGGTGCAAGGCTGGAGCAAACAGCGGAGCTTGTGGTCGACCAATCTACAGGAAGGGTCGCTTTCCCGACGACGCTGGATACTCAAACACAGACTCTCGCGTTCTCGTTCTCGAAACTCGAGATCTACGACTCGACGACGCCTCTTCTCGGCTGCAGCTTCGTCACGCTATTCCGAATCGGCTGGCCGCCAACGCGCAGATTCTGGCTTGGTCGCACGACGCGCTTCAAGACGCGGCCTGGCCAAGCGGTGACCTATCTAGACGAAGTGAGGAGGAACATGTGGTTGCTAGGCGACGCGAAGTGACGTCATGGCTAGACGGAGCAGGTGCACGGTCGTAGCATCTCGGCGCAGCGTTGCGGAGCGGCGGCGAAGCCAGGCGCAGCTGTGCCAAGTGGTTGCTAGGCATCGCCGGGCGATGCCTAAAAAAATCAGAGCCCTTCCATTATGTGAACATTGAACACCAGCCAAGTTGTTGATAACTATACGGAGTTATATATATGGTTAATTGCTATTTGATTGAATAAAGACACATACACAGAACTTGGTTGTTGTTATCGCATTTTATTTTCTCTTTACTTTGGCATTATGGTAACCATTGCTTGGTGGTCAGCTGCAATTGGTTGCCGATGCTTTCGCACCCACTCCGGCTTCTGTTGGTGAAAGTGATCCTCACGGGTGTTTTTCATCGGTCACAGAGCAGCTATTCGGCGTTACGGATCATTAGGACGACACGCGTTCTGCTATAGCGGTTTCTCGTCACCGTCGCGCCCACTGTTGCTAACGCCGGCGCTCTTTCCATGCACGTTCTTCAGTACGGACTACGCGCGTCCTGGCCATAGCAAGGCCAAAGTACAACTGCTGATAACGTCGCTAGAGCAATGTCGACGTCACAAGAAAACGAAGCACAGACATTGGTGGGTACACAATGACGTTTTATTATTCCGCAATCCACTCCGGAGCAGGCTACTGTTGATTCAGTTTTGTCGTCGCGACTTTTTTACAGCGAAGCTGCATAGGTTCTGGCGGATTGCGTCCGCGGACAAAACGATGCGTTGAACAACAATTTGCGGCGGCGGATATACATCGGTTTATGTATAAAGTGCCTTAGCACAGGTGTCAAAACGGATGTTAGCTTAAAGAATATGAGGCAATATTAAAGTGATTCACAACAATATTGTTACGTTGCGGAAGTCACATATACAGGTGCATTTATAACATTTACAAGAGATACAATGATACATAAACAAGATGGCTGGCGAGACCGATTCTACGTCTACACGTCAAATCGTCTACTTCCGACTGGCGCCATTCTTGGTTGCGCCGTAACTGCAAAGGCGCCGTCTCGGCGCTAACTATAAGGGAGGTGAACTCGCGGCAAAGTAAGCTTTCAGCCGGGACACATGCACAACGCCAGTGGGGAAACGCGAGTCCAGCCGAGCAATCGCATCGGCAAGCTGACACAATATCGTGTAGGGGTCCTGTGTAGCGCGGCAGCAGCTTTTCAGACAAGCCGACGCGGCGTCCATGGTGTATCGCATCGCACATGCGCAACAGCAGTGGGCGCAAGCCGTCATCATGCCGCTGTCGGCTGTACGATAGCGCACTCCCCCTCTTACGGACGAGTTCCCTATAAATACCGACGCTCAATAAAAACGGGGGTTCACTGGCTGTGTGTGTCGACGCTTCACTGCGGCAAGCTGAGAATGACACATCGTGTCAGAAGTGGTGAAGCCTGCTCCTCACGTATTCCACTAATGGTGGTCAGCCACCGATGGACGTCCTGGATCCCCCTTCAGCAGTCATGGAAAGCGTCAAGCCTCCGGAACCATTGAACACATCGGGAGACACCGGGAAAAGCTGGAAGCTGTTCCAACAAAGGTTCCAACTCTTCTTGGATGCAACGTCACCTGACAAACCAAGGTCGGAAGCGGCATAAACTTTACTCCTTCTAAGCGTAGCAGGCGAAGATGTGATAGAGATCTACAACAATTTTTCGTTGTTTGGGACGGACATCAAACATGACTACAAATTGGTCGTCGCCAAATTCCAGGTGTATTTCGGCGAGCAGGAGAGCGAAGTTCACGAAAGATACGTGTTTCGTACGCATGTTCAGCGGGAGGCCGAACCGTTCGAACAGTTTCTACGAGAAGTCGAGAAACAGGCCAGGGTGCCTAATTTCGGTACCCAAACCGATGACATGGTTCGGGGCCAAATCGTTTTTGCAACAAACTCCCCGAAGCTGCGGGAAAAAAATGCTCAGAGAAAAGAAGTTATCCCTGTAAGGTGCTATCGCCTTATGCAAAGCAGCCGAAACCGAAACGAGATATGGTCTAGGACAAAGGATGCACCTGAAGTCGACTCAGTAACTGCAAACAGAAGGGTGGCACGTCAGCCAGCAAGGTGTACCCGTTGTGACCGAATGCATCCGCCAAGGCGCTGTCCGGCATACGGCAAGACTTGTGGTTTGTGCAACAGGCCAAATCATTTTGCCTCGTGTTGCAGAGGGGGAGCTAATATTGGCGAAGTGCAGCGAAGAGACGATGAATTCGAGGTCTTGGATGTAGCCGTAAACAGTGTTCCAACCGGACGCGACTGGCTTGTGAAAGCCACAGTAGGTGGAACGTTACATTCTAGGTTGACACCGGATCCCAAGCGAACCTCGTGCCTCTATCAGTTTATCGCAAGTTAATTGTCGGTACGCTTCAGTCAAACGGCGCGGCGCTGCGATCGTAAAACGGCGGAATTATCAAGCACTGTGGAACGTTCTCGGCACCCCTCGTCATTGGTAACCGGCAGGAAAGTGCACAGTGGTGAAAAAAGACCACCAGGCCATTCTGGGGTTGGAGGCTAGCGAAAGCTTTGGTTTGATTCAGCGGAACGTTGACACTGTAGCCACAACCATCTCCGAAGAAACAGCCCACCTATTTCACGAACTGCACGCCTTCATCGGGAATACAAAATTGTGCTTCGCGAAGATGCTACGCCCATCGTCCAGCCAGCGCGAAGAGTGCCCCTGTCTCTTCAGAAGTGGACCGGATGGAACGAGCGGGGATCGTGCGGAAGATGAGCAGCCCAACAGACTGGGTTAGCCCACTAGTCATCGTGTGCAAAAAATACGGCAAGCAAAGGATATGTCTTGACCCCAGGAAAATTAACCACAGCTTGAAACGTGAACACTGTCAGATGCCTCGTCGCGAGGACATAGAGGCGGAACTAACTGGTGCGAAATTTTTCTCACGTTTAGACACCAATGCCGGATTCCATCAAATTCTGCTGGATGAAAATTCATCGAAAATATGCACGTTCTCATTGCCCTTTGGCCTGTATTGTTTTTTTGCGGCTTCCTTTCGGCGTTTCCTCAGCCAGCGAAGTGTTCCAGAAAGCCCTAAATGAGATATTTGAGGGCCTTCCTGGTGTGTGCGTGTATGTGGACGACGTGCTGGTTTGGGGCGCGACCAGAGCGCAGCACGACCAGCGCCTACGAAGTGCTCTCAAAGCAGCTGAGATCGCGGGACTTTAACGCTGGAAAGTGCACGTTTGGTGCACAAGAGATTGCATTCTTGGGTGACATGATTTCCAGAGACGGTATCAAACATAACCCAGAATTAATTGCCAGCATCCACACGATGCCAAAACCAGAAAACAAGCAGGCAATACAAAGGATGCTTGGGACTATCAAATATTTCAGCAAATATTTGCCAGGCTTGGCGCAGCGGACTGTGCTGTTAAGGTCGCTTCTCAGGCATCACTTACGGTTTGAATGGACGCAAAACCATGAAACAGAGTGGAGGGACATTTGCAAAACTCTGAGCGCAGCACCACTGCTAGCGATTTTTGACCCGGACCTGGACGTAAAGGTGACGTCAGATGTCTCGCAATACGGCGTTGCTTCAGCTTTGTTGCAAAGACGTGATAACGGATTGCGACCGGTAGCCTATGCGTCCAAATCTTTAACGGAGACGGAACAGCGCTATTCTCAAATGGGAAAGAAGCTATGGCGCTTGTTTTTGGTTGTGAACGGTTCCATCACTTCGTGTACGGCCGCCCGGTGACACTTAAAAGCGATCACCGGCCTCTCATTGACATTGCAGGAAAAAAAAGGCGATGTTTGAGAGGCCACCACGAGTGCACCATTTCTTTCTCAGGCTTTTGAAGTGTGATTACACAATCGTGTTCATTTCCGGAAAACAGATGGCGCTGGCGGACATGCTGTCAAGGGCACCCGCTCCTGGAGACGGCACTGCCACGGACACCACCAACGTTGAAGTCCACGCCGTCAGCGTGGTGTCGTCACTCGTCAGCGAAAGAACTCCCCTACGCCTCGCACGTGAGTCCGCATGCGACCCGTACCTGAAGATAGTCTTGCAAAAGGTAAAGGACGGACATGCTGTGGAAGGGCCCCTCGCGTCTGCGTCCTCTGAGCTTTCAGTCGTGAATGGAATACTTCTCAAGGGGACAAAGGTTGTAATTCCCACACACATGCGGGCTGAAATTTCGCACAGAATTCACACAGGGCACCTAGGTATATGAAAATGCAAAGGACGAGCATGACGGCCTTCTGGCCAAACATCAACTCGGATATTGAAACGCTAATACAAAAGTGTGCTATTTGCAGGTGACATGCATACAACCAACCAGCTGAGCCGTTAATGCTTCGATCAACCACTTCACAAGCTTGGTTGCGTGTTGGAGTTGACATCTCGATAGCAAAAAGAAGATTCTCCCTGACAACGTCACAGCTAGCCTTACAAATGATTTTAATGATTATTTTGCCACGGTTGGCGAAAACTTTACGAAACAATTTACTGCTGCATGGCCCATCACTTACGTTGAAAGATGTGAAAACAAATTTAGCTTTCAGGTCATAACAGAAGAGCTGGTGACGTCTGCTATAAAAAAATGTAAAGCTGAACAAAGCCACAGGGATTGATGGTATACAAGCTGGGTACTGAAAGACAATCCAGATATTCTGAGTGCTCCACTTTGTCATTTATTTAACCATTCATTAAATGCGAATTACTATCCAGATGTATTAAAATGGCCAAAGTTGTACCAGTATACAAAACGGGCAACCATAATGTTCCCGGCAGCTACAGACCGATATCCGTATTGAGTATAGTAAACAATGTCTTTGAAAAATTAATCGCTCAACAGCTTAAGGACTTCCTTAGCAGGAATAACATAGTTTGCCCGGAACAGCATGGTTTCGTCCCAGGGAAATCCACATCAACAGCTGTCCTTACCTTATCTCAAATACTCAATTCTGCCCTCAACCATCAAAAGATTGCTATTGGAATTTTCATCGACATAAAAAAGGCATTTGATACCATTTGTCACTCGACACTACTGAAAAAACTGAAGTGCTATGGTATTACTGATGGCCCTCATGACTTCTTATCCAGTTATCTCACATCGCGAAAGCAGAAAGTACTAATTGACGGTTTTCTATCCGAATCTAGGAATGTCACATGTGGTGTACCGCAAGGATCCGTATTGGGTCCCATTTTATTCGCTCTATACGTTAATGATGTCCCACGCATTCTACAATCGTCTAAAGCATTAATGTATGCGGACGATACTGTAATTTTATTCACAGGTAGTTCACTTGAAACCTTACAATATACGGTATCTAATGAACTACAAGCTGTTTCAATGTGGTTTCGTGAAAACAAACTGTTACTAAATGCCGATAAAACAAAATACGTTATTTTCCATTCACGAATGAAAACTCTGAACAACGTTTCAATTAGCATATCATTAAACAATCGGACCATTGAATGTGTTCCGACTATTAAATATCTAGGCATTATATTTGATAGTAACGTTAACTGGAGAGACCAAATCAGTACCGTTTGCAAAAAGTTGTCATTCAGCTGTTACACTCTCATACGAGCACGTCAATACTTTGATTTGACATTGCTGCGAACAATATATTTTAGCCTATTTCACTGCCACCTTAGCTATTGTTGCGAGTCGTGGGGCCAAACGTACATAACATACCTTACTCCGTTATTTCGATTACAAAAACGGGCTGTTCGTGCGATTACTTTCTCCTCGGTGCGTCATTCCTCTAATCCTCTATTTCAGAGGCTGCGTATACTGCCGTTTACTGACATACGGAACTGCAAGAGTTCCTGCTTAGTAAATAAAATACTAAACACAAACACACCTCTGCCGCGTACCATTTTCACGTTTCCGTCGTTAAACACACGGCATGCACGCAATGGTAATCTTAATCTTCCTTTATGTTCGAATGCGTACGGAGAAAGGTTACTACAATTCTCTGGTGTTAAGCTATGGAACAATTTGCCTCTTGAAATAAAACTCGCAAGAAATTTTGACTTTACATGCAAATGCCACTACTTAACTTACCAAGCACGTTCTTGAGATTTTTATATTAAAAAACTATGTGTATGTTAATTTGTTGTTTTTTCTTTGTTCTTTCTTTTTTTTTCAGCGCAGTTCTGTGAATATATATAGTATTAACCGCTTATGTATGATACTTTCGCTACTTTGTTTGTATAAGACTGCTAATTATTGCAATACATTTTTTTTTGTATTGAACCCATCACTAGCCGCTTTAGGCTATGGGACCAAATATCCTTGTACGCATCTTTTATATTATTGTGTAATAAAATTACCCTTTGATTGATGATTGATCTTTCATTCCATGTCTAACTTTTCAGAAGTCGACCAGCTCCGTGACCTGTCAACCAACTCCGTAACGGAGAGGCTCGGAACGATGTTCTCATGATACGGCATCCCAACAGAAGTGTGCAGTGACAATGGCCCCCAATTTTCCAGCCAAGAGTTTGCCCGTTTCGCTAAGCTGTACGACTTTCGGCACGTGACTTGGTGTCCCCAGTTCCCGTGCTCAAACGGACTAGCAGAAAAAGGCGTGCAAGTGGTGAAAAGGATATTGAAAAAGTCCACCGAATCAAACGAAGACTTTTGGCTTGGTTTCCTTAGTTACAGAGCCAGCCCCTTGGAAGACGGGCGGTCTCCTGGCGAACTGTTTCAAGGAAGGCGTTTGCCCACATGTCACAAAAGAGCGCGTAATCCAAGGGCGCGCCGCGTGTCACGCAATCCAGCAAAAGAACACGCCGGCCTCGCGGCAACTTCAACAGAGGGGGAGAGCGCATACGCCTCAAACAGCAACGCGAACAACGGCGCCTAGACGTCTAGAAGAGCATCGACGAAGCGACGTTAACCGGAGAGAGAGAGAGAGAGAGAGCACGCGCGCGCCGAGACACCTTCTCACCCGGCAAGTCCTACAGCGTGAGAGTGCGCCAACGGGATGAGTCATCACCCCCCCTCGACAACACTTCGACGGCGGCGGTCGAAGGTACGAGAAAAGAATAGAAGCTTCCCAGGCTTTGGCCATGCTACCGGATCACGACTCCGATAGGAAAGTTCGAGAACGCCTGTGGAAGCTATATAACCGCCGTGCGAGAATCGTCAGTGGAGTTCACTCCGCACCGGTGAAGTGATGTAACGTGAAGACCGAGCGTCTGCGGAAGAAGGGGATTCCCCGGCAAGCTAGTCGACGAGCTCATCGAGCGTCTGCATTTCCAGAAGTTCCTTCTTCGAGATTTGCCCCGAGTTACGCCGAGATCGTCCGACTCCAGGACCAGCACGGTGAATACGATTGGACACTTAGTGTTCCTATTCATTTTATAATTTACGTGTTGGACTCATAGTGCTTGTCGTGAATTATTTTTCTTGTGTTTTGTGAATACCCATCTGTATTGTATTGTGTTGTGTCTAGCCTAAGTGTGCAAGTGTGTGTGTAACTGCCTTGTGTGAAGAATATATTTTGTTGTGTTTTGACAACTCTGGGCTCCGACTCGGTCTTTGGACAGCAACCGGCGTTCGCTGGCGCACCAGAGGGCCCTTTCTTAATTGTCCTTGCTTTCGTGGGATTATTTTCAGAAGCTGATAAATCGGCTTTGGAATTTGGACCGGCGTCTGCGCCTCGTTCACGGGGTCTGTGACAGCACATCTCTACCTGATTTCACACCGCAGCCACACAACGAAGCACAAGCAAACAAATTGGAGGATCATGCCTTGCCTCCCCTTCAACATAATGACGTCGTGCGAGGGAAGGGATCGTCGTGGTCAGAGAAAGCCAATGGCACCAGCTGGACCATGCTCCTTCTATGTCCGCACAGAGGGCCACAAGACACTACGCCGAAACCGCCAACACTTGCTAGCCACGAAAGAAAGCTTCAGTCCCGACATGTCGGCAAGTGATTCAGACGACGAACAAGATACCACGCGGTCTGACAGCGCAAACACTCCACCAGCTGCGTCTCCATTGGTGTGCGTGGGAACAGCGAGACAACAAAGCCCGCCTCCAACAACCTAGGAGATCGCAGAGGCAATCCAGGCCACCGGAACGTCTGGCCTATTGTGGCAGCTTCAAGCAAGTCGGCTACAGGCGCTGAAACCACCCAGAAGGGAATATGTATCGCATTGCACACATGCGCACCAGCAGTGGGTGCAAGCCGTCATCATCGGATGTGCGATAGCGCACTCCCCCTCTTACAGACCGAGTCCCCTATAAATACCGATGCTCAATAAAAACGGGGGTTCACTGTTCACTGACTGTGTCGACGCTTCACTGCGGCAAGCTCAGAACGATAGACATAGGAGGACAACAGAGCCCGGAAGAAATCGAATGTCCCGATGTCGGCTGTCGTACCGGATCTTCTCTACGGCCTGAGACTCAGTGAGCTGGGAGGCGGCGATCTTGTGTGCCGTGTGAGCCCGGGCGAAAACGTCTTGAGCATATTCAGTGGGAGTGTTCGTCGAGGAAGGAAGCAGTGTGTCAAAGGGCAGAGTAGGGTGGCGGCCGAACAGAAGGTAAAAAAGGTGAAGAGCCAGTGATCTCGTGACGGGACGAATTATAGGCGAAGGTCACGAAGGGTAACGTGCTATCCCGATCACTCTGGTCGTCAGAAACATAGATAACACCGTGGCCAGCACTGAGGGCGATGACGGCAAAGCGCAACGGAATGGAACGGCGACGGGCGAAGAAGTCACGTGCAGCATGACTTCTTCGTGAATAGCACGGTTGCGTCACGTGCAGAGGCGCAAGACACGGAGCCGACGACGGCTGACTGAAGAGGGATATTAGTAACTTCGGCAACAAACATTCTTGTAGACGTCACAGAATCTTGATCCATGAAAAGAAAAGACAACTCCGCCTCGGCGCGGGCACAGTCAATGATGGCATTGTTTGACGAAAGGAAATCCCAGCCTAACATGACATCGTGGGAGCAGGACGGCAGTACAACTAATTCAATGACCTAAACGGACTCTTCGATGACAACACGTGCAGTGCAGGCTCCCAAAGGTTCGACAGGCTGTGCGCTCGCAGTACTCAAATACAGTCCGGAAAGCGACGTCGTTACTTTTCCTATCCGTCGGCAAAGTCCTGCGCGCAACAGCGAGATTGCTGCGCTCGTATCGACCAGTGCGAATGTTGGAATCCCTTCGACGTATACCTCAATGACGTTGTGGGGGTTATATCGAGGCATTTGGTAAATCAAATGGGACACAGTTCTCGCCTCGAGAACTGCGACACTAAGTTTCCCTGAGGTAGAGCGCTCGGCCGGCGTCTCATCGGTGAGATGGAGCGGCGGCGTGGGGGTGAAGAACGACGAGTAGTGTTGAGAACGGGGGTTTCATCTGGCGGCACAGGAGATTGTAGCTATGTAGATATGCATAGTGACAGTGTATTATGTATACCTGAAAGGCACGAACGAAGTACTCATGGATAGGCGGCATACGGCGTCGACAAAAGCGGGCGACGTGCCCCGGAATACCACAATGGTAACAAATTAGTCGACGTGGCAGCTGCGGTGCAGGCCGCGAGAAGGAAATCGGGGGCAGTCGCGCAATGGTTCGCAGAGGTGGACGGGGTGCGAAGTGCGGCCTTGCAGCGACGTCAGCGTAGGTCAAGGAAGCCGCGACGGTAGGCTGTTGAATAGCAGCTGGCAGGCACTCAGCGACTTGCTCCTTGATGGCGGTCTGTAGCCCCGGGGTCAATGGGGAGTGTGGTTGCGCGTTCGTAAAATGCACCAGTGAAAGCGGCGGAGCAACTTCTCGCACGAACTCCTTTATCTGGTGCATTAGAGGCGACTCGTCAACGCCAAGCGTCAGGCCTGAGACAGAGGAGAATTCTGAGGGCGGATGTCGTGTGACTACTCGCTGCCTTCGAAGTTCGTCGTAACTCTAGCACAGCCCAATGACAACAGACACTGTGGTCGGGTGTCTGTTGGAACATCTGGAAGGCGTCGTCCTCAATTCCCCTGAGGATATGCCTGATCTTGTCGGCTTCTGGCAGTGTCGCCTCGACTTTGTTTCACAGATTAACGACGGCTTCGATGTAGCAGGTGAAATTCTCCCCTGGTTGCTGGGCATTGTTTGACCTGAAGTTTACGGACAGCAGGACGACCAAAGACTTCCGTGAAGTTGTTCTTGAACGCCGACCATGTCCGGATGTCGGATTCGTGGTGACGATACCACAAATGTGCAACGTTGCTCAAGTGGGATTGATTTTTGTCGTATCGTCCAAGCGGCAGTGCCTGCTCACTCTGTCGTACGAGGTGAGCCAGTCCTCGACGTGCTGATCACCGGTACCCGGCGAAAATTCCAGGATCCCGCTGACGCTGCACGCCAGGACAGATTGCAGGTGGTGCCGCGGCTTGTTGGGCTGGATCGTCAGGCATGGTTCGCGAAGGCTGGGCTAGCTCGTCCGGCATGGACCAAGGTGGTTGAAGCGTTCAGCTTCGAAGTTCCAGCGTTGATGGAGTCGTACCCCGCAGTCTTCACCAATTGTCAAGGTGTTTATTGACAGGGTACGCAAGGAGCGAGAGGTAGAACTCGGTGCGGCAGTCAGAACCCTGAGAGCAGTCAGAGCCGGCCCCGTCCGTAAAGCGCTGGTGACGCGCGTGACTGACCGGCACTTCTTCTTCGTCGTATATAATATGATGGAGATGCGCCTGGCTAACCGGCACTTCTTCGTTACAAATTGATTGACTCTACTACATACAATTCGGCATGTGAGGCACAATTTGGCATGTGAGGTACAACGTGTGCCCCAAGGAACTCGAGGCCATGTGCGGTTTCCTCCAGCCATCTTCGACACACTCAAAACGAATTTGTGACATTGTAAAAGCCCAATTGTGGAGACAGACACGACATTTCAAGGATTGCTTGAGAGTAACGTGCGCCCTGCTTCATGCCCGGGAGCACAACAGACACTCCAGGGAGTGGTGTAGGACGTCCGACAGATTGGCAGACTGGTTGTGGGACAACACGAGACCACACTTGCCTAGACCGAAGAAGCAACAACCATCGGACGGCAGAGTGGTCATCTTAGGAGACACTGCAGTTCCCGAGGACTACAAAAGGATTCTTGCACTCGGTCCCAAATTTTGCTTCGAACCGGCCTTCACACCACCAGAAAAAGTAGCACTGGCGAAACCCATGGCGCGTCGAGTAGCTGAGGAAAAACGTCCACGCTTCATCATGTGCTTTCCAGGAAGATAACCTCCGACAGAAAAGAGCAACACGTAATGAATTTGGTGAACTTTGGAATGAGGAACAATTTCCGGTTTCGTACCTCTGATAAGGAAGGTTGTTTTGTAGTAGTACCTGAAGGTCTCTTCCAAGAAAAGGCGTTGAGAGCGATAAAAAAGAATTTCGTCCGGGTCGAAGTTAAGGGTAGTAAAGTTAGGGATAAAGCAGCCACTTTACTGGCGAGCAACAATTTTGAGCAACTTGCTTCAGCAGTTAAGCGCGCGTGCAACCTGCACCTCGAAGCCAAGACACGCAAGATTGGTGTTCCGTTCCGAGCCATAGTATCAGAAAGGGACTCGTGGCAGTTGGTTGTTTCATCGTATCTACAAAACCAGCTTAATCGCTTGAAGGTGTCTGATCCGTTTGTTGTACCAAACTCTGAGGTATTAGTATCGTACCTGAGCACGTCTAACCCAGGAAGGTGCAATTTTTTGAGCGTAGATGTACAAGATTTCTATTATAACATTCCGCATGGTCCCTTGTTAGCGAGTGTAAAGCAATGTTTAACGGAAGACAACGATGAGATGGATTTTGTCAACAAATGTGGCGTGTTCGTTAGTACCTTTCTTGAGCTATTAACCTTTACCTTGAGTCCACTTTTGTACGGTTGAATAATGTTATCTACGGACAGAGGTGCGGGATATGTATACGCTCAAAAGTTGCTCCGGTACTCAGCACAATTGTTCTAGGTAACATTGACAAGGCAATTGATTCAAAGCTTAACGGCCTTGCATTAAGGGTGTTCCGTTTTGTGGATGATTTTTTGGCAATAGTTGAACATGGTGTTGTGGACAGCAGAGTGGAAGAAGTTTTGAAAGTGTTCAAGGACAACAGCCAAGGACTGGATTTCACTGTCGAGTTACCAAAAAATGGCAAGCTACAGTTTTTAGACATGGCATTAACTACAACGTCAGACCACGTTTGCTGGTCATACAATCCGCGATCAGAAAAGCCCTTACTTAGCTACAATTCGGGACACTCAAAAGTAGTAAAAAGCGGCATACCCTTTTCATGTCTGCGATCGGCCATAACCAAGTCTTGCCCAGAAAAAAATAAAGGAAAGTTTCGGCCAACAAGTTATCAGGCTAAAGAATGCAGGTTACGAAAAACATGTGCTTTGTAGATAAGCCAATAAGTTGACTCGTTATGTGCGCAATGGCTTTCAGAAGGAGCCCAGTAGAAAAGTTAATGACAGCAGAAAAGTTGTATCAATTCCTTATGCGCACAAGGTTGCACATAACCCAAAAAACGTAGGTAGTAGGTATGGTCTACAGGTAGTTTTTTCAGCTCCTAACAAACTCGGTAAAATTTGTGCCGGACTGTATCGTAAAGTTTCAACAACTGTAAAAGGAAATAGACATAGGTGCACGATTAATCATACAAAGGTATTTGTCAAGTGCAGATCGTCCGTTGTGTATTGTTTACCCATATCTTGCGGAAAAGTATATATCGGCCAAACGGGACGATGTGTGAACGCAAGACTTATGGAACACAAAAGGTCAATGAGGGGCAACATTCATTCCCACATTAAAGGGCATTGTGTACAGCATGGGTGCTCACCGCTGTACGATGACACTACAATTATTTCGCACCATAGGGATCAGCTGACCAGGGAATTAGTGGAAGCCTTTCACATTTACAAGAGAAAAGATGGCTGTGTAAGTCAACCATCTGTTTCTCTGAGTCATAGTGAGGTCGCCTTTTTGGAAGGTCACTAGATTAAATTTGTAAAAATGAAGGTGTTATGGGTACAACGATTACGATAGGATTGCACAGCGTGCAAGATATGTGGCCTATCTTTGATGCCCAAGTGTGCGTGGATATGTATTGTAAAAATGCTGTTAATCTGACCTTGCACAACGTTGGAGGGTGCACGGGTAGATGAAGTGTTCGTTCTGAAATGAAATAGTTGCGAGTGCAGAAGTGTCGTGTGTCTCTCCACTTTGTCAGTCTTCACCAATAGGGTATGGTGATTGATCACCAACTCGCCCAACTTTCCACATTACTGAACTTTATAAGAACACCAAAAATTACAACTGCCTATGGTAGGCTGCGTATTGTGCACCAAATTCCCAGTCTACTTAATGAACTTAACAACATTTTAGACCTAAATGAAAAAAAAAAAATCACCAAAATAGGTTTAAACAAATTCTTCTAGAAAACTCTATTGAACATGTTTAAGTACTGTTGAAGTGTTGATTAAAGCTTCCATGTGTATTGACTTTTTATCTTGCTCAATGTTCACTGGGTGTTTTATTTCTGAGCGCACATTGTTTCTTTTTGTTGCTGCTTGCAACAATATACAGGGTGTTTCAGCGAACACTTTCAAAAAATCCTAAAGGTAAGTTTTTCGAGAAAAATGGGAAT
Source organism: Dermacentor silvarum (assembly GCF_013339745.2). Classification (NCBI taxonomy): domain Eukaryota; kingdom Metazoa; phylum Arthropoda; class Arachnida; order Ixodida; family Ixodidae; genus Dermacentor; species Dermacentor silvarum. The sequence continues at coordinate 5,051,495 of NC_051157.2, forward strand.
TCTCTTAAGGAGCAAGCTTTCAGGTTCGGCGGACGTCAGAAATTATGAGAAACATGCGAATTACATAGTTAATTAACTAAAATTGTCTAACGAACTTTTTAATTAGCGACGTTTGGTGGTTATTTCCAATGGCGACTTTGTGGCCACGGAGACGACGATGCCGTATCAGTTTTTAAAGCAAAGAAAAAGTCACTCTGTAAAGCCCTGCAGCCCGTGAAAATCAAGTATTTTTTCTCGCATGAAACCGAAACGCGGCGAACATGGTGCGCCGGAAATCTAGTGCAAACGCAACGTCCGCTGATGACGTGTTGCATTGATTGCGGCGCCCAATTCGAAATGTCTCTGGTGATTCCCCAGGCTAGGGAGCCTCAACGCTCAGCTTAGACCCCGGCTGACGTTATTTTTTCTTTCGTTGGTAGGCGCAAGAAAGAGTCTAGCCATCACCAACTACGCAGTTGTCGATTTTAAGATGCTGTTGGGCTCTGGCCTGGTGCTCTGCCAGTGTAGTTTCCTCCGGAAGCAGTCCTTTAATTTCCATTCACATTACGCTAGCTACGTTGAAAGAATAAAGCCTCGCTTTTGTGACAGTGCAGAGTTTTTTTCAGCGCTGCTGATATTGTGACAGGAGCAATACTGAGTCAAACGATGAACTAGTTAAAAAAGTCTAAGAAGACATTTTTGTTAAACATTTCGGCAGGGAGGTAGTTGGCATTGAAAGATGCCATAAAATAGGGGGAAAAAAAGAAACAAGCAGGTCACGTCCTGTTATTTTAAAAATTCTTGACAATCGCGGAAAAATGGCCAAATGAAATCGGCGCATAAACTAAAGGGCATACATATATCCTTATCTGAAGACTTTTCCGAACGGCTTCGCGACATAAGGCAGAAGTTATGGAGAAGCGCGGCAGGAGAGAAAGCAAATGGCGCGAAAGTAAAACTCGTTTATGATAAGCTGAGCATCAATAATATCTTGTTCGATTGGGATGAAGGAAAAAATGTACGATTTCAGATAACCAAGGCGAAGACTGACTGACACCAGAACCCTAACATCCTGTCTCTAAACATAATAACTATTAATTGTAGGAGCGTAATTAACAAGGTCGCGGAGTTGGAGGCCCTTGTCCTTTCGCATGATCCTGCCGTCACAATTCTAACAGAGACCTGGCTAAATGACTCAATATATGATAGCGAGCTTGTCCCATCTGGATACAGTGCGTTTAGGAAAGATCGAGACGTTAGAGGTGGAGGCGTCAGTATCCTTTTCAAGTCGTCACTTAACATCCTGCGAATGCCGAATATACCCAATGTTGAAGGTATCTTTTTTTAAAGCGTATTACAATGGCATCAGGTACATTATAGGTGCTATATACAGACCACCGAACACTCCAGTTTCCATGTTTTATAAGCTAGATAAACATTTGCGAGTAAATATAAAGACTAATGACCGAATTATCATTTCAGGGGATTTTAACCTGCCTAACATACACTGGCCAACATTCACGCTCACAAAACACGATCTTGTTGGAGAAGCCATGCTAAACTTTTGCTTTACATATGATCTGCTTCAAGTTGTGCAGGACTATACCAGAATTCAGGGACCTTCTAAGTCTGTTTTGGACTTATTCTTTGTCAGCGGATCCATTGATGCTCGAACAAGCTGCGAGGTATTTCCAGGAATTTCCGACCACCAAGCCGTGCTCCTAACCCTAAGCAATACTGCACTTGATAAAAAATTCCAACGTTTATCTTTCCCCTATTTCTCTCGGGCAGATGATGTTTCGATTATTTATAATCTCGCGTTTCAGTTTAATGAGTTTGAAAACAGCAGATGCGATGTAACTGAGCTTTGGATCAGGTTTAAAAATATTATAAATGACTGTATTAACTCTTTCGTACCGCGAATTACAAAAAAGAAGAAACATAAAGACCCCTGCATTTCTCGTGAAGCGCTCCAGTTGAAAAGACGGCTAAAACGATTAAGGAAAACAATGAAAATGAAAAATATGCATTGCAATGGTAACGAAGTCGGTGAATTAACTTCAAAGCTTAAGGACCAAGTCAGTAGCGATAGGCGGCGCTATTATGGCGATTTATTGCCAAGTTACATCGCATCGGCTCCTGAGAAATTTTGGAGGAGCATTAGTCCTAAATCAGGAGAGTGTGATGTGTTTGACGTGAATGACAAGTTGACTCATGATAACAAGAAAATTGCAAACCTATTTAATGCGCACTTTAAATCTGTTTTTACTCGAGATAATGACATTTTACCGTACTACGATGCAGTCTTGCCTCCTATACCTGATGTTAAGATAACTGAACAGTGCATTTTTAATATGATACTTAATCTAGATATTAGAAAATCTTCTGGCCCAGATGACATTCCGAATGGTTTTCTTAAACGCTATGCGGAATGAGTGTCCAAATATTTACATGTTTTGTTTGTGAAATCCTTGCAATTAGGCCAAGTGCCGAGCGACTGGAAGACCGCCAGAGTTAAGCCACTCCACAAAACCGGGAATAAGCAGCACATTCAGAACTACCACCCTATTTGATTAACTTCAACTGCATGCACACTCTTGGAACACATCATTCACAAACACATTTCGGAATTCCTTGAGAAACATGACTTTCTAACAACCCGTCAGCATGGATTCCGAGAAGGCTCTTCAACAATAACCCAATTGGTACAAACAGTGCATGACTTCGCAAATAATATAAACAACGCTAAACAGACAGATGCCATGTTTATGGATTTTTACAAAGCTTTTGATAAAGTCTCTCATCATAAACTACTCCATAAATTAAACAAAATTCTTAAAAATTATAGGCTGATTTCAGATTACCTCAGTACACGTAAACAATTCGTTACGTTTAAGAATCACGACTCTAATAATCTCTCCGTTGCCTCTGGCGTGCCACAGGGCTCGGTTCTTGGGCCGCTCCTTTTCCTGTTGTATATAAACGCTCTTGTAAATGATCTTCCTGGTAAAATCAAATTAGATGCAGACGCCTGTGTTTTATATGCAGTAATAGAATACCCCTCGGATCAAGTATTACTAAATGATGCATTTCAGAAGGTAGTTCCTTGGTGTGAAGATTGGCAGATGTCAGTGAACTTTTAGAAAACTGTTTTTATGTGCATTACTGACAAAAAGAATAAGCTTAGTTTCAATTACTCGGCTAACAAATTTTTTCTATCTGAAGTAACAGAATACAAGTACCTTGGCCTGTGGATAACTAACAACCTCAAATGGAATCGGCACATCGATAAAGTAACCACTAATGCCTATCGTAAATTGTTTTTTTTTTCTTAGGAGAGCATTAAAGCTGTCCACGTGTCCCGTTCGCTTATTAGCGTATGAAAGAATTATACGCCCAGTACTAGATTATGTAGCTATTATCTGGGATCCGTTTACGCAAACTAACATCAAAAGCTCGAACGGGTGCCGAGAAAGGCAGTTCGCTTCATTTACAATAACTGCTCCCGTATCTCAGTAACAGAACTCCTAAAACAAGCCAACTTGCCTGCACTAACAGAGCGCAATCGAGTTTCCCGACTAAAATTCTTATATCAGCTTGTGAATGGACATTACAACATTAACGTCTCTGATATAATTACATTTTCATCCGGGTATGCCACAAGACAAAGGCATCAACTAAGAGTGACACCATTGCGCGTAAAAAATAATTGTTTTAAATATTTCTTTTTTTCCTAGGACTGTGAGTGAATGGAATAATTTGACTAATATAGAAGTTACTCAGCCTTCGTTGTCTTTATTTGCTGCTAACATCTGTTGATTGGGCTACAATATGTGACCTCGTTCATTTCTTTTTGCCACGTTTATTCAAACTGATGTTGTTTGATAGACAATGTACTCCGTAGTAGAGCACTGCACGGGCTCGGGCTTATCCGAAAGCCCGAGCCCGGCCCAGCCCGGCCCACGGGCCGGGCCGGGTAGAACAGTTTTTTCACGGGCTCGGGCCGGGCTCGGGCACGGCGTGTGCTTTTTGACCCGGGCCCGGGCCGGGCTCGGGCTTTCTGGTGGTGTGCATGTAACGTGCAGCGAGTTATTCTCGGGCGTCTCAACTCTGAAAAACATTATTTTTCGGTCTCGGGCTGGGTTCGGGCCGGTTTTGAGTCGGGCTCGGGCCGGGCTCGGGCCTAAGGTAAAGGGGTGGCGGGCTGGGCCGGGCGGGTAACGTAGATTATTTCCGGGCCTGGGCCGGGCCCGGGTCTCGCCATAAAAGTTTTGATCGGGCTGGAGCGGGCCGCCCAACGTAAAAACGGGCCTGGGCCGGGCCCGGGCTGAAAAAATCGGCCCGTGCAGTGCTCTACTCAGTAGTGCTTTGTTTTGTTGCCTGCATTTGTACGCTGATATATTGTACGTCCACCCTGCTAAAATCCCTTTGGGGATTGCAGTATCTGTAAATTTTAAAAAATTCTATCAAGAATGCCGGCGACTGCACAATGCCGCCCTGACGAGTAGCTTTTGTACATCGTTGCTACTCACTCCAACCGTGAGTAGCAACGACCCAAACAAGCGCCACGCACAAATAAACACGCGCTAGTCCACTGATTCCCGCAGTCCACGCCGAGAGGTGGCGCCTTGTGTCGAGAGTATTGTGTCGAGAACAACTAGACCAAATGATAATAGACGAAAATGGAAAAAATAGCCTGGGAAGCGATCATAGACGTTTAGCATTAAAGTTTGGGCGAGATACCAACGCAGAACATGAACCAAAAGCCTCAGAGTTTTAAAAAATGAATGACGAGCAATTAATAGAGATCGCAAACAACACAGAGAAGAAAATTGAGGCTTTTCCTACAGCAGTCTGGGAATATAATGAACTGGTGGACGTTATGCAGCATGAAATAAGGCGGACACGGCAAAACAATTGTTGGATTGGAAAGAGGAAACCACGTAAGTGGTGGAACAAGGAAATTAAACAAGCTATAGAAGAGCGTAAAGATGCATCTAGGGCTCATCGCGAAGCCAAAAAGTTGGGATTACAAGAAGAAGAGGTGCTCCTTAGATGGAATACATACCGAGAGAAGAAAATGGTGGCGAGTGAGCTCGTGCAAGAGAAAATTAAATGTGCAAGTGAACGTTGGGCGCATAACATTCACAAAAGAGACAAAGGCGCCCCAAAAAGATTCTGCAACCATATAAAAGCACTCGGAGTTCCAACTAAAAACTCGCAAACGGGTATAAGGTATGAAAACGGTAAAATCTACGACGATGCGCTGTGGTACATCACAGACGTTATTATGGATAACTTCGGCACGAGAAAAAGCGTAGTTCAGACAACAGATCCAGCAACAGCAGAGAGGCCTGAGAGATCAAAATTTAGCGTAGAAAGCTTTTATTGGAAAAGGCAGCAGAAAATGTCCCTAACAACACAGCAGCAGGACCCGATGAAATCCCAATGCAGCTAATCAAAAACCTCGGTCCAAAAAGCAAGGCACTGCTGACTAATGTCATAGAGGAAGTGATTAGAACAAAGAAAATCCCCGTTGGATGGCGTGAAAGCAAGATCAATCTCATCTACAAAGGCAAATGAGATAAGGATAAGACGAGCTCGTACAGGCCAGTTACAGTAACGTTGGTGACATATAGAATGGCAATGCAAGCCATAAAATTAGAACTGTCGAAGTGGGTGGAGAAAAACGATGTAATGGCCATGGGGGAACTACAGAATGGGTTCAGGCCAGGCAGACGCTTGGAGGATAATATGTTTGTACTAACTCAGTGCATAGAGATTTCAGTAGCTCAGAAAAGACCTTTATGGATAGCATTTATAGATATTAAAGGAGCTTATGACAACGTAGACAGGAAATTGTTATAGGATATTCTTCAGCACGAAGGCATAGATGACGATTTCGTGGAGCTGCTGAGGGAGATATATAGAGACAACCAAGTACAAGTGGTATGCGAAGGTCGAAAAGGTGTTGAAATGGTGGGAATTCACCAAGGATTGAAGCAAGGATGCCCTCTGTCACCATTGTTGTTCACGCTTTACGTTAAGGGTATAGAAAGACGACTGAAAAACAGCGAATTAGGTTCTGATTTATCCTACATGCGTAATGGACAAATGGTGCAACAGAAGGTTCCTGGACTGATGTACGCAGACGACATTGTACTACTAGATTTACAGACACTTGCGAATATCTGTGCGAATGCAGCGACAAATCTAGGCCTTAAGTTTAGCAAAGAGAAATCAGGAATTATGATCTTTAATGAAGAGACGAGTAACTTCGTTGTGTCAATTCAACAGCAAGTAATACCCATAGTGAATCAATATAAGTACCTCGGCGTACACATAAACGAAGGAAAGACTTACTCAAGCACCCACCAAGATAATCTGAAAATAAAGGGGAAGCGGAATGCAGCAATAATCAAACACAGAGCACTGTGTGGCAACAATAAGTATGAGGTGGTGCATGTAATCTGGAAAGGAGTAATGGTGCCAGCGCTAACATTCGCAAATGCCTTTCTATGCTTAAAATCGGATATCTTGTCGGGTTTGGAAGTTAACCAAATATCAGTAGGCCGGTTGGCTTTGGGAGCCCACGGTAATACCACAAATGAGGCAGTGCAGGGTGACATGGGTTGGGCCTCTTTTGAAGTCAGAGAAGCACAGAGCAAAATTAGTTTTGAAGAAAGGCTCAGGAACATGGATGAAAATAAATGGGCGGATAAAGTGCACAAGTATCTCTACATGAAAAGCGTGGACACAGAATGGAGGAAGAGGTGAAGGCACTTGACAACCAAGTACAGGATAATCGAAACTGTAAATAGACAACCAGAAGCCATCAGAAAGAAAGTGAGAGAAATAGAGACCGTGAATTGGATGCAGAGAATGGAAACAAAAAGGACAATGGAGATTTACAAGAATGAGAAGAAAGAAATTAGAAGGGAAAATCTGTATGATAACATAAAGGGGAGTGCCTTGCTATTTGAGGCTCGAGCTGGTTGCCTAAGGACCAAATACATACCGGAACAAATATTCGAAACTAGATGAGGCATGTATATGCTGCAGTAAAGATCCAGGAACCACTCAGCACATCCTAATGGAAATGCGACGGTATCCACCCAGCGAGAACCGTAGGTAACGTGCAACTCCCAGAAGCACTTGGGTTTAAAGTGGAACGAAACATCAACAGATCAGCCGTAGAGATAAGCAAGAGACGGTTAGAGTACTGGTGGAAAAAAAGCAGGGAAAAGATGGATACGACCTGATCTCTTAAAATCATAGGTAGCGATACAAGGTAAATTTTTGAAAAAGAAAAAGAATAATGAGATGTATACAAAATGCTAGATAAAGCACATGTATAGTATACCTGATTAAATCAAGCAGGGTAGGTGACTATTTGTCGCCGCCCCGTTTCACAGGGGATGCCAATAAATCATTATTGCATCCCCTCGCACACAAAAGCCTTGCACGCCCGCAGACTGCGTGCAAGGCTAAAATAATCTGTTCTATATGCGCCCATGCATGTGTTGCCTTGTCTCGCGAAGATTAACATCTGGCCGACCTGCGTTCGCTTGCGGTATGCAATCGCAGCGAGCTGGTCTACGTCACAGCAGTGCCGAGAATCACGTGGGTGGTCAGTGCGCGCGCCCGTCTTTGGCGTCGGAGCGACCAATGGATAATTTTTGTCTACGAATATTTCAACAAAGCACGGCGTTCTCAAAATCGCGTAAAATGTTTTTGCCTCATGCGGTGTCCACCTCCAATACTATATCATTGCGACATTCACGGTAAACAGTAAAAAATATTTAACCAACGTCGGTTACTCGACCATGCCGAAACAAACGGAAAGCGAAGCAAGCATTATAGCATCGGTGGAATCCTATATTTATTTTTTTAATTCTGTTTCCATTAAAAGAAAGTTACACGGCAACCCAGCGAGCTTCAGGGACGCTGCAGAATCGCGTCCCAATTTCCAGCGAAGCTGTTTCTTTCGAGCAGTTATACATTATGGAAACATTAATTGTCGGCATAGTTAACCTTCTCCGTATCAGAATCCCGAAAGGGGCCTTATTTCTGCAAACTTGGTGTCACAATCTGTTTACCCATGCCTTCGGGGAAACATAATGCCATAATTGACGCACATTAATCGTTCTCACGCGCGCCATACATTGTTGCCAAACACGAAGTTGGTGGCACTGCAGAGGAAGAGCACAACTTCGTGCACCTGAAAATAAGAAAGGGGGAACGAGCGTCCCCAATTATCTATCACCCAAAATACTGATCCCCTACTTCCAAGGAACTTCAACTTGGAGTCAGGTAAATCCTCCCATGACGCTGGGAAATGAAAAGCTGCTGAATAACGCCTTCAAGCATGCACTTGAAAAGGTCATTTATCGTAGAGATCGCAATTCTACATTTAACATTCCCTGCACTTCGCTCCAATTCTCACCAACTTTATTCTCGGCGTCGTTGTTATCCAGGGCAGCATATATTCGTATAAATCTAAACGGTTTCTAAAACTGACTTGAAATGCTCAGGAGCACTTGAATGTTGTCAAGGCCACTGTTGCATCCCTCACAACTTGCCTATACTATATTCACAAAATATAATTAAGGCGTCTCGTTCACTACCCTGGAGAAAACCTTCGACGCACCTCGTACTATGCATGATAATATGAAGAAAACGAGTATTCGACAATTTCTCCAAAGATCCCAGAAACTTTAAACTTTGACCATGCATTATCTAGGCCTAGCACGTCCGCCATTATTACTGAATGCACGATGCTGGATTGAGTTTTCCCTGTGTGCACTGAAAAACAACGCGCTTAGTGGCTGTATTAAAATTTCGAGTCATCTAGGAAATCTGTCGCAAACCTTGCCGTCTGTGTTCGCAGCTGACATCTGTTCTAAGTTTGCCTTTACAATACGATTCATCTTATGATCTCTTATACCTACGACCCCATGGCAAGTTTCAGTGTTGCGGGACTTGAGGTAAACTTCGTACGAGATTAAGCAAGCGCTATTTAACGTCCAGCAGGAACGCTCATGTAGGTATTTTTTTTTTACAAATACTGCGATTAACCTGTCCAGCTTGACCGTAAATAATGAAAAGTAAGATATTCTACATGCCAAAATAGCAATATAATAATGAGGCAGCGGATCCACCGTAACCCAATTCATTTTGGCATTTCACCCCGATCGCACGTCACCCAGCGCCATGCGCTTTGTGTCCCAAGTTAAGCTTTCCCCGGCAAAAGAAAATACGGGACTCGAGTAACGCCCCAAAGAGAAACGAAACAATTATTTAGTCGTTCCCAAAACTATAGCTTGAATTTTACTACGAAGACGTTATAGCGATTATAGAAACGTTTAAAAACGTTATATGCCTATTTTCTCGCGGTGAACAAGGAAATAATCACTCGCGAAGTTTATATTTTAAACAAATATGGGAAATGTGAGCTGCGAGGGAAATTTGTGTGTGTGGAGTTCAAATGAGATTTGCTAAGCCTTCGTTGTCGGCCCCGTTCAGAGACGTTATGTGAAACGCCTGCAGAGTTTCCCGCTTATTCGGGAGTCGCCATCGTCAGTCCAGTCTTTTTCAAAAGACAGCGGAGTCACTTCTCGACCACCGCTTTTATACTGTATATCTGTTTCACATATGCGACCGGTAAAGCCAGCGTATATCGGGCTTGGTCGCGAAGCTACAGAAGCTGCTATTTTTATTCCCTGAAATAACTGATGTCGTTGCAGCAAGGGGGGTCAATTCCCACTTCCGCACTCAAATGCATGCAAAATGAGACAACCGCTGAAAGGTGTTGCACTTGAGAGAACTAATAAGTTCTAACAATTCTACGAAGCACTAGCTTTATTTATAACATTTACGCTATTACAAAACTTACGAAATATCGCTAAGTTTCTAAAAAATGTGAACCCGAAATTTACAACATGTGTAACTGTGCACCAAAACCAGATAGTGAAGTTTTGTGAAAAGCAACTTTTGAAGCAGCTCGAGTGGACCAACCTGAAATATGATTTCAGAGCTTACGTGAAATTATAAATATGTTTACGAGGCTTTTGCAAAATGCCTACCAACCATTTAATGGTATACACATCAAATCGGTGTATACTACATCAATTTTGTCCGTTTTCGACCTATACTCTTAAGTGCATGCAGTTTGTAAAACAATCATTTTTTGTTGTTGTTTAATTTTATTTTCAAATTTGCTGAAGCTTTCTAGAATTCATATTTAAAAATTTCTGTTATAAGTTCAAAATCCTCTTTATACAGTTACACAATCTCAATTTCTTTAATAAATAGTTGTTGCGCACGAACTGGAAGACAAATCACTAGGGATTTGACGAACACAAGCGCAAACTTTCAAATGAATTGTATTTGCAAGAAATTCACCAACGATTACGATACTCCCTAATGCGACTTTTCAGCGCAGCTGTTTAGGTGCTTTGAATTCGCGATATATTGTGGCAAATATTTTAGTTCTGAAATACAGCGTCTTCTCGGCGGCGGCGCTGAGCCTCTGCTTGGGCAGTTCGTTTAGCAGCAGCGGCAGTATACATAGATACTAAGATATGTAGCACCCCTTCTAGTTCACTTTAGCGGTGGACGAAGCATTTCCACTGGTTGCGTCGCGCATTGTTCAGAAATAAAACGTCAATACAGGAACGCGTGGCTCGCGCGGAGCGTATTTTCATGCCCGTCTTTCATGCCCCGCTCCGCGTTCGCTCTTTCACCCTTCGCTGCGCTCGGTTACGCCGAGGGACGCTCAACGCAAGAACGGGCGCCTGCGCTCTACAAGGCTGTATTGTATGGGGGACGTACGTAAGGAAGGATCGATGAACAGCCATAAATGAGATAAAACAGGATCTTTGAGCCGGCGCGATGAAAAGAAAAAAAGAGAAAGAAGAAAAATCGGAAAAAAATATTTTTTAATACGACAAACGTAGAAAATGGTGCGACGGTTCCCGAGAAAAGCGATTTCTCCACTCCGAGAGGGGTGGACGCTAGAACGCTCCCGTTACCGCCGGTACACTGGTACCCCCTCCCACACACAGTGCTGCTGCATCACCTTCAGGATTGGTCCACTGAGGAAACGCAGTAAACGTCCTCCAAAGCGCGACCGAATGTTGGAGCACCGTTTTGTGCCTGCGTGCTCACAGATCGAAGCGGTGGCTGGCGTTGCTGGCGTCGTCGCCCGTCGTGACGTACAGGAATCGGTCTGGCCCGAACAGCAGCTGGCCCCCGTTGTAGCGGCGGTCGCGCTGCGGCACTCTCAGCAGAACCACCTCGGACATCGCCTGCGAGTTGCGCCAATACTGACTATGAAAAGTGCATTCATCCAAAGAGACAGATAAAGGTCCATTCTAGCAGTATTCTAGCAACTTGGATGAGCGCAACCGCAGCAGTGCGGAAGAATACAGCGAGATGTACAGCCGAGAAGTGCCATGCCCGTGTTGCACGAATAGATGGAAACGTTTTACCCCTGGAGCTCGTTCGCATTGGGCTGCATCCCCCCGCGGCACAAGATTGAGAGCCACGCAAGGAGGCAACGCCGGCCCTTTCATCCGTGGGTCAGCGCTTGCTCGATCCGCAGCCATGTGATCGCTCAGCCTCGTCAATCCATCACCGGCGCGCCCTTTTGTCGGCGTCCTGGCGAATTTGCGAGCAGTTGAACAGCACGCAAGGCTTGCGGGTGCACTTTTTTTTTCTTTTGTCTATCTTGGTTTTGGATTGCTCTCACTTGGCCCTGTAGCCAGAATTCGAGCAATGCGATGGAGGTTGTCTCGCGTTCGACGTAGCATTTGAGCGTGTAGCCAGCAACTGATGTGTTCGTTAGAGCCCCACGAACGCTCTTGTGACTTCGGAACAGTATTTGGGTATCGCTCAGAAATCAATGATACGGGCCTTCTCGTTCACTCCCGCTTGTCTTTCGTCAATTATGGCGCAGCACTCGGTCCTTCCAGGACCGTGAGAGTGCAAGTGAAGGAGAAAGCAGACTTGCCTATATAAGGCTCAATTTCCAGCGAGGCCGTTTCTTTCGAGCAGTTGTATTATCAAATTTCTAATTCCCCGTAAATGAGCCACATACCTCTAAATATTGCCTCATATGGACCCATTTCCTGCAATGTGGGCTCAGGGGAGTGACGACGACGGGTCACACTAATGGGCCATTGAAATTTTTTTTTTTTTTTTGGCACAGGATTGTGATTTGTCTGTTTTTCAAATTCCACGAATTACCGTGCCATTTTTCGTGCTGCCGAGCCCACATTATTTACGCAAAACTATTTTGTTTGGTACTAAAGCGGGTCTTCAAGAGAAAACGTAGGTCAAAGTTAATTTTTTCAAATTTCGTGCCGGAACGCCTACGCTGGTGACGTCACGGATTTCAAAATTATTTTCAGTAAATGTTCAGCGTTTGGATCCTTTGGGGTGCATTGCAATCGAGGAGGAAAGGAGGAGTAGGAAAAAGAAAAGCAGAAACCTAACCAGAATAACGTCCGATTGGCTACCCTACACCGGGGGAATGGGAAGGGGGAATACAAAGACGACAGGGGGAGAGAAATATTCACCGAAAACAAGTAGGGCCTGAGCAGAGCCCGTCAAAATCCATGACGTCACGGCGAGCGCTTGAAGGCGGCGTATTTTCTTTTTCAGTCTTCTCACCAAGCGGTAAGGGCATTACGAAAGAGCTTTTCTCTTTGGTCAACTGCAACGAAATTTTGGACCGCGTAATTAGCCTCGTTCGTAGATCTACAGCAGGAGCCTCCGTGAAAAATTGGGCGTTCGAAATATGAGCGCAAGTGACCTGAGAACCTACCAAAAAGTTACAGTTTCGGCATCTTTTAGATGCCGAAACTGTAAAAAACGCCGCCATTACGGCTAGCCGGAAGTCACGCATGACTTGGAACGCACGGCTCCTGGGTATGACCTCCGAGATAAGCGCAGACCGCATGTATAGAAATTGTAATTTTATTTGCACCAAGAAATATGGGCATACACGGTGCCATGCCAGCTTAGTCGGAAAGGTAAAAAAGTCATAGGCCTGTGCGGCACACGCAGCACAGTCACAGCGCAAGCTGGTGGAGCGGCTCAAGAGTAGCTCCCATTTTGACACCACGCACAACCTTCGAGGTAAAGTCTCTTCGCCTCGTTTTGACGGCAACGATCTGAACTGTCTGCCCGGCGTCGACGGCGAGCTGCGGCTTGTAATGCTCTCTGCACAGCAGTCTGCTGAGCCCGATGATGCCTGGTTGTAGCCGCGCACGTAGCTCTACGATTCGCTTCTTCAGCAGGGGTTCGTACCTTGCGAGGAGACGCCATAACGTGTACCGAAGAGGTATCCAGAATACGTGGCGCACGTATTCCCAATCGGGATCGCGTTGATTGCGCGCCTCGTCTGAATCGCATCTCGTCGTGTGCGCTTGCGCACGCTGTGTTTGCAGGCACCTTAACTAGATGGCGCCACCATACTGGCGGAGGCTAAGGCTCTTAGCGGAGGCTGGGGTTCCCGTCGATTGCGCGCCTCGTCTGAATCGCATCTCGTCGTCTGTGCTTGCGCATGCTGCGTTTGCAGGCGCCTTAATTAGATGGCGCCACCATACTGGTGGAGGCTCGGGTCGTCTGCACCTGCGCGCCTGCCTCGGGCGCATTTATAGGGTATTTTTCCGCTGCCTGATAGCAAGCGCTTGCGTGGCTCAGTAGTAGAGTATCCGACTCCCACGTAGCGGGCGCGTGTTCGATCCCGGGTGGAACCGGGTACTTTTTTCGCATTTCCGGCGATAGCGGTTACGGATACGGCCGCCGCCTCGGCGGACACCATCGCGAACCGAAACGGCTATTGGAATGAGCTCATAACAGCTTACGCTGTAAAACCCTTACGCGTGAGTGCCCGCTAGCCAACCACCATCTAAGCGAGGTCAGATGATGATGGGGCAGAGAGAGCTGAGTAGGTGGAAGAGGTGGAGGAGAATGATGGGGGATTGACGAGCCGGCAATTCCGTGGGGAAGGCCAGGAATAAAGGGAGACAAGCAGCAGAGGAGGGTCGTGGTGATTTCATGAAGGTAGAAAGCAAAGAAGGGAGTGGAAAGCAAGGGAGGGATCGCGATGAGGAGAGATGGATGCCACACTGTTATATCCGGCCTTGCGAGATATCATGTGCAAGACGCCTGGAAAGTTCCTGGGATGACATAGGTGACTTGGGCAAGGGATGTCGCAATGTATGTTGCGATGTATGCTTGCTGTCATAGAGTTAATATAAGGAACTCTGGAGGAAACGCTCCCCATAGCGCCCGTGTATTGAAATCGGGAACCGCAAGGGCGCTGCCATGTTGCTACCCTATGCAGGCGCGTAGACGACGAGATGCGATTCAGACGAGTGCGCAATCAACGCGATCCCGAGCCTCCGTCAGTATGGTAGCGCCATCTAGTACCTGCAAACACAGCATTTTAGACAGGGTAAATTTTACATCAAATTTTTCTAAATAGCCATCCGATCTTTCTGAAAAATATGCGGAATGAACTTCAAACGTTGTCTGTGCCTACGTGCTACGTGTAAGTGCTTGCTTTTGCATAATATATTGAATATTTTTAGTGCTACAAAAATGAATCGTAGCAACATGGCGGCGCCTTCACGGTTGCGACTTCTTTTACCAGCTTTTCCTCTAGGGTTAGTATACTAACTCTATGCTTGCTGTGCACTTCAATATGCAATCTAGTTTTGGCTACTATCTGTCCGTCAAGCTGGTGCAGGAACAAGCCTGTCCGCACCGCGTAGCACGGTCAGACTGGAGCACACGAGTGCTTTTTCCAGCAGTTGCGTCTGGGCAGATGCCGCCACGAACCTGTAGTCGAGCCTGTAGCCGAGACGCTCGGACAACCGCGTGCTCCGAGTGGAGGGCCTTATACATGCTGTGGGCGACGTAGCTCCAGGCACGTGGCCAGCCCGAACGGTCGGAACCCATGGCTAGCTGCCCCCCGCGCGCTGAAAAATCTCGGACGCGGAGTGCTGGGACTTACGTCATAGCGACACCTCCGGGTGCACGCACTGACGCGTGCACAGCCTTTTCCGTGCACGATCGAGTACTCGGATGCGGCTCATTCATGTTCATGAAAAACAAAAGAACCGTCGAGTTCCGTGCAGTTTGCCGTAACGGGACAATCGCTGTGCAAGTCGGCCCGCGCACCTGAACGCTCACCTTTCTTTCGGATCCGGGTACCATACCCAGAACTTCGTGGGCGTCCGGAAAGCGAACCCATCAGACCAAAAACAAAGGTACCTTCAACGGCACCGTTATGCTGTTATCGAAAGTCTGCAGCGCGGGAAGGCAAGACGCACACGATCGCGTATAGCTTACAACCACAAAATGCATGTCCACCCGAGCAGGCTTGCTGGGCACCAAGTCTTTTAAGGTCAGTATCCTCGAGGATATTGACCCTTTTCGCGGCGCTCCCATGGGCGCTGCCATGTTTGATCACGTGGTGACGCGTCCATTGCTTACCGACGCGTATACAATACAAGCGATGGCAAGCGCGTGACGCCGGTGCGGCGCAGAAAACCTCCATTTCGACGCATATCGTAGACGGTGGCTTTGTTGCATGACACGAAGCTTTGGCCACAGCTTTAGAGGACATGTAAGTGCTTTCAGAGCTCATTACGCTTTGTCCAAACGGCGCGAGCAGCGTATACGGTGCTTGTACTAAAAGCGGGGCTAGAAATGTATTCCAAGCGGTTCAAACTTTCCGCTTATGAATTAAATCGGGATCAGTGTGCTCCTCGTTCTATATATTGCAAACATTTCGAAGCAGCGGCTTGTCATGTTTCTGACTCAGTAAAGTTCTTGGGTGCGGCCACTATCTAATTGTTTATTTTCAGCCTAATCGCTCGCGGGTGCGCTCTGCTGCGATAGATTTGTTCTTGCTGCGCACAAAGCTTGGAATGTAAAGGTTCTGTACAAGGTAAATATACCTGGTAGCGAAGCTTCCATAGAAGCCCATACGTTCAAAACATGGCGGTTCATCTGCAGTTCATGGGGCTTAGCGCCATCTGTGTGAGGAGGGAGCACTTCCGGCGGAAGGAAAAATAATTTGACTTCATGTCCGTTAAAAAATGTCGCAGTTTTGCCCGAAAGGCGACGCATCGATTGCGATAGCAAATTAGTAGAGAGCTATTCGGAGTAGGGATAGTAGTTTTATCGGCTGCATAAACTTATACACATTGGCTTACTAACTGAATTAACAATCATGGTGTCAGCGCGCACAAGCAAACATGAATAGATCACACTGAATGACCGCAGCCAACGACTGTCAAAACTCTGGCAGCAAGCGCAGGTTCGCGCGGTCTATCGCTTCAACGGAAACTGCACAGCGCATACAAAGGTCAGAGCCGTGTGGAGATAAGAGACGGTGCGGGCGACCGGCACCGCCGGGCAAAGGAGAAGTTGTTCGCAAAGGAGAAGCTGCCCCCCCCCCCCCCCTCCCCCAGTGTTTCTTGCTTTCGCGTGGGAGATTGAGTGGCAAGATACGCCTTTGGTTCCGGAGCACAGCGCCGCCCCGCGTCCTTTCCTCCCATACCCCCACACCCTTTCGGGCGACGGTCGCGTTTGCTTTCCACCGTGCGTTCGCTCTCTGTGATAGCGCGCGGGGGAGTTCGCCCTCCGTGAGAGCGCGCGTCCCCCGCGCTCTTTCGCTCGCGCATACGGCGCGCGGCGACGATTTTATCGCCCTTGGAATCTACACGGAACCTCACGGCGACGGCGACGGCGACGGCAGAAATCCTGTTGAAGTGTCCATACAATTGCTATCGCAATAAAACATAAGTGACGTCATTTTGTTCTCAAAGGCGCGAAATTTGTTTTCGAAGGCTGGTCATTAGAGCTGTATATTCAAATGCCCCGCCATTCGACTTGACGGGCGTTTCGAGCTTTCAGCGCGGAAAGCGATGCAGGAAAAGTTCAGCCGTACGGGAGTTGAAATCGCATCGCTGCACGTAACATACTTCCTTTGTAGGCCGACGAACGCTTTGGGCGTAGAGTGCTCGTCCTTTCATCGGACGCCAAGCCTGTCGGCCAGCGCTGTCCCACGAAAACAACTAACGTAAACAACTATCTAGCAGTCGCAACTCACTACTTTTGACTGAAAAACTTTTGACTCACTACTTTTGACTGAAACTACCCGCGTCACCAAATTCAGCCAAACGTCGACAAGCAAAGCAACACAACATGTGAGGGGGGCGTGAACTTTACGAGCGCGCCTTTCTGTCCACTTCAAGAGCTGCATTGCATTGCAAGTGATAGCAACATCAACGCCCGCCGCTATCGGTGGGCGCTCTTACGGTGGGCGCTGAAAAAATGTATTTATTGATAATGATCAAGTAAAATAGAGTTGTTCTTTTTTCGCCATACGTACATAAAATTGATTAGGAACCTTATTTTCGTTGAATGAATCTAACTGTGTCTCTCTTTATTTATAAAACGCTTTTTTCTTTCCCAACGTTTGTTCCCTCCAAACATAGTCGCGCTTCAATCGCTGCTCCCATAACCACCCTTGCTGATGTCGGTGACAATTCGTTCTGAACCGCTTTCGCGCGAAGCTTCGCGACCATTTAGATCGACCTTGGTCTGTACTTTGCGGTAGCTTGGAGCAAAGATGTATTATTGCTAGTCCGATCGCTTACTCTGTGGACCGTCACGAAACGTTCAGCTTCAAACATTCGTGTCTTGTCGGTGTAGTGGGTGTCACTCAAGCTTCGGCACACTTATTCAAGCGTGCGCCCATTCACTTATTACTGATACGTTGGCGATAGGGTTGGCGTAAGTTTGCGTGTGAGTAGGCGCGTGAATGTGTGTAGATCACGTGCGAGAAGCTTACTATGCTAGTAAGTGTCACTACTTCCTTTTGTAACGAGCGGTACTCCCTCTTAAGTACCGGCGTTCCGGAGTTGTCCTTTCTTCGGAGGTTAGCTGTACAGCGCTGGCGGATGAATAATCTTTTTAGGGGCGAAGCTCCTTAAAGCGGCACCCGTTCGTCCCTCGTCGTAGCAGTAGTGTGTGACCAGTCTGAGAAAAATGAGAAAAAAAATTCCGAAGTTGTGTCCGTAGCGCGGAATCGAACCAGGGACCCCTCGCTTCCGAGCGCGCGGCGTTAGCCCACTACGCCACGAAGCACACATAGACACAAGCACCACGATGACAATAAATACCCAACATTAACGAAAGGCCGCGTTTCTAGCGCGTTTCTAACGCGTTTGTGCTAGCGCGTTACGGCCCGTGTAAGAAGCTGGTGTAAGACGCTGTGGCCTCTCCGCCTTACCTTCAACGCGTTTCGAACGCGCTGCCCAAGGCGGTGGCAAGTCAAGTTCAAGTCGAGGAGCATTTATGAATACGGGGGGTATACTCTCTCAGCAGTCATGTGATGGCGTCGGCAAACGCGGTGCACGTTCCGGCATGTGTAAATGGCTGCGTAAGACGCTGTGGCCGCTCCCCCTTATACTAGAGAGTACTGCACGTCTCTAACGCGTTTGTGCTAGCGTCCCCTTAAGCGGGAGATCCGATGATTCCCTCCGGAGCTTCGCCCACTCATCATCATTCACCCCGTGGATATGCTGTGATTCTTTTGATCCTCAAGGTAAGCCGTGCATCGCGAAGGGCAGCAACACAGGCAGTTCTGATGTAGTAGCGGCAAGACACCTTGATTCCATTCCTTAATATGTAATATTTTTCAGCGAACTACCGCACACGTCTTCCCTTTATCGTTACACATTTTGCAGCATGAATTGGGCACAGTGTATTAGCGAACACCCAGTTCGCATTTCCGACAACTGATCGCACAGTTAGGTAGCAGCAGTAATGCTATCGTATTCGTGCACGTTCGCTGAGGCAATTTATGGCGCTCCACCGAAAGCGCCATCTCTTTCCTCTAGAGCAAACGAAAAGCGTCAATACCATGGCTCCATCTGCTGAAACCTCTGCGTGACGTAGAAAGCGACAACACGCGGTACTGTCTGCTAAGGGTTCGGCATCTCCAGCCACGGTTAATTCCGAGTGCTTGCATGTTAAGAGTTGCATATGTGGCGTCTTGGCTGCAAAACAACCTAGCGCGTACATCCCAGTCTGGTGTGTAGGAAAGCGAAGGCTTTTAGCGAGCGAGCGACCTGATGCTTTAATATTGGCTATTCAGTTCGCACGATCTTTCATAAAAAGAGTTATGAGTACTTTTACCACAATAGCAGTACTGTTCGGGGCATTTGTCCGGGGAGTGCTGCTTGCCAATTTCGTCAGAATTATCGCGGGGCGATTATATATCATAGCTGTCAGTTGGGCGTGTTGATAAACATTCATGATGGAAGATGCGCTACTAAAACGGAGAGTTATCAAGACCAGCGCTTTGCCATGTGTTCTTGTTAAGTCTCCGTTTTAGTAGTGCTTTTTCCATCACGATTATTTATCATCGGTCTATTATATTACCAGGAAATTCAACTGCTTATATTTTTACCTCCTCAATCCGCGCTTCCGCCGTGTGCGCGCATGCAAGTCGTATGCATCTCTGCACACGGTATTTTGACTGATCTCATATCAAGCGAGCGAGCCGTGTGTGCATTACTTGATTGACTCTCACGATCATCATATGGTTACGTTTTCAGTGACTTCATCAGTCAAGCACCTCGCTGCCGCTTCCTTTTGGGGCATGCGTGAAAACTCACGCCGGGCTCAGCCGAATACGTCCGGCACTGCGACACCGAGCAGCAAACGTGGGCGAGTAAATTGCTGCCTTTGGAATGAAACACGTTATCTAAAACCCTACACTCGTGGCTTCAACCGCCCAGCCAGAGAGCTTCGTTGACTGTGGCAAAGGCAGCAAAGGTTGAGAAGGCGCGAATGCGAGTCACGTGATGTCATTTCTACGTCACAGCGATGGCAGCGCCGTTCTCTCCAGCGGTGGCCCTCGAGGCCAATAGTGTCGTTTCTCAGGTGATTGTGCAGAAAGGGTTCAAGCTCTATGACACATACCCCTGTGGGCTCGGGGACCTGTAACGCGCCCTTGAACTACCCTTGTCACACGTGGGACCCACAGAGACAAAAAATCACAGCATATCCACGAAGTGAATGATGATGAGTGGGCGAAGCACCGGGGGATCATTCGGGTAAACCACAGCTACGGACGAGAGATAAAGAGAGCGCGCGTCGGGAACGAGAGACTCAAGGTAGTTTTATCAGCTGTATAAACTTGGACATGCAGCAGCACCAGCAACGCGCAGAACTGGTGTCGACGCCGTCGGCGTTTTGCCCGCGTTCGCACCGAACGCGCGCAAAGCGGAACCGGAAGTGGAAGCGGAACGCCATCTAGTGAACACTTCATAAAACTACAGGTGGCTACATACTACTACTACTACTACTACTACTACTACTACTACTACTACTACTACTACTACTACTACTACTACTACTACTACTACTACTACTACTACTACTACTACTACTACTACAGAGGAGGGAACGACCCACACCCTAAGGAGCTTCGCCCCTAAAACAATGCGCCGGAGCGACGAACGCTGTTGCCCAAACGCTGGTCTATGACGATACGTGTCGAAACATCAGTGATACAGCGCCTATACCAACCAATAGCTCTTGGCATGGCCATTTTCTTAGCGACATTCTCAGTTGCCCCTTGAACTCTTTATGGGTAAGACCCGTGTCGCTCGCTCCGAAGAGGAAAAGCGCGTCTTCAAGGAGCGCCGGCGTGCTCAACAGCGCGAATGGGTGCGAAAGCGACGAGAAGCTGAACGCGCGGCGGCCCAACGTGCTGCGGCCGATGGTGCAAGGTGGTGTGAATCTAGTCGCCTAAACTCGCTTTCACTCGCGCAATGGTCGAAGGTTCGACTCCACCAATGGCAGTAAGTTCGATATTCTTGGTTTAGGCGCAAAAGAACACGGACGGTGGCAGAAGAAAGGACAAGCGCTATTTTTTTTTTACTCACAACTAAATCTTTATTGGAAAGAACAACATATATGAGTGATTGCAAAAACCGTATCATAGAAACATCACATGGTCTAAAGGATAACACTTACCGGATAAAACAAATCAGAAAATGGTGAAGCCGCAAAAATTCAAACAAGAAAAAGCACTACTTCGCGCTGACGCACATGCTGAGCAAATATTGAAATTCACTGTCTAACAATGATATTGATGCCTGGATAACACAAGTTTCTCCTAGTCTTTTTATGTGAAATGCCTTAATAATTTCGTGTGTAGTTTGGCATTTGTGTCTACAAAGGACTTTTGTGTCCTCAAACAATGGTTTACAACCGCACGTAAAACATTGTGAGGCTAGATGAGAAGCATTCGGATGATGTTCGTTTAGTCTAATACTGAGGCACCTGCCACTCTGTCCAATATAAGCTTTACCGCACTTGCGTGGAATGTGATAACTGTCACAATGTGCTGAAGGGGACACTTGCCTAACACCACCATAATTATTTCTCTTTTTACTCCCCCCCCCCCCCCCCCGCCCCGCTCAATTTTTCTTTTTATGATAGGACACATCCTTGACAACTTACAGAAAGCCGAAAAAATCATATTGACGTCATGTCTACTGGCTACATTCCGTAAACCATGTGACAACCTGTGCACATATGGCAGCAGAGCAAACCGTTCTTTTTTCTGTTGTGTTTTTTGCTGGGTTTTTTTTTTTTGCAGCACTTTTGACCCATTTTGAAAGCTTTTCACAGGTTTGTGACAACAAATGTGCAAGATAGCCAGCCTTTTCTAGCCTATCTAGCTGTGGCGAAAAACTTTGTTGCATACAGTGTGGACATGACTTAGCGATAGCGGATCTAAGTGCTGAGTAAACTATCCCCTGTTTTACAAGTTTGGAATGGCGAGAACAAAAATCAAGTAGTGTTTTTGTCTTTTTTTTTTTTTTTGTCCTTGGCGAATAGCTCCAACAGACATGTCCCTGTTGGAACGTGATGCAGAGATCTAAAAACTGTAATATATTATTTAGGATAAGCTCAAGCGTGAAACCCAGACCCCCATCACATTCCTTAAATACTTTAAAATATCGGTAGCTTTTTTGCTGTAGTTATCGCTTGAACAAAACACGGGGTAATCATCTACGTATCGAAAGGTACGTACTGTCAATTCCTTTAGATTGTTCTGTGGCGTTCTATTGACGCGACTTAGGTACAAATAAAAAAAAAACCGGCGCGAATTTTAAGCCAATGCAAACTCCTGATTTTTGTACATACATAGAACTACCCCATTTTATCATAGTATTATCTAGGTAAAATAACAACAGTTTCAAAAATGATTCCAACGGCATACCAGAGCGCTGTGCAATCCGGAACTCACCATTCAAGAGCGTCACCGCCTTTTTAACACTACACATAAGTTCATTTTGCGGAAGCGAATATAAAGATCTTCTACATCTACACTGATTGCCGAGCATTTTCATGGATTATTTTGGTTAGGAACACAACAATACCTTCAGAATGATAGCGCTTGGCCTGTCTTCTTCTGCCACCGTCCGTGTTCTTTCGCGCTTAAACCAAGAATATGTTACCGTACCAACTCGCCCAACTATCCATCCTTTCGTAAGTTCGACTCCCATCAGTTTTTGTGCCATTAAATTTTGGTCCCACCAAAGCTCGAGGGTTCGACTCTCACCAATGGTTGTGGTTTCGACTCCCATCAATTTTGGTGCCATTGAATTTTAGTCCCCCCAAAGGTCGAGGGGTCGACTCTCATCAATTTTGGTGCCATTGAATTTTGGTCCCACCAAAGCTCGAGGGTTCGACTTTCACCAATTGTTGTGTGTTCGACTCCCATCAATTTTGGTGTCATTGAATTTTAGTCCCATCAAAGATCGAGGGATCGGCTCCCATCAGTTCTTGTTCCATGGAATTTTGGTCCTACAAAAGCTCGAGGGTTCGACTTTCACCAATGGTCGTGTGTTCGACTCCCATCAATTTTGGTGTGATTCAATTTTAGTCCCATCAAAGACCGAGGGTTCGACTCCCACAGTTCTTGTGCCATTGAATTTTGGTCCCACCCAAGCTCGAGGGTTCGACTTTCACCAATTGTCGTGTGCTCGACTCCCATCAATTTTGGTGCCATTGAATTTTAGTCCCACCAAAGGTCGAGGGGTCGACTCCCATCCATTTTGGTGCCATTGAATTTTAGTCCCATCAAATATCGAGGGTTAGACTCTGAACCATCAGTTCTTGTGCCATTTAATTTTGGTCCCACCAAAGCTCGAGGGTTCGACTCTCACCAATGGTCGTGTGTTCGACTCCCATCAATTTTGGTGTCATTGAATTTTAGTCCCATCAAAGATCGAGGGTTCGACTCCCATCAGTTCTTGTGCCATAGAATTTTGGTCGCACCAAAGCTCCAGGGTGCGACTCTCACCAATGGTCGTGGTTTCGACTCCCATCAATTTGGTGCCATTGAATTTTAGTCCCACCAAAGATCAATGGGTCGACTCCCATCAGTTTTTGTGCCATTGAAATTTGGTCCCGCGAGAGGTCGAGGGTTCGACTCTCGCCAACGGTCGTGGTTCCGACTCCCATCAAATTTGTGCCATTGAATTTTAGTCCCACCAAAGGTAGAGGGGTCGACTCCTATCAATTTTGGTGCCATTGAATTTTAGTCCCACCAAAGGCCTAGGGGTCGACTCCCATCAGTTTTTGTGCCATTGAATTTTAGTCCCACCTAAGGTCGAGGGTTCGACTCTCACCAATGGTCGTGGATTCGACTCCCATCAATTTGGTGCCATTGAATTTTAGTCCCACCAACGCTCGAGGGTTCGACTCCCACCAATGGTCGTGTGTTCGGCTCCCATCAATTTTGTTGTCACTGAATTTTAGTCCCATCAAAGATCGAGGGTTCGGCTCCCATCAGTTCGTGTGCGATTGAATTTCCGTCTCACCATAGCTCGAGGGTTTGACTTTCACCAATGGTCGTGTGTTCGACTCCCATCAATTTTGGTGTCATTGAATTTTAGTCCTACCAAAGGTCGAGAGTCGACTCCTATCAATTTTGGTGCCATTGAATTTTAGTCCCATCAAATATCGAGAGTACGACTCCATCAGTTCTTGTGCCATTGAATTTTGGTCCCACCAATGCTCGAGGGTTCGACTCTCACCAATGGTCGTGTGTTCGACTCCCATCAGTTTTGGTGCCATAGAATTTTTGTCCCACGAAAGGTCGAGGGGTCAACTCCCATCAATTTTGGTGCCATTGAATTTTAGTCCCATCAAAGATCGAGGGTTCGACTCTCATCAGTTCTTGTGCCACTGAATTTTGGTCCCACCAAAGCTCGAGGGTTCGACTCTCACCAATGGTCGTGTGTTCGACTCCAATCAATTTTGGTGCCATTGAATTTTAGTCCCACCAAAGGTCGAGGGGTTGACTCCCATCAATTTTGGTGTCATTGAATTTTAGTCCCACCAAAACTCGAGGGTTCGACTCTCACCAATGGTCGTGTGTTCGACTCCCATCAATTTTGGTGCCATTGAATTTTAGTCCCATCAAAGATCGAGGGTACGACTCCCATCAGTTCTTGTACCATTGAATTTTGGTCGCACCAAATCTCCAGGGTTCGTCGTGGTTTCGACTCCCATCAATTTGGTGCCATTCAATTTTAGTCCCACCAAAGATCAAGAGGTCGACTCCCATCAGATTTTGTGCCATTGAATTTTGGTCCCACGAGAGGTCGAGTGTTCGACTCTCACCAACGGTCGTGGTTCCGACTCCCATCAAATTGGTGCCATTGAATTTTAGTCCCGCCAAAGTAGAGGGGTTGACTCCCATCAATATTGGTGTCATTGAATTTTAGTCCCACCTAAGGTCGAGGGTTCGACTCTCACCAATGGTCGTGGCTTCGACTGCCATCAATTTGGTGCCATTGAATTTTAGTCCCACCAAAGGTCGAGGGGTCGACTCTAACCAATGTCGTGGCTTCGACTGCCATCAATTTGGTGCCATTGAATTTTAGTCCCACCAAAGCTCGAGGGTTCGACTCTCACCAATGGTCGTGTGTTCAGCTCCCATCAATTTTGGTGTCATTGAATTTTAGTCCCATCACAGATCGAGGGTACGACTACCATCAGTTCTTTTGCCATTGAATTTTGGTCCCACGAGAGGTCGAAGGTTCGACTCTCACCAATGGTCGTGGTTTCGACTCCCATCAATTTGGTGCCATTGAATTTTAGTCCCACCAAAGGTCGAGGGTCGACTCCCATCAGTTTTTGTGCCATTGAATTTTGGTCCCACGAGAGGTCGGAGGTTCAACTCTCACCAATGTTCATGGTTTCGACTCCCATCAATTTGGTGCCATTGAATTTTAGTCCCACCAAAGGTCGAGGGGTTGACTCCCATCAATTTTGGCCCCACGAGAGGTCGAGCGTTCGACTCTCACCAATTGTCATGGTTTAGACTCCCATCAATTCGGTGCCATTCAATTTTAGTCCCACCAAAGGTCGAGCGGTCGACTCCCATCAGTTTTTGTGCCATTGAATTTTGGTCGCACCAAATCTCCAGGGTTCGCTCTCACCAATGGTCGTGGTTTCGACTCCCATCAATTTGGTGCCATTGAATTTTAGTCCCACCAAAGATCAAGAGGTCGACTCCCATCAGATTTTGTGCCATTGAATTTTGGTCCCACGAGAGGTCTAGTGTTCGACTCTCACCAACGGTCGTGGTTCCGACTCCCATCAAATTGGTGCCATTGAATTTTAGTCCCGCCAAAGTAGAGGGGTTGACTCCCATCAATATTGGTGTCATTGAATTTTAGTCCCACCTAAGGTCGAGGGTTCGACTCTCACCAATGGTCGTGGCTTCGACTGCCATCAATTTGGTGCCATTGAATTTTAGTCCCACCAAAGGTCGAGGGGTCGACTCTAACCAATGTCGTGGCTTCGACTGCCATCAATTTGGTGCCATTGAATTTTAGTCCCACCAAAGGTCGAGGGGTTGACTCCCATCAGTTTTTGTGCCATTGAATTTTGGTCCCACCAGAGGTCGAGGGTTCGACTCTCACCAATGGTCGTGGTTTCGAATCCCATCAATTTGGTGTCATTGAATTTTAGTCCCATCAAACATCCAGGGGTCGACTCCCATCAGTTTTTGTGCCATTGAATTTTGGCCCCACGAGAGGTCGATGGTTCGACTCTCAAGAATGGTTATGGTTGTGATTCCCGTCAATTTTGGTGCCATTGAATTTTAGTCCCATCAAAGATCGAGGGTTCGACTCTCATCAATTTTGGCACCATTGCATTTTGGTGCTACCAAAGGTCGAGGGTTCGACTCCCATCAATTTTGGTGCCATAACGCCGGACATCGGATTTTTTCGGACCCATGAGCCACTTAGGGCTTCGCCTTAATAATGCATCTGCAATGTTCTGCGGTCGCCTGTACGTCTCTTGTACGAATAAACCGATTTCACAAGTTTAAGCACGTCACAAAAGAGGTTGGTGCTCGTTAGGTTAGCTGACTGAACAGCAAATCATGGTTCGAAGTTGTTCGTTTCATTTGGCATTTACAATGACCCTTGACCCTCGTGATGAAGTGTAGGATTCTTCAATGGGATCAACCACACGGGGCAAGGAAAAAAGTATCTTTTATTCCCCTTTCCTTGGCTACAGTCGGAGCAGGGTTCTAGGAGAATGCAGCTCGGCTCAAAGGCCATGGTGAGATATCACGAAGGGCAGTTTGAGATGCCCCCCGCATAACAAACGACCCCGTCGTCATTCGCCTACTCGATCGATCCTTGCAACAGGTGAGACGGACAGCGAAGTCGAAATTAACAAGCCCGCATAGTCTCCTCGCCTCGGCACTTCCGCAGGAAGGCGCCGAATAGGCCGCAGAGCTCGTTACGAGGACGCGTCGCAGCGCATAAATTGTCCCTCGCCGTGCAAGAGATCGTGTAGAAAGAGTGCCTGTATTGATCCGATGCCCGACGCCAATCGTGGATCGTACACCGCCAGTCATGACGTCCCGCTGCTCGCGGTGAGAACGCTGACGATGCCAAGCAGCTAAGGAGTACTGACACGATATTTGCTACTCGCATTCAATGAAAGTCCGTGTTCTAGAAACCCCACCATGAATACTGGCAAGCCCCAGAGTGACCCAAATAATTTTATGTAATAGCTTTTCTAGAGTCATTCTCGTTGTGACGTGACGTCATCACGCAGAAGGTCGTCAAGTGGGACACTGCGAGGTTCTGGCCTCACTCCGACGCCTGCTTTGCGGATACATCGGCCCTCACAACGAGTAGCAGCGCAGAGGCGACTGTCAAAATGACGTAGTGTCCCGCTCCCAAGTGACCACAAGTGTCATGACATCATGACGCTTAATGACAGAGCACGGCCCCCTGGATAACAGAGTAACCTCTTGGGAAACTAAACCGAAACGGGCCGTAGAAAAACTATTTTGCACCCTGGAGCTTGCCAGTATTTCATTTAAGGCGAAAGTATTTTATGTCGGGCTCCACCGAAAGTTAATTCCATATACGTACGTCACGCAATCGTCTTCACGAAAATCTGTGAGATGGCGATTATTTCCCGTTTTGTGCCTAGCTAAGGGTTAGAAAAGTAGACACAGTAAATTTACAAAGGTTTGCTTTATTAAAGGAATTGTGCTCTTGATGACGTATATTTGTCGAAGTGAGGATATTGAGATATCAGTTGTTTTGTCACTGCGAAATCCCGTTGAAAACAAGGCCAGCTGCCCTGACACGTATAAGAGTAGTAAGGCGGGTAGTGCTTGAAGGATGCTGCGTGGAGGCGCGTTCGTGACGCTTTTTCGAAAGTGATCCCGGCAACCATTACCACTCGATGGCGGCTCGTTTTCGCGCGTCTGCTCACCTTTGCAAGTAGTTCTGAAAGCGCAGTGTCGCCACATGCGGACTCCCTGTCGCGTCGGATGCTATGCCTATGACGCCTGGTAGTCTCTGGGGTGCTGTTTACGCTGCGCAGCAGCACGGGCCTCGCGTGTTTGCTAGCCGAAAATATCGTCATTATCGACTTGGGGCGCAAACCGCCAAAAAGCACACGACCCTTTGTCTCTCTCTCTCGTTCTTTATCTTTCATAGTGAGACAAGGTTTAGGCAGTCAGACTCTTCTTTATTCTCTCGAGCGAGAGCCCCACCACCAGGCCCCAAAACGGTGATGATGAGTATGTACAGATGAGAATATGAAGCGTATGAATAACGCTCACACTAATTTACCCGCGCGCGCAACCGGCCAGCCAGGCCGCGACTTAGCCAGGAGGGAAACGCCGAACGAATCGTTTGAGACGCAAAACGTGAACGATCTCCGAACCACGATAACGATGGTTCGAAGAAACCTCGGCGGGGGTAACGCGATACTTCACGGGGGATGTTTGTTCATTAATAATGTAGGGTCCAGTGTTGCGGAGTTACCACTCCGGAATTGGAATGACTCCGAAATCATTCCACATTTTCGCAACCCCAGAATGGAATGGCGACAATGCTTGGAGGAATGGAATCGGAATGGAATTAAGCGCCTTTTGCCAGGAATGTAATGGGAATGGAAAAACGTCTGTTTCAGAAAATAGAGTGCTTTTTCGTCTACGCGCTGTTTCTTGTCAAAATATGCCCAAGAACCGACCAGCCCACGTTCAAACATTAGTAAGTCAGAGCCTCGAATTTAACAATAAAGCAGTATTTTTAAAATGGCTTGGCTGATTATAAGTACGGTACATTTATAAGCAACGCGCCTAATACAAGTGTGTCCTTATAGACTGAGTGGTTCCGAAGTTTGTCTCGACTCCTCGCGTATCCGCGGCTCTATGCCGTTGGTATGGGTCGTGCGGAACTACGGCGGCGGCAAACCCCCCCCCCCCCCCCCCTTTATGGCTTGTGCTTTTTCTTTACCTCGGCGGCGCTTTCGCCTTGACCGCCTGCCATCTCCCCGCCCTTCACTTCTTTGTTTTATTGCGATAGCAATTATGTGGACACTTCCACCGGATTTCTGCCGTCGGCGTCGCCGTCGCCGTGAGGTTCCGTATAGATAAAATCTTCGCCGCGCGCCGTATGCCCGAGCGGAAGCGTGCGGGGACGCATGCTGTCGCGGAGAGCGAACGCACTCAATCACCCACGCGCAAGCAAGGAAGCGGGAAGCCAGCGCAGGAGGGAGCAAGGGGGGGGGGGGGGGGGGCGCATTTCTACTCTGCCAACAACTGCGCTCGTCGCTCGCTCGCACCGTCTCTTATCTCCACACGGCTCTGACCTTTATGCGCTGTGCATTCGCCGCTCAGTTTCCGTTGAAGCGATAGACCGCACGTACCTTCGCCCGCTGCGGCGTATATGCGCTTGCTGCCAGCGTTTTGACAGTCGTTGTCTGCAGTCATTCAGTGTGATCTATTCATGTTCGTTTGTGCGCGCTCACACCACAGTTAGTAATAGTCGGGCCACATTTTCCAACGCACGCTACACATGCAATGCTGCCCGGATCGGTAGTGCAGCACTACAGGTGTGTCCCTTCGCACGCGCTGCCCACGGGAAGCGCCTCTCATCAACACCACCGTTTCACACGCGCCTTCTCGTGGTCATCGAGTCTCTCTTCATGTCGGTCTACTTACGCCGCAGCACACCTGCTTACTTAATCATCTCATGTTTACTACAATTCATATTGCTACCAAAGCCGCTCACCTTACTTCGTATGACATTGCTGTGTTGCTATCGCATTCATTGCTTCGCCCTTAGGGCGAAACTGTGACATTTTTTTATTGCGATAGCAATTATATGGACACTCAAAAGCAGATTTCTGCCGTCGGCGTCGCCGTCGCCGTCGCCGTCGCTGTCGCCGTCGCCGTCGCCGTGAGGTTCCGTATGACGTCATTTGGAGATGAAATCGTCGCCGCGCGCCGAACGCTGTATGTGCGAGTGAAAGGGCGCGAGGGGCGCGTCTTTCACGGGGAGTGAACGCGCGGCGGAGAACAAACGCGCGTTCTGCGCCGTGGTCGCTTAAGGGCTGCAGAAGTAGGCGTCTCTTTTCTCCTTTACAATCACCATATATGTAGAGCAAACGCGCCTTCTTCAGACGCGCGAGAGGCCGTGGGGGAGGGGGAGGGA
Organism: Dermacentor silvarum; assembly: GCF_013339745.2. NCBI lineage: Eukaryota > Metazoa > Arthropoda > Arachnida > Ixodida > Ixodidae > Dermacentor > Dermacentor silvarum. The sequence goes on from NC_051157.2 coordinate 5,081,578, forward strand.
AGGGAGGCGACGTTTAGCTGCGGCACCAAGTGCCTATTTATATCAGAGGCTCCAGCAACAGTCACCAACGCCGCACGCATTTTGAGCTAACGCGGGCAAAACGCCGATGGCGTCGACAACAGTTCTGCGTGTTGTTGCTACCAAAGCCGCTCACCTTACTTCGTATGACATTGCTGTGTTGCTATCGCATTCATTGCTTCGCCCTTAGGGCGAAACTGTGACATTTTTTATTTGCATCTTCGCTCGATTGTTACGACTCGGCACATAATCCGTGTTTGCATCGCCAAGCAAAGAGGGCATTTTGGGAGAACGTACCTTGCTACTTGTTAATTGCTACTTCTGTAATATCATGCTCAAGTTAGTCATGTAGGCCTGAGTACATGTTTTTTCCAAGTCGAAGGCCACAACGCATTCTCTAGGTCCAGCTTTAGTTAGCTAGAGCCAAAGGTCGGCATGGTGTAAAAGTGTGAACGATCTGCCAATTTGTAAAAAAAAAACCGAGACAGAAGTTAGCGTACAAACAAATGCATTATCCCAGCAGATACTGAAGGGAGAAACAAGTTATCCCAGCGCATTGGTTCCCATTGAGAACCCCCACACGAAAGTTGCGAATACTCTATGCACAGCCTAAACTTTATCTCGCGCGCAGTTTAGTGCCCGACGCACGTAAATAAGCTTTGCGACGAGGAAGACATTGCATACCTGCGCACAGGCGAACACAGACATTCTCCTCACCCCATCCATGCTTGCGAGGCGCGCTTGACATGCGTGAGTGCTGACGAGCAGTGCGGCCCAGTGTTCCGTATTTGAAGCAAAGGCACGACAAGCTGCTCGAGCGGTGCACTGTTCCAACTAATAGCAGCAGATCTGGAGGGTTCTGTTCCCCATTAACCAAATCTTACTTTCCTTCATATTCACGACCGCTCCAGACGCGTGACAAAACTGCTTAGTGAATGCAAGGTCTTCTTGAACACTACCTTTGTAAGCATAAAAATACGCTATGTCGTCATTTTAGCATTGACACATTTAAGCTTAAACAATATTAAAACGTCACAAGCCGTTAAAACATGCTGACCATGCAAATACTATAGGTAGCGGGAGAACTGCCATAATGGGAATTAGTAGATATTAGATATGTAGATATGTAGATAGTAGATATTAGATAATTAGATATGTCACCAAGCTACTATCCCTCAACCTTGGTAACATGTTTTGCGTATTTTTGCAGTTCTTAACGCGTCTGATGACATCAGCTTTGTCGTGCGTTCATCGGTAACTCGATAAAACTATCAAGATGTCTTTCCTACGTTGAGGAATTACCGGAATGGAATTGAACTGCCCGGCCATTCCCGAAGTGGGAATGGGCTAAGTTTTTTTTCATTCGGAGGAATTGAAACGAATGGAATTGCGGCAAGTTCTAATTCCCCGGAATGTAATTGGAATGGAATGGGGGCGCCCATTCTGCAAAACTGGTAGGGTCCAAGGAAGCGGGATTCAAACTTCTCACACAAACCGGGTGTACGAATGGGTGTCCAAAGGAGCACTTCCTCTGCAGGACGAAAGGAGACGTCTCGGCGAGATCGAGATGTCGTAACGCTACTTGCGATCTAGCTGACAGATTTCTGTGTTGAAGCGAGCACGTTGACGACATTCGTCAAGTCTCGAGACGAACTATGCGGGTATACTGGCCGAGGTGCGAGTTGGGGCATTGAAGAAAGCGGCGTCGATTGTGAATGTCGGCAAACGGCCGTAATCTATGTAGAAAGGTGAATATACCGAAGTTCGTTGGATAGCGGTGTTGCGAGCAAACGTCACAAAAGGTAAAAGTTTGTCCCAGTTGTCGTGGTTTGGTCCGATATACATTGATATCATATGTGTTAGTGTGCGATGTAATCGCTCTGTTATCCATTTGTTTGAGGATGGTATGCGGATGTCGTCTTATGAACTGTGCCACAACTCTGAGTACTTCGATAATTGTTGACATGAAAGTCTTGCTGCGATCACTCAACAGTACACGAGGTGCACCATGATGCAGCACCATGGCATCCAGAAAGAAGTCGGCAATGTCTGAGGCCGAACTTGAGCGTAGAGGAGCGGTCTCTGCGTAACGTGTGAGATGGTCAACAGCTGTCACGATCCATCGATGACCTACCGGCGTTGTGGGCAGAGGTCCGACTAGGTCTATCCCAACGATGACAAAATGTGTCTCGGGACATGGGATGGGCTATAAAAGGCCAGCAGGAGGCGAAATTGGTCGTTTCCGCCGTTGACACAGGACGCAAGAAGCGACGTACTTGGCCACAAAGGTTGACATGCCTGGCCAAAAGAAACGGCTCCTAACGCGGTGATATGTTTTGTGGAAACCCAAGTGACCAGCAGATGGGTCGTCGTGAAAGGCTTCAAGGACTTGTGTGCGCAGCGAACGTGGAAGAACAGATACCCAGCGGTGTCCGTCGGAATTGTATATGTAGCGGTGCAGCACATCGTTGTCGAGCTTAAATAGTAGCAGTTGTCGACGTAATCTGGCATTTGGTGCAGAAGTAGTTCCACACAGGCGTTGGATAATACTGTTGCAGTAGGGATCAGAAAGTTGACACGAGGCGAACTGAGTGACGCGATTGGAAGATAACGTGCCAGTAACCGCTAGAGGTAATAACGTAAGTGGAGACTTAGTCTCATCATCAAGTGGCGAGCAATGGAGAGATGTGCTCGAAGATTAATAGTGGCAGGGTGCAGAGAGACAGAGCGTCGGCATCTTGATGCTTTCTTCCAGACTTGTAGACAAGGTCAAAACCGTACTCTTGTAACCGGACCACCCAGCGACCAAGGCGTCCACACAAATTTTTCAGTGACGACAACCAGCATAAGGCGTGGTGGTCGGTTATGACCGCGAAGTGGCGTCCATAAAGATATGGTAGAAACTTTTGTATGGCCCAAACTACTGCGAGGTGTTCCTGCTCTGTTATCGAGTAGTTCTTTTCGAAAGCCGTTATTGCGCGACTGACATAAGCAACAACTCTCTCTCTCTCGTGTAGTGGTATCACGCTGTAGAAGGACAGCATCGATCCCATCGCCACTAGCGTTGGTGTGCAAACAAGTTGGTGCGTTCTCATCGAAGTCACAGAGGACAGGGTCGGTGATTAAGGCTTGCTTGAGGGCTTGGAAAGAAAGTTTGCAGTCGTCTGTCCAAGGGAAAGCGCCGCCCGACGTCAGCAACTTGTGCAGCGGCGACGCCATGGCAACAAAATGACTGATGAAGTGGCTGAAGTAGGATGCCAGGCCCAAGAAACTTCTTAATTGTTTTATTGCGATAGCAATTATATGGACACTTCAACCGGATTTCTGCCGTCGGCTTCGCCGTCACCGTGAGGTTCCTTATAAAGTACATGGGCGATAAAATCGTCGCCGCGCGCCGTATGCACGAGTGAAAGCGCGCGGGGGATGCGCGCTATCACGGAGAGCGAACGCACGGCCGAAAGCAAACGCGGCCGTCGCGCGAAAGGCCGTGGGGGTATGGGAGGGAGGGAGGGAGGCGGGGCGACGCTGTGCTGCTTCACCAAATGCTTATCTTGCAACCGGGTGCAAGGGGAACTGACCACTCAATCTACCACGCGAAAGCAAGAAAGCGGGAAGGCAGCGCGGGAGGGAGGGGGGGGGGCAGCTTTTCCTCTGCCAACAACTTTTCCTCTGCACAACTCCTCTGCACTTTGCCCGGCGGTGGCGGTCGCCCGCACCGTGTCTTATCTCCACACGGCTCTGGACCTTTGTATGCGCTGTGCATTCGCCGCTCAGTTTCCGTTGAAGCGATAGACCGCGCGAGCCTTCGCCCGCTGCGGCGGCTGCGCTCGCTGCCAGCGTTTTGACAGTCGTTGTCTGCGGTCATTCAGTGTGATCTATTCATGTTTGCTTGTGCGCGCTGACACCACGATTGTTAATTCAGTTAGTAAGCGAATGTGTCCAAGTTTATGCAGCCGATAAAACTACTATTCCTACTCCGAATAGCTCTCTACTGATTTGCTATCGCAATCGATGCTTCGCTTTTCGGGCGAAACTGCGACATTTTTTTTTCGGGGCGAGTGAAGCGAAGCACGGCAGCAACCTTGTCGGGATCTGGTCGAACGCCATCTTTACTGATAAGGTGGCCCAACACTTCGATGTTCTTTCAGGCAAAATGGCATTTCTTTGTGTTGAGTTGAAGTCCAGCGTTGAAAATACATGTGAAAACTTCGTCCAAACGCTCAAGTTGCTGACGAAAAGTTGTAGAAAAATAACGATGTCATCTAAATAACACAGACCGGGCTTCCACTTAAGGCAGTGTAAAACTGGTGCCTGACACCGGCAAGACAATATATTGCCGAGAGCTAGTGGGGCTATACTAGTTCAGGTGCAACCAAACTAGGAAGGCCCACTAAACTTCATCAAAGTCACTCCCTCACCAGAACAGGAATTGGCCTCCCTGGTGCAGTATTCGACCACTGCCTTCCTCAGTACTCCAACAAACTGGAGATCGCAGGGAGAGGCCTTCGTCCTGCAGTGCACATAAAATATAGGCTGATGATGATGATGATGATGATGATGATGATGATGATGATGATGATGATGATGAAAACTGCGTCGATCGCGCGTTCAAATGTTGCAGGAGCATTACATAAACCGAAGGGCATTGCGTTGAACTCGTTAAGTCCGTCTGGTGTTGCAAAGGCTCTCTTGTCCTTGTCCGTTTTGTGCATAGGTATTTGCCAATACCCAGATCGGCGTTCTGGACTTGAGAAATATTCAGCGCGCTGGAGGGAGTCGATGGCATCGTTGATTCTTGGCATACGCCTTTGTGCGTGATCTTATTAAGTGCTCGATAATCGACGCAAAATCGTACAGAGCCCTCTTTCTTCCGGACCAACACAACAGGAGACGTCCAAGAACTGGACAACGGCGAATGATGTCTCTTTTGATGATGTCATCAACGCTGTCCGCAATGATATTCCGTTCGGAATACAGGCGCTACGGGCGGCGGCATACAATCGAACTGCGTTTGGTTTTAATGCGATGCACTGCGACGGAAGTGCGCCCCAGAAGCTTTGAGTAAACGTCAAATAAGGCGCTGTGTTTTTGCAGTAGGACCAAAAAGTCTTCTTTCTGCGCAGCAGTCAGATCGGGATTTATCGCGGCCGTTAAAGCAGCGGCAGCAGCATGATCATCAGTTGTAGTAGACAAAGATGGTGATTCGGCGTGAAGGGGTATCAGCGAAAGGGGTTCGGTGTCAGTAAAGCAAGTAACAGTGGTGCCCTGGGAGAGCACAACTGGCAGTAAAGTAGGGTTACGAACAGCGACGAACGCTGGTGCAAGGAACACATCACCATTAACAATAGTGTCGGAAGTCAGTGTTACAATATATATGCTCATTGCCCGCGGGAATGAAACAGTCGGTAGACGTGACGAAACGTAGGCTGTGCGCATCGACAGCGGACGGAGATGCAGTGTCCGTCATGTGACTAGTTCGCTGACGGCAAGATATGAAAGCTGAGACTGAGGACAGGAAGTCCCATCTCAAGATCATCGCCTAGGTACATGAAGATAGCACGACAAACTGAATATGAGGAGGATGCCTTTAGTTAAAACACGCGCAGTGCAAAGAATCCCCACAACAACATCACCATTAATCGTCTCACCATAGCGGTGAATCAGACGGTCTATTTAATCACCCGAGTGAGGGCACGCAAACAAGGTATTGTCACGGGAAACGGTATAACTGAAAATAAGTTTACAAAATATCTACAGCGAGCTGTAGCACTGCCAATATGGCCGAAAGACAATCTCTTCAATCGTCGTCGTCTTCACCCAAATGGTCAATGTCATCTTTGTCCCATTGCGCGCAGTCTCGTAACATTAACCTCCGGCCGGAAAAGCGCCGACCCGGCGCCTAAGACAGGGAGGTGGGCGCGAGGTATGGTTTGAGGCGGGCCACGTGCACGACGTCTGAGGAAGGAATAGACGTGGTAGGATCGAGCGGGACTATTTCGTAAGTGACATCTCTCAATTGTCGCAGGACGCGATAGGGGCCAGAGTATCTCCAAAGTAGTTTTTCGGAAAGGCCAACGCGCCGAGACGGGGACCACACAAGGACAAGATCACCTGCACTGCACTGAAACGGGCGTCCCGGTGGTGGGCGTCGTACAACAACTTCTGCCGTGACTGCGACGCAGAGAGGCGAAGACGGGCAATGTGACGTGCCTTTTCTGCTGTAACAATGGCGTCGCGCGCGTATTCAGTAGGCAGTGTGGCAGGGATCGAAATAAGTGTGTCAAAAGGGAGCGTTGGTTCTCGTCCGTATAGAAGATAGAAGGGAGAGTAGCCGGCGGTGTCATGGCGTGAGGAGTTATATGCAAAGGTGACAAAAGGTATAGCGCAGTGTCCCATCCCAGTCATGGTGATCAGACGAAACATACATAGAGCATATCAGTGATAGTGTGATTCAGACGTTCAGTAAAACCGTTCGTTTGGGGGTGGTACGCAGTCGTAAGTTTGTGTTTGGTGGCACAAGAACGAAGTAAGTCTTCAATGACTTAAGATAAGAAGTAGCGACCCCGGTCGGTGAGAAGCTGACGAGGAGCGCCGTGATGTAAAATTACGTCTTGCATCAAGAAGTCGGCGACGTCTGTAGCGCAACTGGTCGGGAGAGGTCTTGTGATAGCGTAACGGGTCGCATAATCCGTAGCAACGGCAATCCATTTATTGCCAGCGGTGGAGGGAGGGAAGGGGCCGAGAAGGTCGAGGCCAACACGAAAAAATGGCTCGGCGGGTATGTCAATAGGCTGGAGGAGCCCAGCTGGAGGAAGAGATGGCCTCTTCGGGCGTTGGCACGACGCACAGGCAGCGACATAACGTTGAACAGAACGGTAGAGACCGGGCCAGAAAAAGCGCCGCCGTACACGGTCATACGTCCTGGAAACACCAAGGTGGCCGGCTGTTGGGACATCATGCAGTTGCTCGAGTACGGTCGCCCGAAGGTGTGCGGGAACGACGAGTAGTAGTTCCTGTCCCTCGGGGTGCATGTTACAGCGATATAATGTGTCATTTACAATGACAAACAGGCGAAGTGACCGGTCCGACGAGCCAGACTGCAGGCCGTTGATGAGATCATTTAGAGACGTGTCCCGCCGGTGCTCGTCACCAATGTGGCTGAAAGCGGAGAGCGAGAAAAGGCCAGGTGGTGTATCCTCCGTGGTAGCTTCGGGGGCATCAACGGGGTGCCGAGACAAGCAGTCGGCATCCTGGTGTAGTCGGCCAGACTTGTACACCACAGTGTACGTAAATTCCTGGAGACGTAGAGCCCAGCGACCTAGACACCCAGTTGGGTCCTTGAGGCTCGAAAGCCAGCACAGAGCGTGGTGGTCAGTGGTAACAGTAAAAGGCCGCCCGTAGTAGGGGCGAAATTTGCTAACTGCCCAAACAAGAGCGAGGCACTCGCGCTCGGTAATGGAATAATTGCGCTCGGCAGGGGAAAGAAGCCGGTTGGCGTACGCAATAACTCGATCACAACCACGTTGGCATTGGGCTAAAACAGCACCAATTCCATAGCCACTCGCGTCTGTGCGTACTTCAGTTGGAGCATTGGGATCAAAGTGGGCGAGAATCGGCGGGGTAGTGAGTAGCGTGATAAGTTGTGAAAAGGCTGTGGCTTGAGCGAAACCCCACGAAAACGGAGCGTCTTTCCTGAGAAAATCTGTGAGTGGACGGGCTATATGTCTGCAAAATTTCGGACAAATCGTCGGAAATACGAGCACAAGCCCACAAAGCTCCGAACATCCTTGGCACAAGTTGGTACAGGGGACTCGATGACAGCACGAACCTTGGCGGGGTCGGGACGGACGCCAGTTGAATCGACGAGATGCCCGAGGATGGTAATTTGGCGGCGACCGAAGTGGCATTTGAATTAAATTGTAGCCCAGCCGCACGAAACACCGACAGGATGGATGAAAGACGTGTGAGGTGTGTGGCAAATGTCGGGGAGAACACGATCACGTCGTCCAGGTAGCACAGGCAGATAGACCATTTAAAGCTGTGCAACAGCGTGTCCATCATTCGCTCGAATGTGGCCGGGGCATTGCACAAGCCAAATGGCATAACATTGAACTGATAGAGGCCGTCAGCTGTAACAAATGCTGTTTTTTCATGGTCCCTGTCGTCCACGGCGATCTGCCAGTAACCAGAGCGCAGGTCGATGGATGAAAAATAGGTCGCGCCGTGAAGGCAATCCAGAGTGTCATCAATTCGTGGAAGAGGATATACATCCTTCTTGGTGATCTTATTGAGATGCCGATAATCAACGCAAAATCGCCAACTGTTGTCTTTCTTTTTAACTAAGACAACAGGGGAAGCCCATGGACTCGCGGACGGCTCAATAATGCCTTTTGACAGCATCTTGTCAACCTCTTGTCGAATAACTTGGCGCTCGGATGGTGACACGGGATAAGGTCGCCGGTAAATCGGAGGCGCATCGCCAGTATGTATGCGATGTTTGACGAGAGAGGTTTGACCTAAGGAACGGCCATCAAAGTCGAAGATGTCGGAGTATGTGACGAGCAAATGACGGAGGTCGTCGACTTGGGAGGGCAGAAGGTCCGGGGCAATCATCTTTGTAATAGCGCTCTGTACCGACGGAGAAGTGGGCGCGTCAGCGGACAACATTGCTGACGTAGGATCAGGTGACAGCGATGAAATCTGGCACTCATCTGATGGTGACATGGTGGCCAAAACTATGCCTTGGGGAAGAACTTGAGGACAGAGTCCGAAGTTCAAGAGGGGCAGGTAAGTCTGGTTTGTCGCAACAGTCACAACAGTGTGGGGAAAGGAAATATTGTGCGACAAAAGGACACTGGTATACGGAGTAACCACATAGTCACCATCCGGTACACTGGGTCAAGGTACAGCGACAATACAGGGGAGTGCTTGGGGTGGCAAACGAACAAACTCGGCACAAGAGAGCTGGCTCTGGACTACGTCAGGAGCGTGTAGTGAAGCGGGAAAGTCAAGTTCAACGACACCGGCCGAGCAGTCAATTGCAGCGGAGTGGTCAGTCAAGAAATCAAGTCCAAGAATTACGTCATGAGGGCAGTGGCGAAGAACATGAAACAACACGGACGTGTGGCGGCCAGCGACGCTCACGCGTGCGGTGGTGCACATTCCAAGCACGGCTGGAGTTCCACCGTCAGCGACACGCACAACGCGGGACTCTGCAAGGTCAAAAGAGGCTTTTCAGGTCGTGGGTCCAATGCAGCGTGACCTCCGGGAGCTGCATTGCTCAGTTTTCCTGGGAAGAGCGGCCAGAGGGGTGCGGCGATGAATAGCGTCGGGGCAGAGGGGACCGGGAACGACGATCGTGCGGAGAAGGTGAACGGCTGGAGCTGCGGGTTGGTACAGGAGCGTCTCGGAGCGGTGAGCTGTTACGAGCGGAAAACTGCAGGGGTCGATTGTCGTCGCGGCGAATGTCAAAAAATGAGCGAGGGGAGGAAGGTTGGCGATACCGGCAGTGACGGGAAATATGTCCAACGCCGTGGCAATGAAAACATATTGGCTTATCGTCCTGGGTTCTCCACTGGGCCGGATCACGATAGCGGCGCAACGTCGATGTATTTCTGTGGGACGGAAGAACAGCATTGACCCGAGGGTGAGGCAGGGATGCAACAGGCTGGAGTCATGCGTTAGCCAGCTCTTCCCTCACGACGGCTTGGATTAAAGAGACTGTCGGTCGGGAGTCGTCGGAAGGGCGTGCGAAATAGGAAGGTGGCGACGCCGCCTCAATTTCACGACGAACGATGCGGACAAGGCTATCGGTGGTCGGTTGCTGATTGGGCGGCTGAACGTCTGCGCAGGATGATGTAGCGGCCGTGTTTGGAAGCCGAATGAATTGTTGGGCGATGCGGCGACTCTTGAGTGCTTCAAAACGCCGGCATTCCTTGATAATGTCTTCAATGGTCGAGCAGACTTGCAAGTTGAAAGCATCATCAGCAATGCCTTTTAGGACGTGACTTACTTCGTCCGCCTCGGTCATGGTGGCATCAACTCGGCGGCAAAGGGCGATAACGTCAAGGATGTACGACACGTACGACTCCGTGGGAGATTGGGCGCGACAGGAGAGATCTTTCGAAGCGGCGCTCTGGCGGCCAATTGGTTTGCCAAATAGGTCACGAAGCTTCTGCTTACATAGATCCCAGCTGGTCAGCTCCATTTCATGAGTGTCAAACCAGACGCGTGCTGTCCCACTCAGGTAGAAACCCACATTAGCGAGTGTTACTGTCGGGTCCCACCGATTGTTGGTTGCGACGTGCTCATAATTCCTTATCCAGTCATCAACGTCGACGTTGTCGGTGCCGCAAAAAGATCCTGGGTCGCGGGGTTGGATCAAAATCACTGGCTGTGGTGCCGGTGTTGCGGTTGACGCAACATCCCCACCTGTTGACATGGTGGAACTTGCCAGGACACGTCCGCTACGGAGTTCCGTCTTGAGTAGTACCCAGCACCTCCACCAAAATGTCACGGGAAACGGTATAACTGAAAATATATTTACAAAATATCTACAGCGAGCTGTAGCACTGCCAATATGGCCGAAAGACAATCTCTTCAGTCGTCGTCTTCACCCAAATGGTCAATGTCATCTTTGTCCCATTGCGCGCAGTCTCGTAACAGTATGAAGGAGAAGGAGCTACTCCAAATCATCCACTCCTTTGTCACGTCAAGGCTCATCTACGCCCTTCCCTACCTACATCTACTCCAAACTAAAAGAGCAAAACTGGACCGTCGCAAATCGCATTCACCTCGATCTCTGTTTCATGTGGCATGAGCAAAAACGGGAAAGCAGGTATTGTCGTACTGCTGCCTGCATTTCCCCGAGGCACTGCACTTGACGGTCACTACCCTTGTTTGACTCTTGGCACAGCATACTGTTTCGTGAGCCACCTGAGCGTGAAGCTACCTGCTAGTCAATCAATGAAGGTTCACCTTGGTTTCTTTACGTTGCCAGTTAATTTTCATCTGTTCAGTTGTGCATTATGAGTGCTGTTGTACCAAAGACGCATGCATTTTGTCCACTTTCGTGGGTGTTAAACCATAAAAATATGGTACACAGCAGGACGTACATACCTTGTATTCCCGCGAGAGACATTATGAGGACATATGCTGTGTACATTTATTTTACGGACATATGCCAAGCCTTTTGCACAGTGTTTGCAATAATGTCGATCACGGTCACAGCACACGCTACGCACGTGCGGAAGTGCAGCAAACTCCTCACTCTTTGAGGCCTTCCGCCAAGCGCAAGTGGCTAATTGAACTAACTGAAGTTTTATTGCGATAGCAATTATATGGACACTTCAACCGGATTTCTGCCGTCGTCGTCGCCGCCGCCGTGAGGTTCCGTATAGATTCCAAGGGCGATAAAATCGTCGCCGCGCGCCGTATGCGCGAGCGAAAGCGCGCGGGGGACGCGCGCTATCACGGAGAGCGAACGCACGGCGGAAAGCAAACGCGACCGTCCCGCGAAAGGCCGTGGGGGTATGGGAGGGAGGGAGGCGGGGCGGCGCTGTGCTCCGGCGCCAAAGGTGTATCTTGCCACTCAATCTCCCACGCGAAAGCAAGAAACGGGAAGAGGGAAGGGGGGGGGGGGGGGGGGACAGCTTCTCCTCTGCCAACAACTTCTCTGCCCGGCGGTCGCCCGCACCGTCTCTTATCTCCACACGGCTCTGACATTTGTATGCGCTGTTCATTCGCCGCTCAGTTTTCGTTGAAGCGATAGACCGCGCGAACTTGCGCTTGCTGCCAGCGTTTTGACAGTCGTTGGCTGCGGTCATTCAGTGTGATCTATTCATGTTTGCTTGTGCGCGCTGATACCACGATTGTTAATTCAGTTAGTAAGCCAATGTGTCCAAGTTTATGCAGCCGATAAAACTACTATCCCTACTCCGAATAGCTCTCTACTAATTTGCTATCGCAATCGATGCTACGCCTTTCGGGCGAAACTGCGACATTTTTTAACGTAAATTGCGTCATAAAATTCGTAAAACGACGTATACAAACGAGCTGCAGACATGATAGCATTAGTTTGTAACTCGAACATGCGAGAAAACATACTATTGTTACGAGGAAACTCAAAGGCAAAGCCACCCTACCTCAATGGGAGAACAAAAGTTCACCTGTATGCCGAAAAAAGCCCATATGGGATATCCTTGGGACCTCCGTGGTAGGATATCCGAAACTGGACGTCCGGCGGATTATTTGTATCCGAAATGGAGCATGGTCATTAGGACATGATTCGGATGTCCCATGGACCAAGTGTTTTCAATGGGACTGCATTGGTTAGGATGCATACAGGTATACTCAGACAACGCAAAGGCATCCTTAGTAACTCTCTGGGATTTTGGCATCAGGACATTCGTGCCTCCCAAGGATGTATAGCTGCACTAATCCTTAAAGGCTCCTGATCAAGTCCATTTGTCAGTCCCAAGTAGATACTGAGAACATACCAGGTACATGATTGGAGGACCATTTTAGGATGATGTAAGGACGTGTTCCAAGGCACTCCTGTTTGGCACTGTAATTAGAGGACAATTCATTATTTACAAATTGGGTTAATATACGTATGACGCAGCTTGGATATGAAAACCCATATTGTAGGGCTCCGTTTTTATATTTGTGCACTTTCATGTGCTCTGAAACCTAAGAAATTTTGCGTATTTATTTCTTTCCACGATTAAAAAGCAGTTCGGTATCAAACGAACTACCTCCGGTGCAGTACCAGCTATGCACTTAAAATACCTTCGACACCTGCTTTTGTTACTTCAACGAGAACCGTCGGTGGAAGGTGCGCTTTGGACACCAAGACCAATAATAATAGCATAATAATGACAGAATAATAATAATAATAATAATAATAATAATAATAATAATAATAATAATAATAATAATAATAATAATAATAATAAATATTGTTTAAAACAACATAGTCTACAAATAAACTTTTTTTTTGCAGTGTGCCATTAGTATCTCGTTTTTGGTTATAATCAGTTTCGTTCGGGTAACACGAAGCTCCCAAATAAACACACTTGGAAACAACGTCCTGAGAATATCCTGCTGAGGATGTTAGCAGTAAAGTGTTTAAAGTAGTCTGTAGAGTGTTTAAGTTCAGCAGTAGATGTGTTTAAAATGAATTGTGGGCATGGTACTGTGGACGTCCTCAGTCCGTCCCATAAAAAGCTAGGACGTTCGGATCTTTCCGGGACATCCACGGGATGTTTTGCGTTGTCTGGGTAGCAACTCAGCCTTGAATATCGCCAGCCGCAAGTAATTAAGACAGATCACGCGTCTCTGAATTTATATGTACATACACGTCGTACAACACCGATAAGCCTATCAATAGGTTGCTTGCCATGGAGGCGTGCTGGAAGTACTCCCAGATGGATTCCCAACATATTCGCTTATTGAGCTTCTTGTACCTCCTTTAATCAGCATCTGATGCCTATAAAATTTCAAAAAAAAAAAGTAAGCGACCTATTCATGCATACTCACTAAACCTAATAAAGTGTGTAAAAAGGAAGACGCACGACAAGGCGCACTTCCCCACGTACGCTTTATGCACATACCACGAAACACAATGCCAAATTATCGACGAGCGCAAAGCCTACCTTGAGAGTGCTGCTCCGCACGTCGCCAGATACCGCAAATCTGGAGATGGTTGTTTCGTGGTCCACGCCGGGTTGTTTCGAAGGGGCACTGTAGCACACGTAGACACTCCTCTCTTGCGGAAAATCTGGGTCTAGGACGAAACTCAACAGCCCGCGTTCATCCGCTGGTGCATTCGAGGTTAATATCTTACTTGTTATGTTTAAGAACACGTGAACATTCCCACTAGCGAAATTCCTTAATGACATTTGCATAATAATGCCTCTGTGCTCCCCTACAAGCACATACTGCTCATATGAGGGCAAAGGGACAATGCCTATTGGGTGCCTGAGACCCCACAGTAATTTTTCAATACTGTAGCACAGCTCATGGCTGCACATTATGTTGACCTTAAGCAGCGCCAGCGCACAAACGAATCGCACGATATACATGTCTAACGGTCGACCACCAACTTTCGCGCCTGCAAGAGGGCTTCTGCGGAGAGCATTTCGTCTGCTCTCCTTTCCCTGTGCGAAAGCCGGCGAAAGCGCGCTACAGCCAATCGCAGTGTCGGAAGACGTAACCAATGAAAACCGCCTATTGCCGTGACGCATTTCAAACCGAGAAAGGCGGCTTCGCTAGGCCGCGCGTTTGCTGAGCACGCCGAGGGTCGTTTTTTTTTATTTTCCAGCTTGGTTACCTTCCGCTGTTGGCTGACCCGCACTAGTTTGCGACCATGAAACGAAAAGATCCAACAGGTGAGTACCGAGACGAAATGTGATTCGAGATCATTCGAGGTTTGTTTTAGCGATCTCAACAATGCCGGATCCGACGCGGATGTCTTGTTTTTATTATTATTTGCTATGACTATTTACGAAGGCCGAATTGGCTTCAAAAGACGCGTCTCTATGTGGTTGTGTAGTGCTCATTGCTACTGTTAACATAAAATGTAGAAAGACAAACTTATAATCTCGATCGCTTGATGTGAGGCCGCCGTTACTAATGATTGCGCCCACGCAGCGCCGATCCATGGAACGCTATCAGTGGAAGTTTCCGGTAACTTGGTATCACATCAAACGATAGTTCCGCTCAACCTGTGCATAATTACACAACTGTCTTTTCTTTTCACCTATAGAGTCACCTAAAAAAGCCCTGTCGGCGTGGGAGCGGCGGCGGTTATACTCAAACCAGCTGTGAGTATCAGCTATTCTGATAGTGGCGGCCTCGTTTGAATGCATAATTTGCGTACTTACGATCGTTGTTTCGCATTAACAGGCGAGAAAAGACGGTTCTGCGCACGCCCGGAGCTGGACCTTCCTATACAAAGGGAAGTGGAACCCCTTCAAGGTAAATTGCGGCAATACGGCGGTCGAATTAAATTGGGCTCGCATATCCGACGTGCGTCTGCCTAATTTCCCGCGCTTTACATATGAAACTGCCAGAAATTACAACATCGCCACAGTAACCGTATCTGCCAATGCCTCATATTTAACCAGGTTGGTTTCATCGAGAAGTCCTGATCCCGTATCGTGGATGCGTACGTAACCTACGGCAGCGCCTGTCATTTCTCGCTAGTTAGCCCTGTTACGAACTGCTTGACCGCGCATGGTATGGCACGGCCGTGTGCGGTCGCGTCGTGGAAGTGATTACATTCTGGCTCCTCACTGTGCCTACAGGAATGCTAACACGTAAATGATTAGTCTGCCATTTTTACCCACTTATTCATACTTATTTAGTTCCCCATTAGTGTTTTATGTCGTTTTTCACATTACCTTGCATCTGATAAGTTCAGCCTGAATCATGTGCTCAGGAACAAAATGTGAGTGTGGAAACTTGGTGCACTCAGGGCAGTGTTAGCAAGCTGGAAGTTGTGGACACAGCTCGTCATTATTTAATGGTCACCACAGGCTTAGCAGCTTGAAACAATGCTCCAGTGTGCACAAAAGACAGAAGCTGCAAAGCCACTCATGCACGTCATATCCCTCTTCCAAGTGTACTATCATCCAAATGTGGCTTGCTTATATCACTGCACTTGCTATTTGCTCTACCAAATAAAGCATTGCTCTGCACATGAGAACTTAAAAGTTATTTGTACATAAAGTGGACAGCTGGGCTAGTTGGAATATCCACATTTCATGCATTTTCAGCGCTTTAAAGAAATAGGAAAAACGAGAGGACAGGTAGGTGCTATTTATGCATGTTTTGGATACTGTCACCAATGTGCTGTTAACAGCTGTCAGTCATATGCTGCCTACAGCTTTGCAAGCTGAGCTCCCTCAAAGAACCTGATAAGTGTGACGCAGAGAGCTCAGAACTTGGTATAAGAAGGCTGTATATCAGCGCTTAGTAAGGACGAGGACAAAGAAGGAGACGAACGGACACACATGCGCTACTCACAACAATGAAGTTTATTGCCTTGACCACGCTGAACAATATAGTGCCATGGAAGTACGTCACCGACCACGTGAGCCACATTGCTCACGGGGAGCAGGGTGACAAAAAACAGGGCGTGCAAACAGCAATGAAAATTTACTTGTACATGCACAAAAAAGCAAGTTCCTTGTCACTCTCGATTATTAGACGGGTTAGTTCACACTTGCTACTTCCAACTATCTGAGTTTTGTCAAAGAGAGGGATACACCCACAGGTATGGCAATGAATAGCTAGAAAACCATCTGAAGGCGTTTTGTTAACTTTGTAGTTATGCTCCTTGAGCCGTTCATTTACGCAGCGACCCGTCTGCCCAACGTAACATCAGCCGCACTTCAACGGAATGCGATAAACGACGCCCGATCTGCACTCGGTGAACACATTCTTGTGTTGCTTTTTGCAGCTTTTCTTTACTTTCTCAGTCGGGTCAGTAGTCCTACATAACCTACCCAGCTTGCTAGGTGCTGAGAAAACAACTTGTACATTGTCCCGAGCAGCTAGTTTCTTCAGATTGTGCGACACTTGATGGATATAAGGGATAACTGCTACATTACGCTTCTGAAAAGGAGGCCTAGCATCCGCGTTGGAAGAACCAATACTGGTTTTCTTGCGTCGAAGGACACCCTCTGCAACTGACACCAACACATCAGTTGGGTAACCGGACTTTAAAAGCCTTGAAACTTGTTCGTTGAAGCTGGATGGCACTAAATGGCAGCAAGACTTATCAAGTGCGTTATTGAGGCACATCTTAGTAATACTACGTTTTAGCAGTTTAGAATGGTTAGAATGAAATGCTAAAAGCGCTTTGTTAGCTCTTACTAAGCGCTGATATACAGCCTTCATGATGAACCAACAAGCCCATCTTGCCACTCTGGTTGGTATAAGAGTGTGCTCACATATGTTTACCCTATATACAGTACAACATTCCTCAACTGACAGCAGCATCCAACTGGGCATTATAACTGGGCCTCAGAATAAGCGTCTTGCTCGTTAGCTGTCAGTGCTGGTGTGACTCTTAACTGTCTTATTTCTTTTCTCTAACACTGGTGTGTGCTTTTCAGAATGAGTCCGAACAAGAACAGGCCTCGAGAAAGCAAACATCCTGTGTCGCAAAGAAAACCGTTGAAGTCGGTACATTCTCTCACTGCAAAAAATGGCAAGCAGTTCACAGTATCACTGACAAAAACATCTGGAAAGAAACCAAAGGTGAGGAATTCCTTCCCTGCTTAGTATCTGTGTTTTTAACGCTAAAATTGAAATCCAGGAATGAAGGTATTTAATAGCAAACCTTCCCTGCTTAGTTTGTGTTTTTAACTTCGAAGATCAAATCCTGATAAGGTTTCAACTGAGGGGTAGCAACTAAGCTGGCTAAAAGCTCACATAAACACTTCTGGCCTTGCAGAATTAAGCTCAGGTGTTCTCCCAAACCTGGCATGTGCACTTTTCTGAACACTTGCGCAGTTAAGCAACTGAGCTAATTTAGGAGCAAATACGTGAACTTTGAACGAAGCTCTACTGTACTGTACTTCGTTTCATACATCAGGTGCAACGCTGGGGAAGCTACGCAAGAAGTACGTTCACCAAAATTTATCACTCCATGCGTTCCGTCTATGCTTCGCTGCGTGCCAGCGCTTCTTGCTCAAGTGAGCTTGCACGTGAGGCTGCAAAAATAAAGAACAAGGAAAAGCAAATTTATATAAAACAATGTGTTAGCAGCTGTATGAGTACATAGTTTGTTTGTTTCTAAGGGTAAATTCATTTGTCCGTTCAGAACTGAGCTTATGTAAAGAACATTTTCACAACAATCGATCAATAAACACTGAACTATTTCTAAGGGTGAACGCAGTCACTGCAAAAAATATCTAGCCTCCACAGGTGTTGCACCTGATGTATGAAACGGAGTATAGCTTCAGTGAGATGTCTGCGGTATTAACAAAAAATTTATTTTTCCAGGAGCATCTAGAAAGTGATGTGTAAATATAGGTGTTCCTCAGGGCTATTCTACGCTAAGTGTGTGTGGTGCTGTTTCAGGCTTCTCTGCAGTCAGGGAAGGCACAAATGACTGTAAAGCCAGTATCTAAAACAGCTTCTGGAACACGTGGGACACCATTACAATCAACGTCTAAGAAAGTCAAGATTTCTTTTGCATCTGAGCCCACAACAGCAGCAGCAGCAGTCTCTGAAATGCCTCAACTCGACAAGAAGAGCACCAGGATGTCTGCAAAGCAGCAACCTCAGAAAGCAAAGCAGCCTCTCAGGGTTCCCCTAGCACAAGCAAAAGTCCAGCTTTCCCAGAGACCAGTGCGGAAAACGTCAACTGCCCCGACTCAAACAAAGATGCACACTGCAAGAAGATCGCTGGGCCGGAGGTCCCAGGTAGTGAAAGCTTCGTCCCATAAACTGTCATTGACTCAAATTAAAGCTCAGACATCTAGACGATCATCGGGAAGAAAGTCAACAGCCAAGCTTTCTGCCAAAACACGTGCACAACCTCAGCCTCTGTTGGCAAGCGGCGCAAGGTGTTCTGTGGGGGAGCAGCCTCGAAAGAGGGCCTCGGAAGGCAATGGTGAGACCCCAAACAAAACACCTTTAAAGACGGCAAAAGTTGATTTCTCGCCGTGCCTGAGTGCAAATAGTGCATGTGTGGAGCCACGGTCGTCACCGCGCTCGTGCCAGTCCAAATCTGAAAGAAGAACTAGTCTTGCATCCTATTCAACACCGTGTTCAGTGATGGTCAAGAAGTCTGCTTTGAACTCATGTGGTACAGTATCAGGTGACACCAAGAGAACTTTGTCACCTGATAGATCTAGTGGAAGCACACCTTACCACACTGCCCACAGCATCTGTCTTTCAAGTTCCTCAGGAGACAGCGTTTCTCCAATCGGCAAAGTCAGCAGAAAGTTTGCAGGTGGCACGCCTTCTCACATTAAGCAACACTCTTCATTTGTGTCAGCGACAGGGAGTCCCACAGGAAAGGCAAGTCCTGACAGAATGTCACTTGAAGATGTGAGTACTCGAGATGAGCTGAATGACACATTCACACTGGAGAGCCCTGCTCTGTCACCAAAGAGACGAAGTAGCTGCTCCAAGAAGCCACCTTCTTCCTGCCTGCGCAAGGGGACCAGCACATCTCACGTTAAAAAGTCTGTGTCCTTTACTATGCCCGGACGACGGAGCGTAACACCAAAAAGGCTACCGAAAACTCCCATTCGCAGCCGCACATTGCAGTGAGTAATTTCATGTCTTGTCTGCTGCATGAATTACATTCTTCCTCAAAACTGCTTTGTTAGCTTTCCAGTTTTTTGGGCATCCACATAATGAAAGGCATGCTCTCCAGCAGATTGCCAGATGTACTATTACTGCTGCCTTCAGATGTCACTTGTAAAATGTAATATCCACAGAATCACTCTGCCATTAAACAGTCATTCTTTAAAGGGGCCCTAAGCACCTTTGAAAAAGGTGTGAATTTTGTACAAGATTTTTTTCAGTGTAACTTCTATGAGCAGAGTTACTGGCAATCAAATGTTGCCGTTAATAAGCAGCCTTTATCTCATTTTTGGTCATTCTTATGGTGCTGAGGCAAAGTAATGCACCATCCATCATCACGCTGAGCTTTGGCAATGTCACAATGGCTCTTGAGATCCATTGTACTCAATCCATTGTACAGACGCATCAGCAAAGTAGTATTGCCCACCAGATGGTGTCTTATTAGAAATAATAATCAATCCGCCGGTATAATCAATCAGTCAATTCATTGATAATGGTGCCTCCTGCTCAATTCTAAGCCATCATCTACCGTTCATGGTTGGTTGATCCCATTGACAACACGGGCAGAGCGTCACTCTGACCACTGTCAACGTGCAAAAAGCATCAAAAAGAATGGCATCAAGAAAGGCAGCGCGTACCGTTCATGGTTGGCTGATCCCATTGACAACACGGGCAGAGCGTCGCTCTGACCACTGTCAACGTGCGAAAAGCATCAAAAGGAATGGCATCAAGAAAGGCAGCACTACAAAATTGGAACCAAGAATTCCTTATTTCTTTTCGTTTCACTTTACTGCAGCTATCAGTTTATTTTTGCTTGTTTTGAGTAAAGCAAATGGGTACTTTTCTAAAGATGGTGCTGCTCAAGACACCAAATTCACAAGTTTTCCTGGTGTCTCATTTAGCCACAAAAAAAAAATATTTAAGAAATAAGGAAGCGTGCAGTGACAAATACGTCTTCCTACAAACATGGGGAAGGGCATGTTGTGTTACGGCTACTCAATCAAAGCATTTGCATTTAATTCGAGCAGTTGTGCTTGCACGATGTCTGAAAGGCACCAGAGCATGCAAGCACACAGGAAAAAGAAAACTCTGCTTTGGAATATATTCGGCAGACAGCCATTGTTCAGCACCAGAATTGCTTCATTGCACATGATGGACATTTCTCATTTAGCAAAGTTGTATTGCTAGGGAAGTTCTTGCTATTTGTCAGAAGCTTACTTAGTCATGACACCTAAATAAATCCAGCCAATAGCCATGGCTTATTGGGTGCATCACAATAGGCACAAAACTACTTGAACAAAAAACTGTATTTGGTACCACCTGTGGCAGATAGTGCAATCCACCTTTTAAATGAATTACTGAAGAGGTGGGCATTAGTTTCACACCAAATCGCAATCTGCATTTGATTACCATTTTTCAATTTTAAGAAGAAGCTTTTGCTCGGTGCCAGATCTGACCTCCCTATTCAAACACATGCAAAGTGCAGAAGTGCTTTTATGAGAACTGTGGGACAGATTTGCATGAAATTGGCGAGAGTGAGAGAGGTAAATATGAGCAATTCTAGGAAGTAGAATTTTGCTTTAGGACCTTGAATTTTTCACAAAAATTGTACATTTCAAGTAAATAGAAACGCTATATTTACCCGAATCTGTAACTCTACACCAAAAACAAGTATTGCCGCTCTGTAAACTACATATTTTTGAGCATCTAAAGTGGACAAGTTTGATATACAAGTTTACAACTGACATCAAATTATTACAATGTTTACACAAGGGTTGCACCTGGACGGTTTTCCGCCGGGTCAACCGTTTTTTTCGCCACGGTGCCGGCTGCTGGTTCAACGCCCACATTGGCAGGCCGTTTGCCAGTTCTCCCCAAATCGACACCTGCATCGCGAATGCACTCTATCGAGCATACATACTTAGCAAGAAGCTGTATAGTAAGCATATTCATTTCTGATTTATGTAACTGTTTGCTGGTGGGAAACTGTCATGTTATCTGAAGTTGCAAGACTTCCTTTCAATTTTCTTCTGAGGTTTATCCTGCAAGTGCAACTGTATGTATGCTCTCTGAAACATCTCTCTTCTTGCCAAAGGTGGAAACTGCTACTGTGCGAGGGCTCTGCAAAAGGTCCCACTCACAGACTAGCGGTACATACTTCAGAGCTAGGCGTAATACAGCAATTTTGTCGGCACTTATTAGGTGCACTTTACAGCATTGTGATATCTTTAGTATTCCTCAGTTACAGAGTTGTAAACTTGATATTCGAGCTTTCTGCAACTTTTGAGATTTTCAAATTAAAAAAAAATTGAAAATCTGTTTCTTACAGTTACTAAATTGTCCTTTTTTGTTTATGCAACAAACTTCATCGAAATAGGGATGTTGTTGTCGAGAAAAGCAGTATCTCTGTTCTCAGATGGAAGCTCCCACACTAAAGTATCCTTCTCAGGCACGTGTGCAGATTGTAAAATTCAAGTCATTCAGTGTTTATTTGCCACAAACCTTGAGACCAGCACCACTTACAACACGTCTGCCTTCAAAATGTGCTAAGAAACACATTCCAGTAGACATTTTCCCTAAAGCCCCCTATCAGACACATTGGGACAAAATGCACAACCTTAATTAGAAGAGTTTGTAAAACAACAATTTATTCAACTTGCAAACTCTAGCTCTTGTCCCCTCGACTACCTGCGCACATCATTTCCTGATGTCATGGAAGCAAGCATAGCATGCGGAATGCCCGTGAGAACATTATTCACTGCTGTTTGGATTGCTGCCATATCTTCGTGACACAGGGGGAAAATAAAGACAGGTCGGATGTGGCAGAGTATAAATATTGTGACGGGGTGTCAAATAGATAAAAGCGGGACAAGATTTATAAACAGGGACCGTTGGCAGAGATGGCCAAGATGGCTGAACACGCGCAGCGTCCCCCAGCGATCGTCATCTTCTGCCTTTATGCAAGGAGGCGGCCCGTAACAATGTTTGGCCTGCACTGCTGATGCAGCTGCAATATCATGCAACAAGAACCGCAATGCACAGATGCCAACACTGCCTATTAGCACAAACGTTTTAGTGCATGTCAGTGCACAAGTTATGGTTGTTATTTGTCCTTCAGGGAGGTCACTATTCATGGTGCACAAAATTTCTAGCATCGAAAGATGCCAGCATTGTTGCCTTTGTTTTCGATGGCTTCACTTTTTCATAGGGAGGTAAACCAAGACCTTGCCATTAGGTGCTCTGTCACTTCCTTTGAGGTTCATGCTGGTACCTCGTCTTCTTTGGCAGTGATGCTTAACACAAAGATGGAATCACTTATGGCCAATTCAAAAGAGTTCAGCAGCAGTTGTACTGCTTTTTTTTTCTTGGTTTGTCTGTTATTGTTTGAGGGACAATACCTGCATTTAGTTCCCGTTTCCCGAAATCGTTGCGTTAGGTCAAGTAGTACACATGCCTGTTCAACATCAGATTTTCCAATATTTTACACGCAGTAACACGCCAATTTTCATGCAATAATTATTCACAGGTTACACATTTGCTGCGGTCTGCGACGTTGACAGGTAGCCAACTGTAAGACCATTTTGCATCGAATATCTGCCCTTTGAAAAATTTCGCTGCCATTCATGGACGTGGCTTCTCAATCATGCTTCATCACAATGTACTTGCTGAATTATGCTTCATGTCTCAGTATGGTTTGTTTTTGTTTTTTTTTTCTAGTTGAATGTTGACTCTTTGGAATTTGTATCCAACATGTCACTCAAGTAATAACCAACTAAATGCGCAAAATAGCTGAACTCTGGGTTGCTAAAGTCAGCTCTGCCACCTATACCGAGTTTACATGGAAACCGTTCCAAGACTAT
This sequence comes from Dermacentor silvarum, assembly GCF_013339745.2. Taxonomy (NCBI): domain Eukaryota; kingdom Metazoa; phylum Arthropoda; class Arachnida; order Ixodida; family Ixodidae; genus Dermacentor; species Dermacentor silvarum. The sequence goes on from NC_051157.2 coordinate 5,104,785, forward strand.
GTCTACTTTAGGCACATACTAAACGCAACCGGATAACATCCATTCATTGAGTCTGTATAATATTTAAAAAAAGAATAGATAGAAATTAGTCATAGAACTTTTCTGACAAAGGGTATATTTCGGGGCATATTTTGAATGGTAATTAGTGGAACTTTGTTGTTAATCAGGCAATGGAACAGTACAGTTTGTCATGCATTTGATGTCTGCCTCTTGTTGTGCACCACCTGAAGGAGCCAAATTGCGCTATCTGTTGTGGATGACTTTTAAAGGCATGGTTAGTATGCGAGAATGCATGCCTAATAGGTGTGGCTGCTTCCTTTCAGGGAAACTCTGAAGGAGTGGCTTAATGCCCGAGGCTACAGTCTGTCAGCTCTGCGGAAGACCCATGAAGATAAATTGCTGCATCAAGAAAAGCTTCAGAAGTCTCGGAGGTCATCTGGCAAGCCCATTAGAACAGCCTTGATGTCAGCAGAAAACAAGGCATTGGGAACATCTCCTGTTCTACAGAAGTCTGTGAGGAATTCTTTGCAGAAAATGGTGAATATCAACATTCTTGTTTGTACGCCCTGCCTGAACGAGCGAGCTCAATGTAGCATGCTGTAGCTCACGAAACATGCACTAATAGAGAGCTCAGAAAAACCGTACTAGCATGGCCATACCTTTAAAAAACGTGTCAGCAGTGACATTACAGTGTCACAAGATGCTGTACAGTTGCTTCCCTAGAATATCTCTTTAAAAAGAAAAATGGTATACATCCATGTTAGGTACTAGTACTACATCTCTCGTCTCCTAAAATTGTTTGTTATATGACTTTGTGGTAGTACATTGACACACCAATTGCACATCCATGGCTGTAGATTATGAAACATGGCAATCACTCCCACAGTCGTGCCACTTCCGAAACTCTGCCTCAAACTCTGGGCATGCTTTGACTTATCTGTAGCTGAAAACACAAACATTGCACCATTTTGCATGGTATTGTTTGTGTCGTCCATATCTTGTGAATACTGGCACATTGAGATGAGTTTTAGAGCAGCTTAGCATCGTGTCATTGGGCATGCTCTATATGTGACTGCATGGCCACGTGAGGCTGCACTTTGCATGCACCACAGTAGTAGCAGCAGACAGCATGACATGCCAGACTGCGGTCTTCAATTACTTGCAGAGGCAGGGAAATTTGACTTAGGGACGATGAATGCCAACCTTTGCATTTATGACTCATCCATCACCTTGTGAATTTCTTATTGGTCACCAATACCTCCAAGTCTGCACGGTTGTGTTTACATGGGCTTGGTATGGTTTAACAAAAATAAAAGTGCCACAAAGACAGGACACAGAGTGAAGAAGCCACACTGCAAAGCGCTGATTGCGTTTATTGCTTGTCCACTCCCTTTATTAAGGTACACATGCAGTAGGAAAGGGAAACAAGACATGTGTAACCAACTTCAAGATGTGACAACTCTTTTACGTTCAGCGATGGCCATCCCTGCATTGCCGTGTCTCACATTCTTTGTTGCTCCTTATAACCATTTATTGCAATGGCAATTGTAGGAACGCTTGGGCTCTGCAGTTCCTAGGTGCACCACCACATATGTGAGCAAGCCTTGGAGGTCATGTGACCTGCCGCGTGTGAGCGCGAAGGCCTTCCCGCGCAGCCACTGTTGGAGTGAAGTGGTAAATGGAGCAGCAGCATAACATCGTTGCGCTCGCACTTCCCACTGGTGGCACTCCTCATCCCGCGTGACCACGAGTGCTCGCAGTGGCTTTGGGCACGTCACACCCTGCGTGTTTGTTTTAGTAGGCGAATGTGTTTACTACAGTTTACACTGCCCATGAATCTACATGCCTTAGGTGGTGTAATATTGTCAACGCTTTACCCTTCAGACGGAACTGCAACTTTTATTTATGACACGGCATCACTCAGACTATAATAATCCACAGCCACAATCTTTGCAGTGGCTGGCTAGGTGACTACTACCTTGCATGACCTTCAACAAATTAGCACGTGGACCCACGCAAACATCTACCCATTTGTCTCGTGTAATATTGTTCGCATGGCAACAGAGTATCAAAAACTGCCCTACTGCAATTTACATACTTGTGTGCATTTTTCTCCTCACATTTGACATTCTTGTGGCTGTCACTGTTTACCTTTCTGCAAAGAGTTTGTCTTATCACAATGTCTAATTACCTCGCTGGTCCAGCTGTGTAGTGCCCCAGCTCAAATAGGGAGACACATTTGATATTAGAAACAGAATACCGACCAAAGTGCTGCTGTTGTCAAATGGGTTAATGTTTCGGGTTTTGAAAAAGTTGTGAAAGCCCTAACCTTTTTTGACAAGTATTTGGTTGGCATTCTGTTTCCGATATTAATTTGCTTCCCAACCAGACAAGATGTTCAGTTATCGATTTTAAACACACTTGACCAGCAAGCGGCATAGGAAGTTAATCAGCAGTAAAAAGCGCACTGCACTATTTTTATTTTTCAGTAATATGTAACTGGTATTTGCTTCATTCACGAGAGTAAAAACTCAGTTTCAGTGATGGTGACGGTTTCGTCATTATCAAAACAGACTCGAGCAGGTGAGAAGATGACTTGTGTCATCTTTTCACTTGACCTTTGTGGTGTTTTCACCATGGGATGGTAGCTGTGCAGACAGTATTGGCTGACCTCTTGTTAGTGCGGCAACTTCAGCAGTGCACCTACTCCTCAGTGTGACCAGCATAAGGTGGCTTCACCTCTCTCATTGAGCAGAGTCCTTGGTCAGGCTAACCTGCTAAGCAGACAAGTGCTGTTAACGTCCTTCACATTGATCTGACTTCACCTTTGTATTAGTTACTTTGTTTTTCTTTTGGGTGACTTTATGTGCCAATCATGTTGTGCTTTCTGCTTTACACGGGGTGTCCCAGCTATCATGCACCGAGTTCTGAAAGAAAAGAAGAAAAAGCAAAGCCTTCTATGTGAATAATTGTTTCATTCCTAATTTAGTTTATAATAATGATAACTAACTGTCCCAGCTATCATGCACCGAGTTCTAAAGAAAAAGCAAAGCCTTCTATGCGAATAATTATTTCATTCCTAATTGAGTTTGTAAGGGATGATTACTAACTTATTAGTAACCATAGATACGGCAGATATGTCAACACCAGGTGTTAGAGCGCCCTTGAAAACATCCACTTCAGTTGTTTTCAGCACAGTATGGTTTGCGTGGCTCTTCTTTCCGTGTGTCAAAGAAACCTTGTGAAATATTAAAAAATAACACGTGGCCACAGCTATCTCAAATGAGCTCAGTGTAAAGGTTGCTGGGAAGTAAGCCTTGCTTCTAGCGCATTGCTTTGCACAGTGTGTCGCATTTGTGCTGGTTTCTGAAGGGCTGTACTGTTTCAGCCCTCAGCCCTAGCTCTCACTGTGACTATGCAAAACGCTGCTCGATTTTGCAGTTGGCTTCTGGTGCATGCTATCGCGTTGCCGTGGCCATGTTCATGTGTGCAAGCAATTTTTCCTTCATGTGTCATTGCACTGTGCAGGACAGTGTGCTAAATGCAAGGCAATTACCTTCCCACTGAGTTTGTTTGAGAGCACTGTCATTGCTGAGCACGGGCATGTAGTCACGTGGCATATTTTAACATTTTGCGCGCTTTTACACGCGAAAGAAATAGCCGCACAATACATTCATCATTATCATCATTCATCGTCAGCCAATATTTATGTCCACTGCAGGACAAAGGCCTCTCCCTGCTTATATATGTAGTGGCCGAATACTGCACCAGGGAGGCCTACACAAGACATAGAGTGCCACAAACAATTGAAGTTCATGTTTTCAAAGGTGCTCCAACACCTAATGTTGACATAGCGGCCGTAAACTAAATAATTAACAAGAACAAAAAATATGAATGCTTCTTTAGGTTGCCGTTAACAATGTACAATTGGTTTCAATTGCATAGAAGGCTTTCCTTTCTTGTTTTTGTAAATCTTGGTGCATGATAGCTGTGGCACTCTGTATGTTGTGCTTTCTGCATTGTGTTCATGCGGTTGCTGCTGTCCATGTACTAGATCCAGTGCTGGTGAGCCTGTAGTAATTCACTAAATTGAGCTTTTGTGGTGGGAGTTAGTGTGGGTGTACAGTTTTTATACTTTTCTTTATTGTCTGTAGTGTTGCTTTAGTACCAATAAGTATGGGATAGCCATCTTTAAATTGGCCTACTTCCTCGTTGTTCTTTATTTAATAAAGAACAACAACAAAAGTTGTGGATGGCAGTTAAAGGCCTTCTGTGCCAAAACATACAGCAACAGCTGCCTTCTCCAATTTATTGCCCACACCAGCGAAATTGAGCACCATTTTACCTCTCCTGTTTCTGCAAAGCAGATATGGCTTTAATATCTGCCAAGTGTTTGCAGACAAAAAAACAGAGATCAGTGCCCTTTTTCTTTCAGAGTGGAAACGACGAGGCAGCTTCATCAAAACATACCAGCTTACCTTCTCTTTTGACAGACCTCCTGCGGTATTTAAATGAGGTGAGTATTAAGTAACATTGCTGAGATAAGCTGCCGCATTGCATTAGGCCAACTTAAACGGAGACATCACAGGGTTGGCCAACTATTCTCAGCATTTTATCATTGTAACTGGGCAGCACCCGTTTTAACTTGCAATTTGAAATCACTGCCTCGAAGTGAGCAAGGTTGGCCGTGACTGTTCCCCTCTCCCTTTTATTCCTCTAGCAACCGTGGTAGGAAGGAAAGATGGAGGCGAAGTCCATCTGGTTTCGGGTAGCTTCCTCTGTCGTGTAGTCATGCAACTGCTTATATTTTACTCTTTAAAAACATAGGTGGCCCATGCTCTTTTACAACAGCAAATGCTGCCCATGAGGCATACTGCTTACTTTAATAGCATAAGAAATTGTCCAATGCATATTAGAACTAAAACTTTTTCAACTTTAGATTTAATTATCACTAACCATGCAATTGCTTGTTATTATGGGGTTGTTGCCACTGACGTTAGTAATAACTTGCTCTTTCTTTACGAGTTCAAAAACAATTTTTTCACAAAGCTTCTGTGAAATCACAGTGCCAGACAATCTCAGAATGAAGGCTTGACATATTTAAAAGATCACACTGCTTCTGTAGATCTGGGTCTTGTTTGTGAAAGATCCTCATCTGAGTGCACATATAGTGAATTTCTTTCACTTTTTCTACCGATATATAGCGATTGCTTTCTGGTCATCGACATAATACCATGTAAAAAGGCATCCAAGTTTTGAATGACTACCTGATTTATCCAACTTGTAAAAAATAAAAACTATTTGGTAAATTTATGAATGCTGAAAAACCTGAATTTTCTGCTAGTTTCAAATCTCTAAGAAACAAAATAAGCAGTGAAATCCAGTTTGCTAGGAATGCTTATTAGAATAATGTATTTGACATAGCTTTTTCAAGTAACCTAAAAAGTAAATGGAGATATGTGAATCTACTAATAATAACTGGAAATTCTGAGGCACTCTAAAGGATAACGGGAACTAAGAAGCTTCTGTAAAACTTTTTATCAGGATAGTGACAGCTATTATAATCCTGGCATTTTTCGATTTCTTGGTGACCAAGTATCACAATGGCTATTTTTCGAACTAACAGATGAAAGGGAGGCTTATTCTGTCTTTAATGCTTTACAAGACTTTTCTAGCCTAGATACAGTCAGTGTCCAAAGCAGATGCACTATTATCCTTTCATGTGCCATGTGTGACACACTCATATAATATACTGTACTGGTCACTGGGCAAGTGCCAGCAGACAATGCAGCAAGCAATAATTGTATCCATTTACAAAAAAAAGGAGATAGGAATGTTTTTAGTAAATATAAACAAATCTCCAGACTTTAATTTTCTTCTATTTATTTTACTTGCTGTCACTTCTGTTTTTTTTTTTTTTTTTTTTTTTTTTCTAAAGTAATCTATCCTTATTCTCTTTCAGTATGGCTTTACCAGAAATGATCAACACAACAAAACAAACTCTACTTTACCAGGAGTACTATGCGCTAACTAGTTTTGGATCACAACTTCTTACACTATGCATACTTGTGGATTTTAGCAAGGTTTTCAGAACAGTCAACACCAAGGTTCTTTTTGCAAAGCTCGAACACAGCGTTTGCTGGAATGCTCCTAATCTAATTATGTATAGTGTACCTTAGCTCTCCCTTTCAGTATGAAGTGCACTGTTAATCTGTAGTCATGTGAATTGCAGATGGTGCGCCGCAAGGCTGCCTTCTTTTTATACCTTTCAGGCGCTATGAACACAATTGTGTACCTTGCGAAATAGCACCTTTTACTCTCACCATGCTACAGATGCTGCCAGTTTCACTGTTTCAGCGGAATTCTCCACTATTTGTCTTGCAAATGTGTTTACTGCGACATACAGGGGACGCAGATAATTCAAATGTGCGAAATATTAAGCATGGCAGCGTGCCATATGGCGTCGCCAGATATGCTGTTTTTCTAATTTCTTTTCCACATTTTCAACATCGTCTACGGCTTTCAAAAAATTACGTGCTGATATAGCAATCATGAAAATGTATAAAGTTCACATTACAACACCCGCACGCACCCGCTGTCCTCTCAGTGCTGTATTTGTGTACGGTCACAATTGTGTAAAGCGTCATGGTGGACGCATGCGAAAGCCTCGAGATTAAGCGGTGTGCAGTGTGGAGCACGGCTCGACTCAGCTAGCTAGTGAACAGCCCGTATATCGCTTTATAGTTTGTAGCGCTGCCAGGGGCTCGGGAACCGGGGGGGGGGGGGGGGGGGCAGTCGCCACCAGGCGCGTAGCCAGGGGGGGGGGGGCTGATGGGGCTTCAGCCCTCCCCCCCCCCCCCCGCCCGAAATTTTTTCGTGCTGTCTTGCACCGCCGACCAAAACAACCACCGGCGCCGGGAATCAACGTGGATTTTGTCTACAATGTCTTTTTGACACTCGAAAAGACATTTCGGCGCGAAAATTGCGAACTCGGGCTGGATTTCGTGGAAACACCCATGCACCTGGAGTCGCATAACGTAAGGAGCCCCAGCCGAGCACAAAGTTTCAACGGCTTTTCGATAGCGAGCGGGCGCGTCGCGGCATCTAGCAGCTGCACCGGAATCTACGGAGCGCATGGATTTCATTCCGAAACTTGATGGGTATAAAGTTCTCATACACTTTTGACGCGAAAAGTGCACTGGCATTTTCAAAGGCGTGCTTCTGATTTTTAATTCTGGAACTTTCTGGGTTTAATGTTTTTATAAACTTAGGCCAACATGCACGCACTCGAACACGCGTGTCCAAGCCGTTCCAGAAATGTAAGCACGCGCTCGCAATCTTCCACACACACGAAAATATGAAATATCACCGTGACTGTCAGCTGGCATCTGATAATTTTCTCCAAACATTTTCAGGAAGCGCGCCCAATGTAATCGATAAGCTGGACCAGGGCAGGCAAAGTAAAATAAGAGAAAACAGAAGAAACTCAATGGCCTATTTAATTTGAGACAGTTCTTTCTTGCGGGCGGGAAGGTCTTGCTCTCCGTGGCGATAGGGACACTGGCCCTATGGATTTAAGCAAAGCCCCCGCTGAAAATACTGGTATTTCCAGAGCGCTTCTTCGCATGCAAGCTGATTGTGGAGATACAGATCTGAAGAACCATTTAGAATGTTGCCCCAGTAATGCCTCGTATTTAAACCAGACGTACAAAACCAAATTATAGAAATTTGTGGTGAAATTATCAAAGAAAGCCTAGATGCAAAAGTGAATGCTGCAGGCTGCTTCTCCGTACTTGCTGACGAAACGAGTCAAACGACGGATATTGCTGGAATCGAACAGCTTACTGTTTGTGCAAGATACGTAAACAAGGATGCCAACGATATCAAAGGAAGGAAGGAAGGAAAATAAGAGGTGAAAGGCAGAGAGGTTTACCAGGTTAAGTGTCCGATTGGCTACTCTGCACAGTGGGATGGGGTAAGGGCAGAAAAGATTAGAAAACAAAAGAAGATTAAAAAGAAAACTAAAAGAAACGTATCAGTCTGCACATTCTATAGTTTTTCACTAAGTCCTGTTTCTTTTAAAAATCGTAATAGCGCTTTTAAAGCAGTTCGTTCCGACGCCGGCTAGGACCAGGGACCAAGAATTGTGGCTCACGTAAGAGGACGGCTGTCTACCTTGTCGAGCGTGGTGCTGAGGAAACGATATCGAAGTGTTTTTAGGTTTTAGCACAGGAATAGATGCCCTCTCTCATGGAGACTGCAGGTTATATGTACATGTGTACAAACTAGAGCACTACACGGGCTCGGGCTTACCCGAAACCCCGGGCCCGACCCCACCCGTGGGCCGGGCCGGGGCGGGTAGAGCAGTTTTTTCACGGGCTCGAGCCGGGCTTGGGCCGGGCTCGGGCACGGCGTGTGCTTTTTGACCCGGGCCCGGGCAGGGCTCGGGCTTTCTGGTGGTGTGCATGTAACGTGCAGCGAGTAATTCTCAATCGTCTCAACTCTGAAAAACATGTATTTTTCGGTCTCGGGCCGGGTTCGGGCCGGGTTCGAGCCGGGCTCGGGCCGGGCCTCGGGCCTAAGGTAAAGGGGTGGCGGGCCGGGCCGGGCGGGTAACGTAGATTATTTCCGGGCCCGGGCCGGGCCCGGGTCTCGCCATAAAAGTTTTATTCGGGCTCGGGCGAGCAGCCCAACGTAAAAACAGGCCCGGGCCGGGTCCGGGCTGCAAAAATCGGCCCGTGCAGTGCTCTAGTACAAACTGCTGCATATTCTAGTCGCCCTTCCAGTGCCACTCACTGCCAGCGCAGAGAGATTTTCAAACATGAGATTACTAAAAAAACCACTTGCGCTTTACAATGAGGAACGCATGGTTATGCTGGCGCTTCTATACGCCCACAGAGAGGTTGCCATCAACGTGTCCGAAGTTACTGAACGCTTCGCTAAACCTCCCCGCCGAGTGAAGTTTATCGTTTAGATAGCGAAGCAGCAAAAATCAATGCCTGTAAAAATATCTGTTCCTTCACGTTCCTATATAAGCTCGTAATTATGAAAACGTATGACTGTTCATTAGCTTTTAAAACCACAGAAATTTTCACCGTTTATTGTAACAGTTAGCATGATGATCAAAATTATCCTGGGAATACAAAAATTACGGGGACATCAATAACCAAATTTGAGAAACCTTGCTCATTGAAAGCCCGGCACACGCGGTGTTTCCCAAAAACGCACTCGGATGTTAGGTAAATCAACTTGCCGCATCATCTGTTTTCTTTCGTTTGTCCTTTTCTTTCCTTTATAGCTACATGTATTTACTTCTTTTTTGAAACGAAGCAATAGCCTTCTTTGACATTGGGTGCAGAATAATTGTTGCTGCTGTGCAGGCAGTTAAACTACGCATTTTCGTATTGATTTCTGCATTCTTTTTCTCTTATTCTAGCCACATGGTGCTGTCGCTATCGCAGCATGGCCCAAATGCATATCACAATTTCCGAGATCGTAGTTTTGTTCTTGTCTGGATCGTCTGTCTTTATACTCGTATGCGTGAAGTTTACTATCTGTGATTGCGCAACATGTTTATTTGTCTTGTTTGACGCATTATATACAATGACGTTTCCTTAGATACGTAGATTTATTGCAGACTTATACGTATATTTAAATATCTTGTTGCGAGGTTTTGTGTATACAAGCAGTGAACTTGGTTTCACGCGACACTTTCTTGCCGTTTATCTTGGCATTTGTATATTCCATTCTATCTTCGCATTTCTAATGTATATTTTTCGGAACTTCTGCTTTTTATATGTACTCGTTGTTTCAACTATAATTTCGGTGCAATTACAATATACGACCGTTAACATCTGCTTCTGCGCAATTCATTGCAACGAAGGACAGCGTCATTGAGGTTTTTCCCTGGCCGTTGCATATGTATAAAAATGTAAACAAGGCTGTTAAACGACGAAGGTTTATCAAAATATTTGTCAAGTACTTCATTTTATGGCCTTTACGTTTTTCATACCAGCTGCATGCACTGCTTTGCTGGTTTCGAACTGATATAGTTCTAAAGTTCGTGTGATATTTTCTTTACTTATTAGATAGTCCAAAAAAAAAAAACGCGGTAGCATTGATATCAGCTATTACTGCCACAATTTTTGGGACATACGAAGCTATTTTTTTATTAAACAAACACATAATTTACTTGTCTTGACCGTGCGTAGCGTTGAATAATTCGTTTTCAGCACCTAATATACAATGGCATTGGCAATGGCAATGCAGTTATTATTCGTGTATTTGATGCCTCGACAACTTTTATAAGGAGGAGGCCGCGTTGCAACTTGAGCCCCCCCCCCCCCGAAAAAATTTCTGGCTACGCCACTGGTCGCCACCACAGGTTATAAACCAGTGGGGGCATGCCCCCACACTCAAAACTGCTCTGACCGCCCCTCCCACCACCAGTGAGGCTAGCGACTCCTTTGACTTGTTAAAGGGTGCTTCCTTCCTTCAACAAACTAAACAAAATTTTCTAGAAGCTTGTGACTTCAGAGACTCTCTTTATCGGTGCTTTTTCTGCATCGAGAACACTGCCTGTTTTCGTCTGGTTCAACGTATCTTCCATCCTGAAGTGATTCTCGAGGAGGGGAAGGCTGGTGCTCTATTGGGCAGCTCTTGCAGGAGCATGTCTCAGCGCCATGACTTTAGGATGCCTCTCGTTCTCTCCCTTTTTCCTTGCCCCTATCCAAGCCCATGGAAAGCAAGATAACAAAGGTCGGCGTAAGCTTGTTCCTAGAAAAGAACAATTTAAATCAGACTGCAGCCTTGATTTCTCTGCACTGCGCTTTGTCAGTGGTCATTGATATATATATACATATATATATATTCTGAGCAACTTCTTTATTCTCAAAGGTTCTGCGCCACGTCGACAAAGAAGTCGTGGCTCGTGGTGCATGATGATGACATGACATGCACAGATGAGGAAGATGACATGCGAATATTGTGCTCACAATATATATATATATATAATGCCTTCTTCGCTGCGCGTGCGCCTGTCCACCCGAACCCGCCACCTTTTTGCCGTCCCGCGCCGCCGTCCACTAATCCTTGGCGCACCCCGAACAACAGGCCTATCTGCTACTTCTGTTGTCTGCCTGGCCATGTCGCACGTTTCTGCCGTCGTCGTGACTTCCGTCCTAGTGCGGGCGAAGATAATCGGGACTACTTTCGTTCTGAGCCACCGCGCCCGATGTCCTCCCATTCAATAATGGACACCTGCTCACCGTATCGCCGTGGCTACGACACACGTCGGTCGCCCTCACTACGTCGCCGTTCACTTTCCCCAATGGTTCGTCGCCCCCCACCAGTCCAAGCGGAAAACTAGCCCTCGCAGTTCCGGAGGCAAGAACTGCGCTCGTGTCGACAACTTCAAGGCCTCGATTTCTACCTGCGAACAAAATAACCATGAATATCGAAGGTGTTTCTGTGCAAGCACTCGTCGATGCTGGTGCTGCTGTGTCTGTGCTTAGTGGAGAACTGTGCCGCAAGTTAAAAAAGATAATGATACCGCTTTCCGATGTCTCTCTGCGTACCGCGGCCGCGCACCACTGATTCAACCTTCAGTGGCATGCACAGCTCGTCTTGTCATACAGGACATTTTGTACGCAGCCGAATTTGTCGTTTTTTCGCCATGTTCTCACGATGTTATTTTGGGTTGGGACTTTCTCGCTACTAACCATGCCGTTGTTGACTGTGCACGTGCCGAACTTGAGTTGTCGCCGTTGTGTGCCGCCGCTTCTGACAAGCCACCTTCTCGAGTGGTCGTCGCCGCGGACACTGAAATCCCTCCTTTGTCTTCTGTTTTTGTGCCACTTTCTTGCGACTCTGCTTCCGATTCCACCGCACTGTTTGCGCCCTCCGAAGCCTTCACCTCTCGCAAGAACTTCCTCCTCCCTTTTGCAGTTCTCATGGTCAAAACTCTTGCAGTGCCATTTACGTCACGAATCGGTTGTCTTCCACAGCCACGTTATACTGTGGTGAATGTATAGGCCGGCTTGAGGATATTGATTCCACCTACTCTACTGAACTGCCTGACAACATGATAGGCCTTCTCGTCGACAGCATTACTCCTGCTACCTCCGCCGATTCGTCCTCCTTAGAGGCATTCCTCCCGTCAATTGATGCCACACTCCCGCCTGCACAGCGTACCCAACTCTTGGAGCTGCTCGCCCGCTTTCAGACGTCGTTCGATCATAAGCAGTCTTCCTTGGGCCGCGCATCCGCAATCGTTCACCGCATTGACACTGGCACCCATGCACCCCTGCGCCAGCGTCCATACAGAGTTTCTCATGCATAGCGCCGTGTCATTGATGAACAAGTCAACGACATGCTTCATCGTGGCGTAATACAGCCCTCACACAGCCCTTGGGCTTCCCCAGTTGTGCTGGTAAAGAAAAAGGACAGTAGCATTAGATTTTGCGTTGATTATAGGCGCCTTAACAATATCATACAAAAAGATGTTTATCCGCTGCCCAGAATCGACGACACCCTCGATTGCTTGCAAGGAGCAGAGTTCTTCTCCTCTTTAGACCTTCGATCTCCCAGACCTCCCATTAGACCTCCCATTTGAGTCGCCTCACAAGTGTCCTCACTTGCCTTTCAGACGCTGGATTGCAGCTTAATTTGAAGAAGTTCCACTTTGCCGCCCGCCAACTTACCATCTTAGGCCATGTTGTCAGCAAGGAGACCCTGCAAAGCTTCGCGTCGTCGCCGAGTTCCCCAGGCCGTCTACGCTGAAAGAACTCCGTAGCTTTATCGGCCTGTGTTCGTACTTTCGCCGATTCGTGCGCAATCTCGCGTCCATAATCGCCCCCTTAACGCAGCTGCTTGCCGACAGCCAAGGCATCTCGGCATGGTCTACAGCTTGCGAAGACGCGTTCAACACATTACGCCATCTTTTGATATCCCCACCTATCCTACGCCACTTTGACCCAGACACTCCCACAGAAATCCACACGGACACTAGTGGAGTAGGCCTCGGCGCTATTCTTGCCCAGCGTAAGTCTGGCTTCGAAGAGTACGTCGTCACTTACGCCAGCCGCACTCTCACCAAAGCAAAAACGAACTATTCAGTCACCGAAAAAGAATGCCTTGCAATCGTTTGGGCAGTCACCAAATTTCAACCTTACATATATGGCCGTCCAGTTGACGTCGTGACTGATCACCACGCCCTGTGCTGGTTGTCGTCGTTAAAGGACCCCTCTGGTCGCCTAGCTCGTTCGGCGCTTCGTCTACAGGACTATGACATCCGTGTTGTCTACCGGTCTGGCCGTAAGCATTCGGATGCCGACGCTCTTTCGCGCTCGCCACTGCCTGATGAGAATGGTGCTGTGCTGCGTCTGTCTCCAGCTACGATTCTTCGTCTCTTACATACACCGACATGCCAGCTGAGCAACGCCGCGATCCTTGGATAGCCTCTCTTCTGGAGTATTTATCTCAGCCGTCACCACACACCACCGACCGCTCGCTTCGGCGCGCTGCTCGTCACTTTGCCATCCGCGATGGGCTTCTGTACCGCCGCAACTACCTCTCTGACGGCCGTAAATGGTTGCTAGTGATTCCTTGCCATTTACGTTCCGACATATGTGCCTCTTTTTATGTGGATCCACAATGCGCCCATGCCGGTGTACTAAAGACGTATGCACGCCTCCGGCTTCGATACTACTGGTGCGGAATGTACCGTTTCGTTCACCAGTACGTCCACTCGTGCTCCAAGTGCCAACGCCGCAAGAGCCCACCTAACAAGATTACAGGGCCGCTCCAACCATTGCCTTGTCCCTACCGGCCTTTTGACCGTATCGGCATTGATTTGTACGGCCCTCTACCGTACACCCCAGATGGCAACCGCTGGGTTATCGTCGCCGTGGACCATCTCACGCGCTACGCCAAAACTTCAGCCTTCCGGCGGCCTCAGCACGTGAAGTCGGCTTGTTCATCCTTCGCAACCTTGTTCTTCGACATGGTGCGCCTCGCGAGCTACTGAGTGACCGTGGTCGTTCATTCCTCTCCGAAGCTGTAGAAGCCCTCCTCCAGGAATGCAACATTGTCCATAGAACAACAAGCGCATATCATCCGCAAACGAATGGTATGACTGAACGCTTTAATCGTACTCTCGGTGACACGCTCGCCATGTACGTTTCCGCTAACCACACTAACTGGGACCGCATCCTTCCCTTTGTTACGTATGCTTACAATAGCGCCACTCAGTCTACCACTGGATTCTCTCCCTTCTTTCTTCTTTATGGTCGCGAACCTTCCTCGTTTATGGACACAATTCTTTTGTATCGCCCCGACGCTTCAGAATCTACTCCTCTATCCGAAGCCGCCACTTATGCTGAAGAATGTCGTCAGATTGCCCGCTCACTTACCGCGCAAGATCAGGCCAGCCAGAAACATAGTCACGACACAGGCTTGTGTTTCACATTATATTCACCTGGAACGCTGGTATGGCTCCGCATCCTCCTCTACTCCCGGCCTTTCAACAAAGTTCAGCTCAAAGTACGCCGGCCCTTACCGGGTTCTCCGACAGACATCCCCGGTCAACTACGTCATTGAGCCTATTCACCCATCTACGGACCAATGGCGTCGCGGACGCGAGACTGTTCATATCGACCGACCGAAGCCGCACTATGACCCACCAGTGCTACCTGTTCCATAGGTCGCCAGGATGACTCCTTTTTTGCCGGGGAGTGATTGTAGTGAGAAATACGGGCGCCAGCAGAAGACGAAGAATAAGACGTTTGTTGTTGGTGCTCGCGCTCGCTCCGTTTGGCCGTTGCCTGTTTCGGCGCATTCATAAAAACGCCGAGTGTGTCTACTATTAAACGCGTACTATCAATATATATATATTGTGGGCATTTATTCTGCACTTCATCTGTACATTATCATCATCGTGCGTGTGCCCCTCTTCTTCATCGCACGTGCGGGCGCATCATCAGCGTGGACTGTGCCGAAGGCTGTTCATGCCGGTTGTGGACGCCGCCCTTCTTCGCCGTGTCGTCTCTCGGGCTCAATAAAGGTCCGCCCTTACTGTGACGTCACAAGTGGTGGAGGTGCTTCTTGGTTCCCCATCCTCTACACCCCTGGCCTACTCCCTGGAGCTTCGTTCGGGTCGCCGCTTGTGCCCACTGTCCATCAGCATGTCGCAAAACGAGCAGCCTGGCGCTTCTACCCTCACCATCCCGCCTCCACAAGCCGCACCTTCTGTGATCATCAGCGGCCACCAGCGTGATCCCCATCTGTTCGCTGGTCTTTGCGGTGAAGATGCTGAGGACTGGCTGGATGATTACAAGCGCGTAAGCTCTGCTAATTGGTGGGATGATCCCCACAAGCTTCGCCATATCTCGTTCTACCTGACCGGTGTGGCGAAGACCTGGTTTTTCAACCATGAGATTGATTTCTCCGATTGGACAAACTTGAAGCAGCAGCTTCGGCAAGTTTTTGGCACGCCGGCGGTTCGCTCCGCCCTTGCGAAGAAAACTCTCGATGCTCGCAAACAACACTCCGGCGAGTTCTACACATCGTACATCGAGGATGTGCTTGCACTCTGTCGCCGTGTCAATGATGCCATGGCTGAGTCAGAAAGGATACGCCACATTCTTAAAGGTATTGGGACTGTGGCCTTCAATGCGCTTGCCATCAAGAACCCGGCTACCGTCGCTGACATTGTCTTGACGTGCCAGTGCCTCGACGAGCTCGAGTCCGTACGCTTGCAGCCGGACTTCAGCGAACACCGTTCTGCGGCAGACCCTGACTTGCGTATGATGATCCGGGTGATCATATGCGAAGAACTGCAATCACTTGGCTTGTCATCTCCGTTGGTGATTCCTGCTCAGCCTTCTGGTGCAGCATTGCGCGACGTCATCAGAGAGGAACTTGCGTCAATGACCTGCTTTGCACATGTGGACCCTCCGGCCCCTAGCACCTTACCAACATACGTGCAGGTTGCTACCGCGCCTCCAACTAGTGTACGTTCAACGTTGCCTCTACCCACATACGCGCAGGTTGGTGTCGCTCCTCCGGCCAATGTCTCCTCATTACCACTTGAGCCGTCATCGCCCCATCTGACCGCTCTATCTCGCAGCGCACCAAGCACCCCCTACTACCCGCCTTGGCGACCGTCTCGTCCTACCTGTTATTACTGTGGTTATCGCGGCCATATATCACATTTTTGCCGCAAGCGCCAACAAGATGAGCGTCGCGGGTACGACCTGTGTGAACGCGATGCGTATTCTGGTGGGGCCTCTTACCAAAACCGTCGGTACGCTTCCCCTCCGCGCCGTTCACCATCTCCGCCCACAACAACCGAGATGCCGAATGGTTACCGCACCACCAGACGCCGATCACCTTCGCCCTTCCGCTGCTCCTCGTTAGCGCTTCGGCCTGCCTCATTCACCTCTGACCGCCACCCGGAAAACTAAGTAATGCAGTTTTGGGAGGAAAAACTGCATTCACCGACAGGTCTCCAATTCCTCCAGCGCGCCCTTGTAATATGATGTCTGTGTTTGTTGAAGGTGTGCACGTTGAAGCTTTGGTGGACACCGGTGCGACTTTATCTGTTATGCATTCTGATTTGTGTAGGTGTCTCAGGTAAGTTACGACGCCTTATGATGGACCCACGCTGGTTGCAGCTCAAGAGAAAACAATCCGCCCTTCCGCGTTTTGTACAGTGCGTGTATTCATCGATGGGATCGTCCACTACATACAATTTGCTGTGCTGTCGCCCTGCTCCCACCAGCTCATTTTAGGATGGGATTTCCTTGCCTCTGCTTCTGCTGCTATATGTTGTGGACAAGGTGTCGTACATATGACCAACACCGACTATTCACTCGGCGATGAACCGTACCAGCCACTTCGTCTACTCGCTGCAAAAGATACCGAGCTACCTCCAGGCTGTCAGCAAATTCTAACCATCACGTCCGACGTCATCGACCATGGCGATGTGTTAGTGTTACCTTGTGCGCGTTGGCTCACAAAAGGGATAGCCATTGTTTCAGGCTTAGTTAGATTTGAGAATGGTTCTGCGCTTCTCGCAGCAAGGAGCACAACACCTGAGAAAATTCTACTTCCTAAAGGCACCACTTTGGCTTGCGTTGCTGATTCAGAGCCTCTCTCTGTCATTCCCCTCAAGGCTGCTCCCTCTGAAATCCCTCCTGCTTGACATTCTGCCTCTACCTCCGCTCTTGCTTCTGTAATCAGCTCGGACTTGTCCCCTTCGCAGATGCAACAGCTCGTTGCCTTGTTGAAGAAGCATGAAGGTTCATTTGACGCCCATTCTTCGACATTGGGACATACGACCGTCACAGCGCATCGGATTCAGACAGACTGCAGATCCATCGTGCGTCGCCGGCCGTATCACGTGTCTCTAGCTGAGCGCAAAATTATTGAGCAAAACGTCGCCGACATGCTGCAACGTGAGATAATTCGCCCCTCTGCTAGCCCTTGGTCGTCTCCCATTGTTTTGGTCCGAAAAAAAAGATGGCTCCGTGCGTTTCTGTGTAGATTACCAAGCACTCAACAAGATCACGCGCAAGGATGTGTACCCCATGCCTCGCATTGACGATGCCCTCGATTCCCTGCAAGGTGCCGAGTACTTCTCCAATCTTGATCTGCGTTCAGGTTACTGGCAAATTCCGATGCACGAAGCCGACAAAGAAAAAACAGCGTTTGCAACCCCAGATGGTCTTTACGAGTTCAACGTCATGCCCTTCGGCCTCTGCAATGCTCCCGCAACTTTTGAGCGCATGATTCACACCGTTCTGCGTGGCCTGAAGTGGAAGTCCTACTTGTGCTATCGTTTTCTCGTCGACATTTGCACAGCACCTGCAACGTCTCGACGAGGTTCTCACGTGCATAGCCAATGCTGGTCTTCAGCTCAACACCAAAAAGTGTCATTTTGCAAGCAAGATGATCAAAGTCTTAGGTCATATTGTAAGCAAGTATGGTATTCGACCTGATCCTGACAAGATTTCGGTGGTGCTTCACTTTCCTCGTCCAGAAAAGACCAAGGACCTACGCAGTTTTCTCGACATCGCTTCCTATTTTCGCCGATTTAATCGCGATTTCACCTCTATAGCTGCACCTTTACACCACTTACTTCGTTCTGGTGCTCCCTTCGTGTGGTCACCTGAATGTGAATCTGCCTTTGACCAGCTAAAGGGCGCCCTCACATCTGAACCTTGTCGGGATATGGGGGGATTCCAGCGGCCCTCTGCCTCGACACACCGAGCCCCGCGGTTGGCGCATGCCTGCGCATCAACCGCGGTCCGGTACAAGCTCGAGGAAACAAAAGACGACAACCACGTATACACTCGAAAAGCATTTATTACGACTGCAACTAACACTTCGAGCAGGCCAGCTAGCTATAGTTGACATCGCTGAGGGTTCCCTCGAAGAGAATAATACACTAGGTAAAGAAGGGCTTCCGACTTACCAACTGGGGAATACGGGGGGGCCGCGGCGTTTGCCGCGGCAAGAACGCGGTTGACTAACCACGTGCGGGAATACGGGAGCGGCGGCGGAGACTTCCAGCCATCGCCGCTTGCTGGGGACCAAAGAGACCCGGGCGATATCAGCGGGATCTCACGTGACCCACCCGGTGGCGCTGATAGCGCTTGCGATTCCCGCGCGCCGCCCGCGAAGGAAAGTTTCCCCTCTCCCAACTCTCCCTGGCACGCATGCGCTTGACGCGACGTTCGCTGCCCGTGCGGCGGTTATGGGACCCGAGGATTCCCACATCCCTCCACCCTTAAATATTGAACTACGGCGGAGAAATCGCTGAACGACGGCATTGACAAAGTATCCGGGCAGATGCGATGGTAAACTCCGGCAGGAAATGTCCGAATCCACGTTGATAGGTAGCACAGTCCTGTGTGGCGGCTGCCCACATGTGGCAGCCGTCACAGTGGTTGACGATGACGGGGCTGAAGATGGCTTGCCCTCAAGATGCGCGCCGCAATGTCCACCCGGGAACAGCGGGTCAGGACTTTCTCGAAGCGGCGCACGCGCCGGCACGATGAACCTCGCACCGACGCACCCTCGTGGGAGTATGATGGTAGGCCTCCCTCCTCGTGGCTGTCATGTGCTGCTGCATCGGGCCGCGAACAGGGAGGGGCCGAGACAGCAGGCAGGGACGTGGACCATGGCAGCAATAGCAAGTCGAGGCGGCTTCACTCGTTCTGCAAAGTCGCTCAAATGCACTCCACAAACACTTAGAATTAAGGCAATAGAGGCCGCCGCAGCGTCGGCCGTCTGACACGATGCTGAACCACCTGTCTACCGCATAGCTTTATGCGGCAACGAGGAAGAAAAACAATCCCGTTCGTTTGAATGAAGTTATTCGCTTCGACCGAATTTCTCCGGTCCGATACAGCGCGAAAGTGTGCGATGCTCGTATGAACAAAGCGCTCTCTGTTCCCCCGAGATTTCGGCTATTCCGCCCGCAAAATATTGAGTTCATCTGAACAAAATAAGCTTTCTATTTCGAACGAGGTTTCTCCGCTCGGGCGAGTATAGTAGAACTAGCGAATCCGGTTGCACCCGCTAAATGTCACGGCATGGTCGTCTTCGAACATGCGACCGGCAGCTCCGCAGAGCCTTAGGCCTAATCACGTCCATGACGGATACCAATGCCACAAAAGACCCATAAAGGGTTCCAATGAGCCGCCGTGAGGAGATGAAGGCCTAGCTAAGTGGTCCCCGCTCGCTGCTCAACACGCAGCTTCCGAGCAGACTCCTGGGACTGCGCCCCGCTGACGTCCTAGCCAGCGTTTCCGGCACCCAGCTCCCAGAGCCAAAGATACAGAAAGGAGGCTATTTACATATGTACAGGGAAAATCGACCACCGCGTCGGCTGCTGCACTCACTCGCTTCGGGCGTACTCTTAAAAGAAAACTTGCTGCAAATCTCAGCGTCTACACGAGTTCGGCGACCCTGGCGCAGCGTTAACTCGCCCTCAAGAAAGCACACACAGATCTAGCTAGCAATCACGCCTTCGGCTGAGGCCCAACGCTGGTCCGGACAAAGCCTTCAGGCTTCCGCGCATCCGAACCGATCGTCGTCCCGTTTTCCAAGAGCTTGCCCCACGTTGGGAACGCCAAAATGTCGGGATAGGGGGGTATGCCCACTGCCTCGACACACCGAGCCCCGCGGTTGGCGCATGCCTGCGCATCAACCGCGGTCCGGTACAAGCTCGAGGAAACAATAGACGACAACCACGTGTACACTCGGAAAGCATTTATTACGACTGCAACTAACACTTCGAGCAGGCCAGCTAGCTATAGTTGACATCGCTGAGGGTTCCCTCTAAGAGAATAATACACTAGGTAAAGAAGGGCTTCCGACTTACCAACTGGGGAATACGGGGGGGCCGCGGCGTTTGCCGCGGCAAGAACGTGGTTGACTAACCACGTGCGGGAATACGGGAGCGACGGCGGAGACTTCCGCCGTCGCCGCTTGCTGGGGACCAAAGAGACCCAGGCGATATCAGCGGGATCTCACGTGACCCACCCGGTGGCGCTGATAGCGCTTGCGATTCCCGCGCGCCGCCCGCGAAGGAAAGTTTCCCCTCTCCCAACTCTCCCTGGCACGCATGCGCTTGACGCGACGTTCGCTGCCCGTGCGGCGGTTATGGGACCCGAGGATTCCCACAACCTGTCCTGTGTCATTTTGATGAGACTGCACCCACACTCTTGCACACGGATGCTAGCGGCCATGACATCGGTGCTGTGCTCCTCCAGCGAGACAACTCTTCGCGTGAGAGAGTCGTTGCGTATGCCAGCCGCGTGCTCACACCTGCCGAGAAGAACTATACGATCACCGAGCAGGAGTGCCTCGCTGTCGTTTGGTCCGTCCAGAAATTTCGCCCCTATCTCCATGGTCGCCATTTTACCATCATTACGGATCATCACGCCTTATGCTGGCTTTCCACACTCAAGAACTTGTCAGGGCGTCTTGGTCGCTGGATTCTTCGTCTGCAAGAATGTAACTTTGAAATCATCTACAAGTCTGGTAAGAAACACCAAGACGCAGATGCTCTTTCTCGCTGCCCGCTTCCTACAGCTGCACTCATCAATGGTTCCGCCACCACCTCCAGTGACGCCTTCACTGACATCTCTTCTACGGCGGTTTTGCCCTTCGCCGCTCTTGATCATCTCACTTCGCACGACCATGAATCATTTTCGTCTCAACAACTCACTGACTCGTACTGTCGCCGTATTATAGACTACCTTCATGGAGCTTCGCGCCCGGCTAACGCCCGGCTTCGTCGATAGCTGACACAATTTAAGCTGGAAAACTCCGTGCTGTACCGCCATATCCTCCATCCTGATGGACGACGCTGGTTGCCTGTGCTACCTCGTTGCCTTCGTGCGCGTGTCCTTCAGGCCTTTCATGGCGATTTGACTGCTGGCCACCTTGGCATCCAGAAAACTTACGACCGCATAAGTCGCTTCTACTGGCCTGGCATGTCTACCAGTGTGGCGATATATGTTGCTTCCTACGCCATTTGTCAGCGTCGAAAACATCCAACATCAGCTCCTGCCGGGCAACTACTACCAGTCTCATGTCCTGTGGAACCATTTGAGGTTGTTGGCATCAATCTCTATGGGCCACTTCTCATGACTCCTGCCGGTAGTCGATGGATAGTGACAGCCGTCGACCACCTGACGCGCTATGCCAAAACAGCTTGTGTAAGTTCAACATCGGCTTCTGAAGTCGCTGCTTTCATTCTTCAATCCATAATCCTGCGCCATGGCGCCCCTCGTGTCCTTCTGAGCGACCGCGGAAAGACATTCCTTTCCCAACTGGTAGGCGGAGTGCTCAAAGCCTCTAGTACCACTCACAAGACTACATCAAGTTATCATCCTCAGACCAACGGCCTGACTGAGCGGTTTCATCGTACGCTCTCTGACATGATAGCCGCCTATATTCAACCAGATCACAGAAACTGGGATACAATTTTGCCATTCGTCACCTTCGCGTATAACACCGCCGTTCAACGCACAACCGGTTACTCGCCATTCTACCTTGTTTATGGCCGTTCACCCAGTTCCTTTCTCGATGTTTCTTTCTTCTCTGCCCCTGTCAGTCCATCTCAATCTTCCTGCGAAGAATATGTTTCCCGCCTCGTCCATTGTCGCCAGCGTGCCCGCGTCAACACCGCAGCCAGACAACGGGACCGCAAGGATCATTATGACGCATATCATCGCGTAGTATTCTACCAGCCTGGCGATGAAGTGCTGCTCTGGACAGCAGTTCGCACTCCTGGGTTGTGTGAGAAGTTTCAGTGTCAGTTTTGGCCCCTACATGGTCCTGGAAATGACTTCTCCAGTTAATTATCGAGTGACCCCTGTTGTTTCCTCAACTGACCGCTGTTGCCGCTCTACTGAAGTAGTCCACGTTTCTCGTATGAAGCCCTTCATGTGGCGTTCCCAGTACCTTTAGGCAGCGGCCAGGGTGGCCGCTCTCGCTCGAAGGAAATTAGTGTGGGCATTTATTGGGCACTTCTTCATCATCTGTACATTATCATCATCGCGCGTGTGGGCGCATCATCAGCGTGGACTGTGCCGAAGGCTGTTCAGACCGGTTGTGGACGCCGCCCTTCTTCGCCGTGTCATCTCTCGGGCTCAATAAAGGTCTGCCCTTACTGTGACGTCACAATACATATACACAGAGAGAGAGTTGAACTACACAATGTAACTTGAGCCACCAGACATTGCCCCCACACATCAGATATACTTCCGGAGCCCCTGAGTGCTGCCTTCTTCCTCATTTTATAAGGAGAAACTTGATGATGCGGACAAGCACTGTGCCGACAAGCTTCTGGAGAAAATGAATCGAGAAATGTCTCGCACGTCCACTCAAGTGACGACGAAGATAATTGAGTTGGTCAGTTCCCCTTGCATTGAAGATGTGGATGAACAGAATGCGCAAGCCGCAAAATTTACAGGCATCTCTGGTGCTGTAGAAAATTATGCAAAATATTTTTAATGAAAGGAACTGCCTTATCTTTCCCCCTCCACCACAACCACTAGAAACTCTGTGCTCGGTGGACAGCCCATTGAATGTGGGTAACACCTAAGTGCCGCACACTTTTTAAGGTACATGCCTGAGTTTATCTTCAAAGTTATTACAGCTTTCAAACAAAACGCGCGAACGTAAGCATGACTTCCAAAGGCGGGAAGAAGAACACGGTCAGAAGCTTGCAATCCTGCCAGATGCAGAGCCAGCTCAGAACTGCCTTGCTGTAAATTAGAAGGCTGCAGGGGCCAATCCAAGGATGTGCCGCTCTGCCTGACAAAAGACGCATGAGACACATTGTTGAGTTGTGTGACCGCTATGACACTTTGTACACTATTGTGCACATACTGGTAAAAACTAACCAATTGTAGTTTCTCATTTGCCACTGATCTATTTAGTCTCACAGAGACCTACTTAGGTGACTTATGTGAAAAGTATATACTCCGGGCGGCACCGGCCGCCGCGTGTGCCTGCCTGAGCTGCTGTGTCTTGAAAGCCATCTGCGTCGTGAGACACAGTCCGCCACGTGCCGTGTTTTCGTGGCTTAATTCACGTTGATCCGAGACGCAGCATGAAGGTCTATTCGCTCGCTGTTGCCGCCACGCTTCCTCACTCCAGCGTTTTGACAGCGAGTTGCCGCGGTCATCGAGTGAGATGTGTTCATGTTTGCTTGTGCACGCGTGACACCATGCTTGTTCATTTAGTTAGTATGCCTATGTTTACAAGTTTATGCAGCCAATAAAACTACTATCCTTACTTCGTACAGCTGTCCACTAATTTTCTATTGCAATCAATGCTTCACCTTTCAGGCGAAACTGCAACCGTTTTTGTTGAGGACTGCATGTTATGTATCTCCAGTGCTCTTGAAACAGTGACAGCCACTGATCGTGCATTACGACATCTTTAAATGTGCAGTAAGAATTTTAGATTGTGTATGTCTCTATGAAATGTGGATTTGTGAAATGTGTATGTCTCTTCTACGTTCGTCGCTTGTTTTTCGCGTGCTGGTATTTGACGATCATGAATAACCAACTAACCCGAATTTCGGCTCTAGTGAAGTTGGATTTCAAATTTAGGTCATATAAGAAATTTTCGCTGTGCCATTGAGTCAGCGGAAATTCAGAAAGGCTCTTTAATAAATCCTGGAGAGGTTTGCCTGGCATGCTATTCCAGATAGTGAAATGATATGCACATCACAGATACACACCACTCAATGAAACACAACACTCGGCTAAACGTGTCTCGTTGTGACCAGTGTCCTTCAGGAAATTCAGCGCATGTTTGTTTATTTATTTATTTTATATATTTATTCACTCATTCATTTATTTTGAAACCTACATTGCCTAGTTGGGTATTATTGTAGTGGGGTCAAAAACAAAAGCCACAATCAAAATAAAAAAAGCAGACAGGCACAGCTGTCACTTGAACATTCAACTAAAGCATACATCTTGCAAGGAAGAGAAGACCATATTTGCGGGAACATTGACAACGCTAGCATCCAACTGATTCCACTCGTGCACTGTTCACAGCTTAACAGCACCTTGAGGAATTCCAACCAGGACTTAGTGCCGATTATAAATCCTAGTGTTCACTGATTGTAATGTGATTGTAATTTACCAATCCGAGTTTCAGTATCTGTTGGCCAGTGAATCCAGACTCGCTGTTATTGAAAATATGTCCTTCTTGTTGTCTTTTCAACAAGCTGAGTTTGTTTCAGTTTATGACTCAATGCCAGCTCACCACAGCTAAAACTATTACTTTGGCAATTTTTCTGCACATTATGCTGCAGCCTTGTTTGGTCTCTTATGGCAAGAAAGCACAAAGGACTATCTTTCACAAGAGCATTGATTCTGTGTCCAGTTTCTCATCCGTCACGGCCATGATTTGACAACAGCATTCACAAGTGCTCTCAGTGGCAAGTGCACACCACCATCACGTGGAAAAAAGTACCATTTCATTCTTTTATACAGTGCGGATAGCAGCCAAACTTGATAAAAAGCTTCTTTATTAGCTGAGCAATCCAAACCAATCCAAATTTATTAATGCTACCACCTCCTCCCCCATTTTTTTAACAGAAGTGTCTCTCTTCTTTCGTGCTGTCTTAACCTCTAATAGCTTGAACTTTATTGGCCAAAGTAAAATATTAGAATTGTAGTTAGAAATACTTGTGTGCGAGGTAAGAACGTTCAAGATTACTCTCACACCGTTTGCTAACTCGGATGGGATTTGTAGACTTGTTTAAAGAAAACGGGAACGGGCATTCACACATTTTCGCACTGTACAAACTCAGTCTTGGCAGTTACCTGACTGGCTTCTATTGCAGTCAGTAAATATTGCAGAGATGGCAACATCATTTTATGCACCTGAATGGA
The DNA here is from genome assembly GCF_013339745.2 of Dermacentor silvarum. Taxonomy (NCBI): domain Eukaryota; kingdom Metazoa; phylum Arthropoda; class Arachnida; order Ixodida; family Ixodidae; genus Dermacentor; species Dermacentor silvarum. Next base: position 5,130,218 of record NC_051157.2, read on the forward strand.
TGCAGCAGCATGAGTCTTTTGTAGTCTTCACTTCTATTGGAAGCAACACACGCAATTCATTGTTTTCCTAGTCATATGGTGACGCTGTGAAGCATATTTTTTTTTTCTCACTCTCTTGTTGACCAAACATGATGTCAAAATGAGTATTTCTCTCGCTTAAGCATCCCATTTGGATTTATTCGATATGCCATGAAATTGCGACAGCAGGCAGGCTAGAAGAGTTTTCTCCTATTGCTGGATTGCTCCTCTCACTGGCACATTTGTCCAAGATGGTAGCAGCTAGTGCATTGCAGTTTGAAGGACCTCTTTTGTACCATGGCACTGATTGTGCATCTCCTTGATTCTTCAGCCAAATCCGCCAGAGGATGTGGAGACATGGCTCAACCAGCTCGAAGAGCACGTGCCCAGTGTGATGGATTACCCAGCCTACTGGATGTGTCGCTGTGCCTGCTATGAAAAGTCTGGGGACTCAGCCAAAGCTGTAAAGTCACTCAGAGTGGGACTGGACTTTGTCACTATGGTAAGTTGTGCCAGGTTGTTCTTTGAAACTGCCATTGTATGCTTCTGGTAACGTGGTCATTGAGCATTTGCACTGTGCTAGACATGCAAGTGACAGATTTTTGTGAGGTCAACCATGGATGGTGTGCAGAGATCAAGAATATTGTATGGGAAACGAAGCTTATGTGAAAATTATTAATGTGATCATCAAAGGACAGTAGGTTCTGCAAGGGACTCACCGCCACCGAGCACCCACTGGTACAAATGGGCACAAGTGTACCCCGGCCTGGCGTTCGGCTTTCTTCAGGGGTGATACACTAGGGAAAGGAGCCTGCGCCCTATATTTTCATCGAAACCCTCGTGAGCACAAAAAAAAAAGAGAGGATTAAAGTTTTGCATCCATCCATCCATGTTTGGTTCGCTCCCATGGCGGCCATTTCCCATGTGGCGCCCCAAATGCACCTATTGAGGTCGGGACACCTTCGGGTTAGAGACAAACGCCCCTTTCCAACCGTTGAGGTCCCCATAATGGGCGAGCACCAGGCCGGGAGCGCGCTTGAATTACAACACCCACATGCGCCGGTTGTCCTCTCTGCCGGAATTTATGTATGGTCTCAAACGTGTACACATTCGGAATGCTATATGTGAAGTTGCATGCAGCACAGAGCACAGTTCGAGGCGGTGAACTGATTGAATATTTCTGAAGCATTTGTAGTGCTGCCTTTGTCCAGGTTTTATGAAAAGAAACTTGAGAAATTCATCAACAAATGTCTCGGACATCAACTCGAGTGACAATGTGAAGGAGGATGTTGCTGGAGTCGAGTTCGTCAGTTCTGCTTGCATTGAAAACGTGGATGAAGAGACTGTGCAAGACATATAATTCACAGATACCTCTAATATTGTGGAAAATTGTGAAAGAAACCTTCAATGAAAGAAGGTGCCTTTTCCCTTCCCCCCCAACACCAACACTGCGCTCGGTGAACAGCCTGAAAGCCCTTTGAGTACGGATAACACGCCAACACCGCACATTTTCTTGAGGTAGATGCCCGAGTTCATGTTGAAAGTTATTTTTTGAAGCAACCGAGAATGTCGTGCCGGATTTACATTTTGGTGGCAGCGGGGAGCCATGTTCACCCGAAGCAAAGCTACCGCGACAACAGCATTGGCAGACGGCCTACAGCCAAAGGCTGTAGAGGGTGCTGCATCACCGACAGTCCTGGAGCAATGGAAACCATAGCAGAACCCGCCGCAGCTCCGGCATCGGTAAACACGCCACACGTGCCTCCTGACCTACCTCAACCGCAGCCTTCTGTCCAGCGTGTGCCCACTCCACCTCGTCAATCAAGCACCGGTGAGCCACCGCCGCTGATCGAAGAGTGCTTATGCAAGAATTTGACACTCGTTTTGCAACCCGCCTTGCTCTCCCTCGAGACCGTGTTCGCTCAACGTGCGTCGGCTGGTGTTGACGTCATCACAGACCTCGCTGTGTGCATCTCTGTCATTGAGACACAGCTGGGCCGTCAGCCTCAGGTGTCGCCCTCAGCCGACCAAGGCATTTACACTTCAACTCAGCCTCACTTTCTTGGACCGCAACTTAATCCACCTACCTTTGATGGCACCTCATCGTGGGCAGCATTTCGTGTGCAATTCGAATCCGTTGCTGCTCTTAATGCCTGGACAGTTAGAGACAAGGCTCAGGTACTTGTGGCACAACTCTGTGGCGCCGCAGCTGAATCCTACCAGTCACCTGTTCAAACTATGAAACTTTGGTCCCAATGCTCAAAACCAGATTTGACGACCACCACCTTCATCAGCTCTACCTCACACAGCTGAAACATGTCCGACAAGGTCAACGTGACCTTCAAGGGCTCGCCGCTTATATCGACAGCCTTTCAAGAAAGGCTGTTAGGCTGCCCTACCACTACCATGGACGTTATTGCTGTTAACGCCTTTGTTGACACCAGCGGTTTGTCTGACTTGCTCGCCCGACAGATGTGTCTTCAGATCTTGCCATTACCCTTAAGGTGGAGACAGTAGAGCGCTCGCAATCTGCTGACCGCGCATACAGACAAGCCTTTATGGAACCGCTGTCAATGGCCCGACATGCTGCTCCTCCTGGACGGCTCCGTCAGGTTTCGCCAGTTCTCCAGTGCGACCGATGCAACGACGCCGGACGTTTTGCTTCTGCCTACAAATCTTCAAGCCTTCGACAAACTCGGCTACCACTCCGGAATTTCCTTCTGGAAACTACAATGGGGGCCACCGAGGGCAGGACCCCGCGTAATGTCTGAAGCCCCTCTCCTTTCACTAGGCCCCTTCACAGAGATGCCGGTGAACCTTGGGGATCCGCCAGGAGGTTGAAGCACTTGTGGACACAGGAGCGGCCTTCAGCTTCCTCGAGTTGAGTATTTTGCCTGGGAGAGTTTCGCTGAAGCCTGTTCTAGTCGACCTACCCCACCTCATCCTGACTGATGGGACTGCTCTACAAAGCCACGGTGAAATCTGGCTAACTGTGTGCGCACTCGGGAAAACAGCTAAACAGCGGTTCCTTGTCGTCCGAAACCTGTGTGTGCCAGTGATTTTAGGATGTGATTGGTGCACCACGTTTGGGGTACGTCTGGAGTTTAACGAGGCTGATTGCTCCATTGAGCTCTCCTCTTCCACTTCGACACCATCTCCTGCCGTCCCCCAAGCCTCCAATAAAGCTCACTGTGGCTGTTGTACATGCATCAGTTTATTTCCAGGGCTTTCAGCATGGTGCAGGCTGTGCTGGCTAACAAGTGCCACACATTCAAAACCTTAGCGACAAAATTTTCTTCGCAATTAAGCATTTTAACAACGAGGCTGTGCTCTTCAAGCTTGCCGGCCTTTTGCGCTAAACGAAATGGGGCAGCATGACCTCAAGCTCCAGAATTCTCACCATTTTTGCAACCTGTGACTAGACAACCACAATTACGATGCCTGGGCGTCTGTGTGCTGCGGCGTAGCATCAATGTCCAACGTAGAAATTCTCGTGGAAAGCACGGTTTGTTCCCAAGCTGGAGGAGAATTTACAATGCCACTGTGGTTGTTCGTGGGCCCAGGGACTCAGATACTGGAAGCGAAGCCATAGACAGGACAAACATTTATCGACGACAGACGGCAACAATTACACTTGCGAAGTGCTACAAGATACTGTACTATTTCTATACTGTCCACGCAGTCCACGACTCACGCGAATTGTCACAGCGCGTCTCACTGACGATATGATGAGTCTGAGTATCTTCGTAAGGTCACTCACAGTACTTGATGGCGGAGGCGTCGGTGCTTGTAGACTTGAAGCGCTATTTGTGCGACGGAATCGTACAGGTGGCTAGCAAACGTGCAGATGATGAACTGCTCGCGTGACAGCACGGCAGGCCCACGCGGTCAGCAACGCGGCACCGTGGCCACGACCCCTGCAGGCGGTTGTGCCGGACCCTTTCACATGGCTCGCCCGAACTTTGCACTCTCGACCAAGGCCATCTGGTACCGCTGGGCTCGAACGCTCATTCACCGCAGGAACAGCACCGACCCGTTCAGCCTGGTCTGCATCTCAGCTCTGGCCGGAACACAGGTTCAGCGTAGGACACGCCAGTCTCGTCCCGGCTGGTCTGGTAGCACCGGCTTGGTCCGTGTTGTGCCTCAGGTCGAACCCGTACACGCCCAGGCTAGCCTGGCAGCGCTAGCTCAGCCGTTTTCGTTCCGAAGGGCCCGAGCTCCCATGCACGTTTGTCACGAGCTCGCGCATTCACTTCTTCTTCGTGGCTTCCGTTGGCTTCTTCCAGGTTGCCATATACTAGTTTCTTACTACAACCACATGCCCTGCTTTGCTCTTCAGGCAGCACCTTTGCTGTACTTATCTTCAACCTTTCCAACAGCAACCTGCGCCTGCCTCCAGACACTGTTCTCGGAATGTGTGCCTAGAAGAACCGTCTGTCATAGCGCTAGTGCAGCGTGCAGCCCTTTCAGTGCCAATTGCTTCCTTCTTAGACTGGAACAAATTCAACTTCGGTGCTGACTCAACTCTGTCACAGAAGTCCGAGATTCAAGCGCTGCTACGAAAATACCGTGATTGTGTGGCCATATCGTCGAATGAAATCCGTCGCACTTCTGTTCTTCGGCACAGGATCGATACCGGCTCTCAAGTTCCTGTGCAGCACCAGCTGCATTGAGTACCTGCATCTGAACGCGCAGAAATTGCCAGTCAAGTGGATGACATGCTTAAGCGGGGTGTTATATCCCGCTCATTTGGTCCGTGGTCGTCCCCCGTCATCCTCGTGAGAAGAAGGACAACACGACCCGCTTCTGTATTGACTACCAACGCTTGAACAGTGTGACAAAACCTGACGTATATCCACTGCCTCGTCTCGATGACGCCCTTGACCGCCTGCATGGGGCCCATGTTTTCACCACGCTGGATCTTATTAGAACTAGAGCCAAATGACAGAAAAAACTGTCTTTATAATGCCTGACGGACTGTACCAGTTTAACCGCCTGCCATTTGTTCTCTCCAACGCTCCGGCTACATTTCAGCGACTAATGGACCGCATACTTGGCCATCTGAAATGGACAATGGCTTTGGTCTACTTGGACGACATTGTCTATGCTCCTACTTTTCCTGAATACCTCACGCTTGGAAATAGTCTTGCGGGTACTCCAAGACTCTCACCTCTGCATTAAGCCTTCAATGTGTTTCTTCGGTTTCTTCGAAGTCACCTACTTAGGTCACGTGGTCAGTGCTAAAGGCATCAGTCCTGATACCGTAAAGCTTCAAGCCATTGTCTGTGTTCCACCTTCCACCATGGCAAAGTAGCTTAAACGTTTTCTGAGATTTGCTTCCTATTTCCGCCTCTCTATGCCTGACTTTGCTTCTCGCACAGCACCTCTCAACCTGCTGCTAAAGAAAGACGCCCGCTGGAAATGGGGTCCTGACCAAGACGCTGCCTTCCGTGACATCAAGACTGCCCTTCAGACACCACCGACGCTAACACATTACGACGAGAATGCACAGGCTCTGCTTCATACCGACACTGGCAGCCTCAGTCTCGGTGCTGTCCTTCTACAACTCAGCTCGGACGGATAGGAGAGGCCGGTAGCTTATGCGAGCCGCCGACTCAGTGAACCGGAGAGGTGGTACCATGCCTTCGAACTTGAGTGCTTGGCAGTAGTTTGCGCGGTTGAAACGTTTTGCGCGTACCTTTAAAAGGTTCACTGTGGTTACCAACAACGCCGCCCTTTGCTGGCTGCAAACAAAAAAAAAAACGCAACGCTAAGTGCGCCAGGTGGGCTCTCAAGTTGCAAGATTATAACTTTGTCATAATAAATTGCAGCCGCACTCGACACCAAGATGCCGACTACCTCTCTCGTAACCCAGCGACCCTAAGCGACCCTCAACAGCCCTAGCAGTGCTCGATTTACTCGCAGCACAGCTACAAGACGCATAAATTGTTGACATCGTCCGACGACTGTCCGGTGAGGCATGCACCCCCAAGCGTCGTCGTAACAGCCTTCTAGTCTCATATGTCGTTTGAGATGGCATCCAAGGAAAGCCGGCTTCACATTGTGCCTGCAAAAGTTCTTTATAAAGCCCATTAGGAAGTGTTGTAATGCTAAGAGTGCTGCAGTTTCACTAAGTATGTTCAACTGATGGACGTCACAAGCATAGCAGTACAATAAATTGTGAAAACTTGCTGCAAATAATGCATGCATGTCATGCATATCCTGATACTCGTATATATACAGCAGAAGAAACGATGGCATCATGACTACGATGGCATCATGACGTAAGAGGATAGGTAGGTAGTGGATAGACAGGTTAAAGTTGTGTGTGCTGTATTGACCCTTTTCGCGGAGCAGTTCGTTTTAGAGAAACGAGATGGCACTCACGGCGGCGCGCCATATCTCTCCTCAGCGACCGCGCACGAATACGAAACCATTACCGCTTCTACCTTGCCTCTGTGCGATCAGCTGGTGGGAAATGCAACTCAGTTCTCGCTAACACACCATGCTCCAATCATGCTAGATTGAATCATGTGGATTGAAGACGTGTGCAGTAGTTGGCTGCAAAAATAGTGACTGGAATGTTAAGAAATAGAATGAATCTGTGTCGCCAAGTTCGCGGACCGCTGCTGAAACTGTCCGAACGTGTTACCGGCACTTCGTGATGTACGGCTTTCCTCGAGGATACAGAAATTTGCTCATCCGCCAGCCTTGTATCGCTAACCTTCAAAGAAAGGGCTTCATCCCCAGAACGTCGTCAACAGTGAGAACCACTCGTTAAACAATGACAAAGGGAGTAGCGCCGCTTCCTGTCATAGTAAGTTTCGCGCACGTTATCTATACACATCTGTCCCAAATGGCAGGAAAACATACGCCCACTCTATCGCCTACGTATCAAGAATAATTGAATGGGCGCACACTTGAATATATGCGCACTGTATACGCACAATAAATGACGGACTACACCGATGGCGCACGAATGGTCGAAGCTGAATGATTCGATCGTGATGGTCCACAAGAGTAAGCGAGTTACTAGCTGTAATATATATTTGCTACAAGGTATTACAATGTACAACACAGCTAAGTTTCAAACCTTGTGCGCAGCAAGCAGAAATCAATCAGACCTGAGCCCAGCCGCGAGCGATTAGGCAGAAAATAGCCAGATAGTGGCCCCACCGAGGAACACACTGAGTCGTAAACTGACAAGCCACTGACTTCAAAATATTTGCCAAATAAAGAACAAAGAGCAAAACACATTAATCCTGACTGAATTCATAATCGGAAAGCTTGGATAGCTTGGAATACATATTTAGCCCCGCTTGTAGAACAAGCACCATATACGCTGCTTTCGCCGTTTGGACATAGCTTAATCAGATCCGAAAGCGCTTTTGCATGTTCTCTGAAGCTGTGATCAAAGCTTCGTGTCGTCCACCTAGTCACCGTCTACGATATCTCCGAAAACAGAGGTTTTCTAAGCCGCGCCGGCGTCATACACTTCCATTGTAAACAAGGAGGCAACGGAGGTAGTTGAGGCAAGCAATAGACGCGTCACCACGTGATCAAACATGGCAGCGCCCACGGGATCGCCGCGAAAAGGGTCAATAGCGTGACTAAACACACAGTCACTTGCAATAGCTAGAAAGCGCAACTGCAGTGCACCACAAGCCACACGCACAAACAGCGCTTCACCATTGCTTGCCCCAGTATGGCGTCACAATGAGAAGAGGTGGTGTGGGGCAGGTCAAAGGGTTCCCCACCCTGTAAACCTGTTTGGCATCACGGCACCCTACGCTCTGACGGCTCACAGCACTCTGCGCAGGCATGAATGGTGCGAACATGGCTTTGCAGGAAAGGCACGCAGAGACCGCAGACTAGTCAAGTATTCTAGGGACCAGAACTCAAGTCTTGCTTCAACTTGTGATATCCAGTGTTGCCATTTTAGCTATTTTTAGCGACTGGTAACCTTTTGTAGCAACATTACAAAACAATTAATGACATTTTAGCGACTTCGAAGTTTAGAAAGGTGCTTAGAAAATTACTTTTTAAAGCGCGCTTTATTAGTGTATTTTTCCATGTATAACCCGCACCCCCAATTACAACTCCTTGGGAATTAAAAAAAAATCTACGTATATAAACCGTGGAAATAACTGCATACGACGACGCTCAAATCTTTGTCAAAACATTCTCCATTTGTGGATGCATGCGTCGTACCATAGTGCTCTGCTCCCCACCTCTTCGGCAACGCGAATAATCTGTGCTGTAAAGCATTGCCATCAAGCCCAATTCATTATGATCCAAGTTTGGGTTTGCGGGCACCGCATGAACAATGAGTTTACTAACAACGGCATAACTCAAAACAGTGACCCAAAAAGGGAGAATGGGTGACCATGAAAGAGCAGAGAAGGAAGCTTCAACACGCAGGGCTGGGGTTTCCTAGAAGGTAACAAAATGGTGGAGAACTTTGTGCCTTAAATTGCACACCTTAAGGTGCGAACATTCTGCCTCAAAGTGTGGTTTCATGGCAGCGCAATTCCGTCGAGGCTGAATTTTCGCTGCCATGGAGCCACATCTCAACTCAAAATTCGCATATAACTCGCACCCCGACCTTACTGTAAAATTTTTTTCAATTTTTGGTGATGGTTATGCATGTAAACATTCAAAAGCTACAAAAATGGGGTCGAAATTGGCTGTAGGTGCGTGGGCTCTGTGACCACGATGAAGCAATGATCATCTGCACTCACTGAAGCTGTGCACTGCAGTTAATTACTCCAAGGAAAACCGGCTTCACATTGTGCCCACAAAATTTCTTTGTAAAGCCCATTAGAAAGTGTTGTAATGCTAAGAGTGCTGCAGTTTCACTAATTATGTTTGACTGGTGGACATCACAGGCATAGTAGTACAATAAATTGCCAAAACGTGCTGCAAATAATTTGATGGCTAGATTTAGAATGCAGTAGGAGTAAGGTCAGATTAAATGTATAAAGGCGTACATAGGCTCGTTCGCATGAATGTGAAAGCACTGCTTCCGTTTCTCAGATTTCTGACAAATCGATCGATACTGCATGGAGCTTTCAGGCGGATGAAGCAGTGGCAACGTGCTACAGTTAAACCTGGATATAACGAAATTGACAAATTCCCGAAAAACTTCGTTATAAAGAGGATTTCGTTATATGCAGGTTCGGCACGAAAATTTGAAAAATAAACGTTTACCGTATTTACTCGATTCTAACGCGCCCTCAATTGTAACGCGTACCCGTTTTCCGTTTTCGTCGAAGCACTCATCCTCGGAATGTCGCACCAGGTCCCGGATGCGTGGACGCGTGTCGTTTCGCACAAGCGCGAGGCATCGGAAACGAAGAGCGAGCGTCACGATGGCGTCGTAGCGTCGTATAGTGTTACAGTAGAACCTCGCTGTTACGTTCCCGGGGGCTGCGTTTTCCCGGCTGTTACGTCGTTTTCGACCGGTCCCGGCACAGCTCCCATAGAACTCAATGCATTGGTAACCCCGCTGTTGCGTCGCAACTGTGGGACCGTTCCCGCATCATACGTTGCGAACTGCCACCCCGCGGCTGCCCGAGCGGCCATTTTTACTTTTCATGTCGCTTGGCTTGGTGGCTTGACGATGGCATTGGCCGCCCAAAGTGCCGGGGGCGACAACTATGACGTATTTTCGGTTTCCGCAAGCAAAAGTATGGCCCTTGAGATCCGTATTTGCTTTAAATAAAGATGGAGTCCATGACGCGTTGTGGCCCTAAAATTGGTTTTGGCTCATAGATATTCCGTGTATAAGGGTACGGCCACGCTAGCGGCAAAAAATGCGCGCGTCATGCAGTCAGCGCCTTGACGCGAGGCCACCGTGGCACGCGCGTCTCGCCGCACGGCAGCGCGATAAGGGGCGCGATCTTGTACGCGTTCCAAAATGGAACGGAGGCGTTCCGTTCCATCGAGCCGCACACGATTGGTCAATTTGAACGTCGCGGTTGAAATTGACCCATCGTGTGCGGCTCGATGGAACGGAACGCCTCCGTTCCATTTTGGAACGCGTACAAGATCGCGCCCAAGATCTCCCGCGCTCTCCGAACGGGCGAGCAACACCGCGAGCGCTCGTTGTTTCATGCGAGAGACGACGATCGTCGATTGAAAACCCGGCGCAGGCCGGCGGCGTTCCGGTTGTGATGGCTCCGTGACGTCACCCTCGTCGCCCTTGATTGGTTCTTCATCTCGCGGCACGCGGCATTTGCCGCAGAACCCATTTCACGCGCCACGCCGCAAGACCCCCGATTCCTGCCGCTTTTGCCGCGCGCAGCATGACGCGTTGCCGCGCGTTTCTGACGCGCGTTCTTGCTGCGTGTTTTTGCCGCTAGCGTGGCCGTACCCTAAAGTCCAAGGGCGATAACGCCGTATGCAGTATGTGTGAGTGAAAACGTGCGAGGGGAGCCGACGACCGCGTCTAAATCTCGCGCGCGCAAGAAAAGCAGGGAGGAAGCGCGCCTTCTTCCGACCGCGCGCCGCCCCGCTATCCCTCCCCCCTCGCGCCTTCTTCCGTTGCGCTCGAGGCACCGGAGAGGGAGCGAGGGGGGAGGGATAGCGGGGCGGCGCGCGGTCGCGCAGGCCGTATCTTGAAAGCGATCTGCGTTGCGGCAGAGTCTAGCAGTAGGTGCGTCGGCGGCTCGTAGCTTTCTGCGTGTTGTGTGTTCTCGGCGCTCAGTTTGCGTTGAAGGGATAGACAACAGCACGAAGGTCACTTCGCTCGCTTCTCCAGCGGCGCTTCCACACGCCGCCAGCGTTTGACAGCGCGTGTCCGCGCTCATCGAGTCTGATGTGCCACAACGTGTACCAGCGCGTCGGCAACATCAGCTGGAAAAGGAGAGAGTGCCGGCTTGGCGGGCTAGGCCAGCTGCAGCAAGCGGCAGGATCAGATTTGAATGAAGGGAGGGGGAAAGGTCACGCCCGCGGCGGCAAGATCGCCGCATCGAGGGATGCCGGGCCGCCTCGCACACGCACGCACGCACACGTGCGCTCGCTTCGCATTCCATCGCGGCGGAGAAGGTGCTTCCGGTTGCTGCTCGCGCAAAAATGACAAAATTTGGGGCGAAATCTCTAGGTGGTCGGAGGAGAAAATTCGTTACATCGAGGGGGTCTCCCGCTGCCACTTCGTTACGTAGAGGTCTCAAATGCATGTGCTTCTATGGAGTAACGGCGGGGAATCGAAAAACTTCGTTATATCCAGGAATTCGTTATATGGAGGTTCGTTATAAGCAGGTTTAACTGTATTACCCATGTAAAAGTCACGTAATTTTCAGTGCTGTGTTGAAATTGTGTCAAATAATTTTCTTTTTCTTTCACGAGTGCCAATATGACTAGAACTTTTACAAGCATAACGTGAACCGCAAGTGTTTTTTTTGCTAGGAAAATCGGGGACCAAATTTTCAAAGCTTTTCCTCCAGAGTGCTCTTTGTGATTGACTGGCTGCCTTCACTAGTATATAATGTACATATCTAGCATCAGGATTGGCTGGAATTTGCTCTTACGAAAATTCTAGCAGATCCCCCTATTCTTCTCAAGCATAAGAGTTTTTGTGAGTACAACCCTTGGTGACACACGTCTTTCTCAACCATGCTTGATTTTACATCTTAAAATCTCAAGATAAACGCTGATTTCAGCTGTCATTATGCATAATTTTTGTTTATACATTAGCGAAGTCCCTTACACCTTGCTTGTAAATTCGCCTTTTATTCCTGGCCTACGTGCACAGACACTAGACAAACGTGAAGCATTTTTGTAGGTGCGTTGCGTCATGTTAATCTATGATTTAGAGTTCCAAAAACTATATAAAATTCACTCAACAACTTTAGCAACCTTGAAGCACAATTTACGGAAAATTTTGTGACTTCTCTGTCTTACTTTAGCGACATACTTGAAAAAAGTTGGCTGGTGGTATCGCAGATGGAAGACCACAGTGACCACTGATGTGCGGGTCAGTCCACCAAAAGCTTGGCCTCCTTCACACTAGTCCACATTTGCCATCGCTCTTCTGGTAATGCGGACTATTTCCGAAATGTGAAAACACCCGTGTACTTAGATTTAGGTGCACGTTAAAGAACCTCAGGTGGTCCAAATTTCCAGAGTCCCCCACTACGGCGTGCCTCATAATCAGATCGTGGTTTTGGCACGTAAAACCCCATAATTTAATTTTTAATTTGTTTATAATACCATTGAGTGGTGCCTAATACGGCAGCACATCTTGGGCTGCAGCCAAGCCAAGTGACACACATTTGCAACATCACAGGATTAAAGTTGTTGCTTTTCCATAATGCAACAAGGAGACTTTCTTCAAGCCCAAAGCTGCTTTCCACGTGGTGTACACTTTGAAATCAGTGATTTGTAGCATGCTCGAAGAATTGAGGCCCAGTACCATCATTACATAGTAGTCAGCAAGAAAACAAATGTAGGTACTATTTTTAAGGAAGTGTCATCTGTCAAAATGCAATATATATTTAAGAGCCATCACTAAAAAATTCTGGCTATGCTTTTCACCGAAAAAGTATTCGGTGTCTTGATCCCCGCAGGGGCTTCTGCGTCAGCAGGCGTTTGGCGAGTTGCGACACCACGTACCCGAGCACATGGGGGTTGCACCCTCCCGCGTGTAGCCGTGCACGGCTTAGCCGTGTCTGGGGAAAGGGGGATCCTGGGGGTTGAGCCGATGCCGGGTGTTCGGACCATTAAGGCCCCCCGGCGGAGGCAACACACCTCTTCGGCCTCTGCTTCACATAGACCCTTCGGCCCCTGGGCTGACCCACCCAGAGGAAATCGGCAGTTGCCTCTTCCTCTCCTCCTCTTAAATCTTCATCTTTCTCTCTCACTTTCAATCTATCCTGTCTTCTGTTCACTTCCTTTTACTTCCAATTTCCCAGGCAGCTAGGGTTAACCTTGTGTGGGTAGCCAACCTTGGATATTCCATATTTGGTTATAGTGGTGACGTACGGCTGGCGTCTGCAGGTCTCGTGTTTACAGGCCCTGCAGCGTCCCCTTGTTGGGCTCCATGTTGGGCGGCTGGCGTTGCGGCTGAAAAATCCATATAATACTTATGGCAAGTTCATTCCCCCCACTCCCTGATCGCCGTTTGAAACGAGGGCGCACCGATGAAGTCTTCCAGTTTTTTGGTCGCCAAAGAGAAACTTTTCCCCGATTCCATGTAATTCACTCAGAAAAAACAGACAAATCAGTACGAACAATCTCACCTTTCCTTGTGTCAAAGACTTTGACTGATATTTTTGGACCAGGCTATAAAGCATCGAGGATGGCAAGCGGGGATCTCCTCTTGGAACTCCGTGATGTGAAACAATACGAGAAACTGTCCAATCTAGTGTCATTTGGAGATGCCCAAGTAACAGTAACTCCACACCATACTATGAATACCACCCATGGCGTTGTCTCAGATGATGATCTGTTGCAGCTGATTGAGGCTGATCTCCTGGAGGGTTTCAGTGAACAGAATGTAATCAATGTTAAACGGATTAGGATGAGGCGCGACGGCAAGGAAATCCAAACCAAGCACCTGATACTTACTTTCAACTCAAGTGTTCTGCCCGAGTCTATCGAGGCTGGGTACATCAAGCTTCGTGTTAGGCCATACGTGCCAAATCCTCTTCGATGTTTCAAATGCCAGCAGTTCGACCATAGTTCGCAGAACTGCCGAGGCCGCCAAACTTGTGCGAAGTGCAGTGCTCATGAACACTCCTCTGAGTCTTGTGAAAGTTCTCTACATTGTGTTAACTGTGATGGGAAGCACGCCGCATTCTCGCGGTCGTACCCATCCTGGAAAAAAGAAAAGGAAATAGTGACAATTAAGGTAAAGGAAAACATAACGAAAACCAGCTTTGCCGAACTGGCGCGTCAGGGGGCAGCGCCACAACGGCCCCCGGCGGCTGTCTGGCACACGCGTAGTGAGCCAACGGTGACTCCATCCGCCCCCTCGGCGGGTGCAGCCAGTGCTGCTCCGCCATCTAACAAGGGCCCATCAACCTCCGGGCTGGTGGGCACCAAGGGCTCGTCTTTTGAGGCGAGGCTTTCAAAGCAAACACAGCGCCTGCAAGAGCGCGTGTACAGTGCCTCGCAAGAGGACATGGACACAAAACCGAGCGTGAAGGCACAGCCAGCGCCTAAGGAGCGGCGCGATTCCATCGACCGCTCCTAAAAAGAAAAATCTCGTATCATGGTGCCTAGAAAGAGCCCGTGAGCTAACTTTATATTCTTGAACAAACAGCATAACCTCTGGTACATGTCTGTTTAACAGAAAAGAGCCCACCTATTATAACATCCACCATAATTCATTTTCTTCCATAGATTTAGCGATTGGTTCTGCTACCCTTCTTCCCTATATAGAATGGAATGTCGTTAAAAACCCATACGGGAGCGACCACTTTCCTGTGACACTGACCTTGATAGAGGAGTGTGCAGTCCACCCCACGCCCCCCCACCCCCGCTGGAAAATAAAATCAGCTGACTGGAACGGTTTTAAAGAGTCAACCTACTTATCACCAGATTTTATCAACGATTTTACTATTACTGGTTTTATACTCCACACAGCTGAAAAATTCATTCCACAAACAAAAGGTTTCTCATGTAAAAGACAGGTCTCCTGGTGGAATGAGAAGTGCAGGCTGGCACGAAAGAAACAGAACAAAGTGTGAGGCGCACTGCGTCGCTCCCCGACTGCGGAAAATCTTATTGAATTCACACTGGCAAAATCACAGGGAAGGCTTACGTGGCGACAGGCAAGGAGGGCTAGCTGGGAGAGGTTTCTCTCTAGCATAACATCCTATACTCAAGAGTCTAAAGTATGGAATGGCCTAAGAAAGCTAAAGGGGCAGCAAATCCACCCATTACCTTTAGTTGACGACCATGGGAATACCTTGGAAGACCAGGCCAACGCTCTGGGCGAACACTTCGAGCGTGTATCAAGCTCCATACATTACTCAAAATCGTTCCTTAAATATAAACAAGTAGCTGAACTTAAGGCACTGGATCGTAAATGCCGACCGAATGAACAATACAACCGTCCATTTAATATTGCCGAGTTAAGAGCTGCCTTGAGCGTATGCAGCAGCTCCGCACCGGGAGCTGACAGAATTATGTATGACATGATTAAAAACTTACACGCTGACACACAGATGACACTGCTGGGCCTTTTCAACTCTATCTGGGCTGCCGGATACATCCCATCCTCATGGAAGCGAGCTATTGTTATTCCAGTTTTGAAGCTGGGTAAAGACCCTTCCTCGGCAGCAAGTTACCGCCCGATAGCTCTCACAAGTTGCCTGTGTAAGCTTTTTGAAAAAATGATTAATCACCGACTTATACATTTCCTTGAACTGAACAATATGCTTCATCACTATCAGTGTGGCTTCAGAGAAAGGCGTTCCACAACTGATCATCTTGTGCGCATTGAAAGACATATCCGTGACGCATTTGTACACAAACAGTTTTTCTTGTCAATATTCCTCGATATGGAAAAGGCATACGACACAACTTGGTGTTACGGAATTTTGCGAGACTTGACGGGAATGGGCATCCGTGGAAATATGATAAACATAATACAGTATAGACCACTTATAATGTAACCACCTATAGTGCAGGACCGGATATAATACGGTATTTTCAGACTCCCGTTAATTTTCCCATAGCACTCTATGTATATGCGTATCACTTATAGTGCAGTTGCGGGACACGAAATACCGGTCACAGTACGGCTGCCTGGAAGTTCGGCAGTCAACCTAGATGGCAAACGCTCCCCTCAAACCACAAATACTTTATTTACTCGAATCTAACGCGTACTTTTTTTTTCAGATAAAACAGGTCCAAAAATTGGCTGCGCGTTAGAATCGAGTACGACCTTAAATCTGCGTTACCATATGGCCATCGGCATTTCAAAATGGCCGCCTCGCACGTGCATCGAGCCTAGCTACTCTCGAGCCTGGCTACCGTAGCTTCCTCCATGTGCTGCAGTACACGTGCTTAGGCAATAGTCTACCGTCTGTCTGCACGTTCTCTGCGTCTGCTCTATCAGCATGAAGTACCGAGTTCATCATGATGCCGCATTTAGAAGCAAAGTGATCACGTGTGCGGAAACGGGCGGAAATCGGGCCGCATCATGAGTGTTCGGAGAATACAAAACTTGCATTCGGGACTGGCGCGAACAGAAGGAGAGGATTTTTGCCAGCAAAGCAATGCGGAACGGTTTCAGTGGAGTGAAGCAAGACGTAATCTGCGACGATCCACTTTGGCGATACGATCGCCTTAGCCCTATCTTGAAAGCAATCTGGGATGGGGAAAGTCCGCCGCGCGCCGTGTTTTCGCCGCTTACTAGGTCGCATTGAAGCGAGAGGCATGATAGCACGAAGGTCAATTCGCTCGCCGCGCTTCGTCACTCGAGCGTTTTGACAGTTCGTTTCCGCGGTCAACGAGCGAGATGTGCTCATGTTTGCTTGTGCGCGCTTGACACCGTGCTTGTTAATTTATTTCATAAGCGAATACGGAACCTAGAGCACGGTGACAGCAGCGGCAGAAATGCGCCTGGAGTGTCCATTATCGCAATAAAATAGTTGTTTTGGTTATAGTGCGGTACTGCTTATAGTGCGGATATTTGCGACTCCGGCTATAAGCGGTCACGTTATAAGCGGTCTACACTGTAGAAAGCTATTTGTCTAAACGTACCTTCCGTGTGAAAATCGGCAATGTACTGTCACGTCAATTCATACAGGAAACTGGTGTACCCCAAGGGGGTGTGCTCAGCTGCACACTGTTTATCGTGAAGATGAACACGCTTCGTGCTTCATTACCACCAGCTATTTTTTATTCCATCTACGTAGACGACATACAAATAGGTTTCAAATCCTGCAACCTCACAGTGTGTGAGAGACAAGTACAACAGGGCTTGAACAAAGTGTCCAAGTGGGCAGACGAAAACGGATTCAAAGTGAACCCCCACAAAAGTTGTTGTGTTCTTTTTACAAGAAAGAGAGGCCTGGTTCCAGATCCTTGTGTAGGACTGTATGGCAACAAATACCTGTGAACAAAGAGGACAAATTTTTAGGCTTTGTACTTGACTCTCAACTTACTTTCATTCCACACATAAAATATCTCAAGGTAAAAAGCCTAAAAACAATGAACTTACTAAACATTTTACCTCACACAACATGGGGCAGTGACAGGAAGTGTTTAATGAATTTTTACAAGAGTCTCATCCGATCACGATTGGACTATGGTGCTGTAGTATACCACTCTGCCGTCCCTAGTGCGCTGAAGATGCTGGATCCTGTCCACCATCTGGGTATCCACCTGGCCACTGGGGCTTTCAGAACAAGCCCCATTGAAAGTCTATACGTCGAATCAAATGAGTGGTCACTCCATCTGCAGAGAACATACACCAGCCTCACATATTTTCTCAAAGTCCACTCTAATCATCAGCATTCGTGTTCTAATACCATTAACGATATGACGTGTGCTATACTTTTTCACAATTGTCCCTCTTTAAGACAGCCTTTCTCACTGCGTGTCAGGGAGCTTAGCGAAGAAATGGATATCCCACTCCTCCAACATCGCTTAATGCCTTCAGCCAAGCTGTTACCACCTTGGGAGTGGCAGGTAGTATAATGTGATATATCCTTTGTAGAAGTTACAAAGCACGCTTCAGAGGTCGAAATTCGAATGCATTTCATAGAACTCCAGTCCAAGTACTCGTGCGCAGAATTTTACACAGACGCTTCTAAGTCACGTGCCGGGGTATCTTATGCAGCCGTCGGTCCACCTTTCTCGGAATCTGGTGTACTCCACCCAAAAACAAGCACATAAAGAAATCAAAACTGGAAAAACAATCATATTTACAAAAAGAAGAAAAAAAGATATATTTAAGCTCGTAAATTCACGACAAAAAGCAGATATTTTAAAGAGAGGTTATAAACTGAAAAACACGGAATGCTCTATTGGGGAAGACTTTTCACAAAAAGTGCGAGAAATCCGAAAAAAGCTTTGGGATAGTGCGAAAGAAAACCGCGAAAAACACGAGAAAGTGTCCCTCGCATTCGATAAATTGTACATCGGTAATCGGCCATACGTCTGGTGTGACAAAAGAATTATAAAGTGCCATTGCAAAAAAACGACAAAGGGATAAGCCGGCCAGTGACTCGCAGCAATGCGCAGTCATGGAACTGACACTCATGAATATAAACGCTAGGAGTATACTGAACAAGCTTGACACATTTGAAGATCTTTTACTCGATCCCGACATAATTAGTGTCACTGAAACATGGCTGTCATCTGCAATCCATAGCCAAGAAATTGCACCGTCAAACTACTCAGCGATTAGAAAAGATCGATCAAGTCGAGGCGGGGGCGTGGCCCTACTAATTAAAAAGTCCATTCCTTTTGCGCTTCTGCCAACGGTTGAGGAAGCTGAAGCAGTATTTTGCAAGATTCTGTGCAATGGCAATCCAATTATCACCGGATGTGTTTACCGGAGTCCGTCCTCAGGTCACGAGTGCATAGCGGCCCTTCAAGAATTCATGCAACAACACGCACGCAACTCCCGAGTCATCCTCATGGGAGACTTTAACCTTCCAGACTTTAACTGGGCTACTATGCATTACACATCATTTGCCTCGAATGCGCTAGTTGACCTCATGCTTAACTTCAACCTTCAACAAGTGGTACTGCAACCTACACGCACGCAAGGTTCCACAGCAAAAATCCTAGACTTGATATTTCTTGGCACTCATTTTTCTGCAAGTCACATCCAGGTTCATATTGCTGAGGGTATATCAGATCACCAAATACCACTATGTCTACTACCATTACATAGTACATTAAAAACTTTGTCACCTGTAGTAAATGTGCCTAACTTTGCAAGAGCTGACGACGGAAGCATATCGACTTATCTTGTGCATGAGTTGCAATTGTTTTCTGAAATGGCTTTAGAAACATCTACAACTGTTAACACGCTATGGCTTTATTTTAAAAGCATTATTCTTCATTGCATGAGTAGCTTCATACCTCTTAAGCGTAAACGACCCCGGTCAGATAACCCATGGATAACTTGAGAAGTCATCCATGCAAAACGACGAGTTAAACGGCTACGCTGTACAATTAGAAACAGTGCTAGTGACCCAAGTAAAAATTCAAAGCTAGCTGCCACTGTTGCAGACTTGAAGAAAAGAAAAGACAAGCAAAACAACAGTACTTCAAGGCTAACCCTTCCGAACCTTCTTACAAGTAATCCGCAAAGATTCTGGAGATATTTTCGCGTGAGCTCGACCTTTGCGTCCACGCCCTCGCCAGAAGAAAGCACCGCTAGAGCAAACGAATTTAACTATTTTTTTCATTCAGTGTTTAAGGAAGGTATAATGGCTTTCTACCTCCCCTAGGAACGACTACTAATGCGAGTATTGGTCCCATAGACGTCACTGACGACGGAATTCTTAACCTCCTACTAAAACTAGATCCCAAAAAGGCTAATGGCTCTGATGACATTCCTAATATTTTTCTCAAAAGATATGCGGAATTATGTAGCGCGTACCTCGGCCTGATCTTTCGCAAATCAATTTTAACTTCCAAACTACCAGACGATTGGAAGGTCGCTAAAGTAACTCCAATCCACAAATCGGGAAACACAGGCACGCCGTCTAATTTCATGCCAATATCATTAACAAGTACATCTTGTAAGTTGCTCGAGCATATAATTCTGAAACATATCACTAATTTCCTAGAGACAATAAACTACCTATCACCTAATCAACACGGTTTTCGTAGTGGTTTGTCAACCATTACTCATGAGTGCTCACTGAAGTAGTTCATGACCTTGCATGTGCTATCAATAACCACAGTCAAATTGATATGATATTACTTGACCTAGCTAAAGCATTTGATTCTGTCTGCCCCATAAAACTAATAGCGAAACTAGAAACCGTGCTTGGAAAAGGGGCAATAACCACCTGGACTAAAGACTTTTTATTAGACAGATACTAGTTCGTAGTAATAGAAAACATGCCATCTAGAAATATACCAGTAACATCCGGAGTTCCGCAGGGATCTGTGATTGGGCCAGTTTTATTCTTAATATTTATTAATGACATGACCAGCAACATAAGTGTAAAGTATCAAGTGCAGTATAAAGTTATTTGCTGATGACTGCATTATTTACAGAGAAAATAAGTCACAATGATCACCTTCTATTTAACAGATCTCTTAGAATGCTGGCAGATTGGTGCAATAATTGGCAGATGTCAGTTAACCTAAAAAAATTTGTGACCATGACCGTCTCAAGAAAGAAAGAACCCTCTCGCTACACGTACCTTATTAATGACCAGCCCCTAGCAATAGTAAGAGAACACAAATATCTAGGTATTACGTTAACATCTGATCTGAACTGGGACACTCACATCACAAGCATCACTACCACTGCACTGCGCAAACTGTTCTACCCTAAACGATGCCTAAGACTATCACCTCCGTCCACCAATCTCCTAGCCTACACAATCTTCGTGAGACCTATTTTAGAGTATGCTAATACAGTATGGTTTCCGCATTCGAAGACTAACATTAAAAAACTAGAAACTGTTCAACGTAAGGCTGTGAGGTTTATTCACAACAAATATAAACATACGGATTCCCCTACTAACCTGTTGGTTGCCTCTGGCCTTCAGACATTAGAAGCTAGAGCGATACAGTCCCGATTAATATTTCTTTTTCAAGTTCTCCATAATACTTATAAAATTGACCAGTCCAAATGCATACATTGGTAGAATGTATGCAGATGCTGTTTGCAGATGCAGGGGAGCAGATGTATGCTCCCCTGTATGTATGCAGATGAATGTATGCAGATGCAGGGGAGCCGAGGCCTTCGTCAGGCCTTCCAGCCTTTAGCCCCGGCTTCCTCCTTTGTAAGAAGAAAAAAAAAATAAATATTCTCACAAGGTCGACGCATTTAAACACTCATTTTTCCCATATGCAATATGAAAATGGAACCAATTAGATCGCGATATAACAAGCGCTAACATTCTGTCCGAGTTCCGCACGAAAATAGAGGCACTAAATTTAAATTGACAAACAGCATGTTTACGCAATTGACCAAGCTGACTGTCTCATCGTAAAG
Source organism: Dermacentor silvarum (assembly GCF_013339745.2). NCBI lineage: Eukaryota > Metazoa > Arthropoda > Arachnida > Ixodida > Ixodidae > Dermacentor > Dermacentor silvarum. The sequence continues at coordinate 5,151,384 of NC_051157.2, forward strand.
GATATATATATAGATATTTTAATCACTTGATTGCCTTTCTTTCTTTTTTGCGTGTTAATGTTTTTGGTACACTTTCTTGTTTTATGTTCAAATTGAGTGTATACATACTATTCAGTGAAACTTTTTTCCGTCATGTATATGTTGCTGTATAAATTGTTGCAAATCACACGCATAAATATGCATGTTGCAATTGTACATTCCTAGGCATATATATGTATAGGTAGTTTTTTTTTTTTTTTTTCGTCTCACTTTTACTGTACAATGTACCCTCAATATGCCCACCTGTTATGCTCTCGATCGAGAGCAGCAGTATTGCAAATAAATAAAAAAAATATTTACAGCCTCCCAAAGCATCGTAAAAGCCTTGAAGTCACCCTGTAATCAGAAAAATCCAGTACTCATTGAGCTCTATTCCACTCTATGCAGAGCGCATATACCTAACCAGTATGTAATTATATGCTGGGTGCCTGGCCATAGAGGTATCGAGGGGAATGTGCTAGCAGACAAAATGGCCACATCAGTCACATCACACGCTATTAACCCTACAGCTGTTGTTCCTGCAACAGATTTGAAACCTTTCTTGCGAAAGAAACTGCGAAGCCACTGGCAATGCTTGTGAGATGCTGAAACTAATAATTAGCTCCATTTGATTAAGCCACAGTTAGGTCTCTGGCCCTCAGCTACGAAAACACGACGAATTGATGTCCTATTCTGTCGTCTCAGAATAGGACACACGTACGGCACCCACAATTTTTTACTTACTGGTGATGAACCACCAACCTGTGGTAGATGTGGTGAGAGGCTGACCGTTCTCCACGTCCTGCTGGAGTGTCGGGAAGCCGAAACGGAGAGAAGAAAACATTTTCCTGTAGCATGCCGCTATCATATCCCTCTTCATCCCATGATATTTATTGGTGAAGAACCACTTTTTAACGCCAAAGCAGTCCTCGGCTTTTTGAACGATGTTGTGCGCTACATGTTATTAGACCAATAAGTTCGTAGCGCATCCTCTCTCTAGAGGATGCCGCTGTGATAGGTTTTTATAGTACATGCCTCCAGGCCCTTGTGGTTCAAGGGCTCTGTCTAGGCAGTTGTGCTTCTTGCCAATTTTCATTTGTGTATTGTAGCAATATTTCGCAGTACATTTTTCATGGCCATAATACATATCATTACATATTGCCATAATCTTATTACATGTAGATCTTACGCATTTTACAGCAACTAATTTTAGGCCCCTTTACAGCCATGTATCATGTACCTATCAGAATTCATCACTCCACTATGAACTCACTAACACTGGCATGGCGCTCTTTGGCCATACCTGGCCCTTGCACCAGTAAACAACATACATTCATTCGGTGTCTTGATTTCCCCAGATAGCATTGCTGCTGATGCCTTTTTGTACGAATTGGTTGAAGATTACCGGGTGTTCAAAATTAAGCTTTACGGAATTTTTAACAATTGCCTATGGCAGGTAGCATAATTCTTATCGTTGAGTTGGGTTATTCAAAGAGGCAGACATTAGTAGCATGAGAAGTCGAAAACACATATTCAACTAATTAACAATTGACTAATGAACTTCTTAGTTAATTACTTTACAACACATATTGCAATTTACGAATTGTAGCCGGTGAGTTTGCAAGACACATCCACTTGAAGTGAATTTCCAGGACCAGTTTCGAGATATTTCCCAAAGTGTGGGACCAAATACATGGGCATTCCAGGTACTTTTGTGCTTCAATGTACAAAACAGCACTTTGTTAAAAAGTGACAGTACAGTAGTGAATTTTTACGGCGATTTTGATGGCGCGTATCTCCAAACTGGTGTCATTCTGGAAATTTATTCCAAGTGGATACGCCTGACAAGCTCACCGGCTACAATTCGTAAATTGCAATATGTGTTAAGTAATTAATCAAGAAGTAATTAGTGAATTTTTTTAATTGGTTAAATATGTGTTTCGATTTCTCGGGCTACTAATGTCCTCCTCATCGAATAATTCAGCTCAATGATAAGAATTATGCTACCTGCCACAGGCGATTTCTAAAAATTCCGGAAAACTTAAAAATGAGCACTCTGTATTTATGTAATGGATCAATCACTAGCCAAATTGACTAAGGATCCAGATGCGCGATTGTAATTCATTTCTTTGTCAATAAAGATTACGACTATTAAAAAGCAAACCAGATGAAATTATTGATTTTGCCATTATGTTCGTGAAGGTAATTTCCAATGCTTTTTAACTAGGTCACATGGTGTTACAGGATGAATTGGGGGAACTACAGAGCTTTAATTTTCAGTGAAACCAAGGCAAGCATAAGTTATCTTAATTCATTGAGAGATAAGTTTGCTATAATCATGCTAAATAAAGGAACATGTAAATAAAAGTGGAAAACCACTGGCAGGTGCTAAAACCACAACATCCACATGATGCTCTGCTAATTGAGCTACGTTGAGCACCACATGCAGATACTGTGGGTTCAGATCTCACTGGCAGCAAGTTGTCTTTCCCGCATTTATTATGGCACCTAGCGGCATTATGTTTCTCAAGGAGCACACCAAAAGTCGGCCTCAGGCAACTGGAAGTTGAGGTGTCTCTGAAACCGTGACAATAATAAAAACCCATCTAAAAGGAGGTAATGGTTCAAGTTAAGAGTTGTATAGGATAGATATGATATAGGAGCATAAGTTTAGTTAAGGGCCAATTAACCGTCAGGTCTTTCTCATCATTATCATCAGCAATGGCTCGAGCATTGTCTTCGCAGCTGGCTTGTTGACGCCCTTCAGCGCAAACGCACTCGTGCCACTGCTAATGCATTCGTCGTTGTCGTCTTCCACAGCTAGCTCCATTGCCGCTCATCGTTCCAGCATAGAATTTCACTTCTCTTCTGTTGTCGTAATGGGGAGGCCGCGTTTACAGGGGTATGAGCCATTCATTGTTCGTGTCCCAACGCGCACTCCATCGGCGTGTTAGGACACGTCGTCAGTTGCTCCTCTGGGCATGGAGAAGGATGTGCATTAACACTAAGGTCGACTAAATTTTCTTCATTTTTTGCTTTAAGAGTACCTATAGGCTTCATCACCGACCTAGCTCAATAAGAAACAAAACTTTCTTATGCTTTCATATGGTTGTTCACTAAGGTGTATTAACCTCTTGCTGTTCATACCAACAGGGACACAAGGAATTGGCTGATGCCTTGGATGGTCTTGTGAAGAAAGCACCTGAAGTGACGCACAACTCGCCCACAAGAAAGCGAGAGCGTAAGCAGAACACAGGCACACGCAAGAAGCAGAATCTCGAGCATGTGTCAACAGAAAACGTGTTTGCATCAACAATCATTGACTACAAGGTGTATGAGAAACCTAGCCTAAACCAGTAAGTAGCCAGTCTATGTGTGCTCTACTTGCTCATCACATGCAAGCTGCGCACTTCTTCTGTGCAGGCTGTCAGCAGCACTCCGTGGCAAACAGTGTCCGAGTGTCGCAGTGATGACTCCTGTGAGGAGGTCCTCTCGACATACCAAGCGTCATTCCAGTCTCGTGTCACCACCCCAGACCTTGCTGTACAAACCAAACTCTGCACTGGGAGACGAGTGAGTCACTGGTCTGATGAAATAAAAATGCACGGGTCAATTTTGTGAGTGCGACTATGGTAATTTGTCATGTTTAAATTTTCAGACCTTGAAGAGCCTGCTGCTTTGTGACTCCAAAAGCAAGGTTTCCCCCTTCCCCACACCACCATTTAATAAAGAGCGTTTATACCGTCTATGTTTTTCGTTCTCGATTCTCGGGTGGCGTCGGCTTGTCATGCGACTTCTCCCACGTGTGGAAAGCATACACTGCAAGGGCGAGAACTGCAATCAGTGCCATGGATACACCGAAGTCTTTATCTCGCTTCATGTGTGCCTCCTCATCTCGCAGAAAGTCTTCGTACTTCTTCTTGCGGTACTGGTACGACTTGACGGCGTCCCCGTAGTGCTGCCTGTAGAATTCGTCGAAGTTGTATATCTGCGATCGGCCTCCCATTGGCGCTGCGCGTCTCGTCGGCGTCGGTCTCTTTATGCGAAGAGTGGTCGCCGTGTGGGAGGAGCCAATCTTCTCGTCATACTGCGCCCGCAGAGACTCGTTCGAAAGCGTGTCGTACGCCGTGGTGATATCCTGGAAGTGCTCGCTAGACGCGCTACCCCCCTTATTTTTATCGGGGTGGTATTTCATGGAAAGCCTGTAGTATGCCGCTTTGATTTCGTTCTGCTTGGCGCTCGGGCTAACCTCGAGTATGTCGTAGTATGTCCTCTTGGCACTCGAAGCGCAGTGCCTGCCGAGCACGCACGTTGCCCGCGGGAGCTCAATAATACGTACCCGCATCCTTGTTATGCACACGCACTTGTAGGACACGCATCAGCTCCTTGCGTTGAGAGCTCTCGTCGGGTAGCAATGCAAGCTGTGCTGCAACCTGTCGTCTAATGCTGCACGGTGCATTTAGAGGTTGTAGCGAAACCGTTCATTCAAACAAGTTGGTAGATCAAACTCTTGGCTAGATAACGCCGCATTCTGGATAGGACTGGCTTCGAGTGGCTGTGGCATTTCCCTTTGGATGGTGGCTAGATGGGAAGGTGTAACTACACTCTAGTGTAACCATGGGTACACTGTACCATGGGTGTAACGACCTACTGAACTCCAGCACGCCTAGTCTAGTTCACCCCTTTTGCCGCTACGGACAGAACGTACGAAGAGAGTGGCGCTAGCTATAACCTGTTCGCTGTCGTCTGCTTCTGCGATCTGTTCCAGCGCTCGTGCCGCTACTTAGGCAGCCACAAAGCGTTTACATTGTTTGTAAATGCATAAATTCACGAAAATAATAAATAAAACAAAATTTTCAGATGATTGCTTCTCATTTCAATCACGAGATAGAGTAGGAAGAGCGGTGCAAGAAAGAAAAACAACCAGTACAGCCAGCAGACGATAACTTTTCCTCCCGTTGCCTTCGCTACGGTGGCTAGAGAGGTGTGCCGACCGGCGCCTCTGGAGCGTAGTTCACCGCTTCTCCGCGTCATGACGCAAAATTGGCGCTGCGGTCAGTAGAACGGTTCCGCAGCGCGCGTCGTCTGCTACAGGGGGCTGGCGGACTGGCGGCGAGCAAAAAAAATAAAGCCCGTATTGGAATAGTTGTATGTCGTCTGTTCGTGTCAGTTTCAAAGGTGAAGAGCTCCGCATCTCTCGTACTGTTTGTAAGTTCCTAAGCGATGTGGAATGTTCCAGGTCGGAAAAATGACCGGCGAGATTAGCGGCGGCGTTGCTCCACCAAAGAAGACCACCAATAAGACCTACTGCTTCGCTCCAAACTGCAAGTCGGGCTCTAAATTTGTGAGAAAGACAGCGGAATTGTTCCGCTGTCTGACAGAGGAAATGTTCGCCCCGAGCTGATCAGTAGCTTGCTCAGTAGTACGGTGGCTAGATTGTATCAGCCACCGTACCGATACTTTATATATATATATATATTGTATTGGAGAAGGAAGACACACAAACAAATCAACCCAGCAAGTTTAACTGACACAGACGCCTAAAGCGACTAACACTCAGTTGTATAACGCTGTGCCCCGTCTGTTTCTTTCGCCGTCCGCGTGCTTCTGCGCTACTGTGTATAATGCCATCCCAACTACCCCACCAGTCTGTGCTTTTGAATCCGCAATGCTCCCCGACCATGATTGCCCTTAAAGGATGAGCAAAACTCGCGGCTAGTCTTCTGCGTGACAAGGTATATGTTGCACGCAAAACAATCCTGCAGTCGATCTGTGTGCAAGGAATGCTTTGACGAGCCAACGAACTGGTGGCGATGTTCACCAAGTTCTGCGTCAATGGGGACCTCATTTATACCCTTCGGAGAAGCTCTTCTCATTTTTATAGACGGCCATGAAACCACTTTTTTCGATGTTGCAATTGGTCAGTTACAACGAGCTGCGCAGTTACAGCTCGGAAGAGCTTGTCTTCTGCCTGCACAAAAACGATGTCATACTGGGCTGTGCACCGCATGGCCTTACCAACCAGGTTACAAAATTCTTTTTAGTCAACCGTATGCACTGCCACGTGCACGAAGGCACTCAACAAAGAGAGAGCGTCTTCCTGTGAAAGGAAGAAGCACCTGAAGCTCAGGCGCGTCACTAAGCAGACAATAACCCAAGTCTGACAACTTTATGTCTGAACTGTTTGTGAACAATTTAAACTTTTTTTTTCTCGTGAGAAAAAAGCACGAGCTCAGGTGCGTCGCGTAGCAAAACATTCATCGATGACTGAGAATGATTTGTTAATTTTAAACGGATTGTGAGCCACTCCTCAAAAATGAGGTGTTTGCGTAAACAGTGTGTCAAAAATAAGATGTTTGCTTCCGAGTTACCACTGGGAATTTTCTTGTTTTGCGTTCAATGAGGTGTCAGCGGGAAAATCGGTTAAAGCAAGCTACATTAATTCTACCATCGACACGCGCTCAATCGGATTGTTACCTTGGCGCTTTCCAATTACGAAAGGGCTAGTATAGCTACTGCATCGCCATTTACCGCCATGCACGAGCGAGTATATTACGAAGCTTTTTTTTTTTTATCGCATATTAAGCTGCGCGCGCGGATCATCGCATTCCACGCAGAGCCCCTGCACTGCGGCTGCTAGCCGCCGTCGCGGCCGACGTGTAAGCGTGTGTCAGCCACCTGGCGGTTTCCTCCCAAAGAGCCACGCGCGAACCGGCGCGTTCAACACACTTCCCCATTCTAGCCACTGTACCCTCGGCCTCGGCCAAATGCTTGCCTCGGCGCTTGCCAAGGCGTCTGCTGGATAGAGTGTACCATATTGGGACGAGCGGCTGGGGCGGCGCATCATGGAGGTAAAAAATACTGCAGTTTTTTTTTTCCTTCCTCCATGCGGCGCATGCATTGCAGTGAGGCGCCCGACGTGGAAAAATACTGTGGCGGCGCTGCGATCGAACTGGATTGGGCCGCATCAAGGTCGCGCCGTTGGAAACTGCTGGCGATACTGCTCCGCAGGGTCATTCGTACTGCTTCGCGCGCTGGTATTTGCGTTCAGACCACTCAAATGGTGTTCATAATTGCATATGACATGCATTTCGGCCTTAAGAATAAATTCCTTTTTTTCTCTTCTTTATTTTATTTTATTTGCAAATGCCGCTCCCAGTTTAACGGGGGGGGGGGGGGGGGGGGGGGGGCACCCAGTTTTAACGGGTTGCAAACATGGTTAGACTGTCAAACAAAGTTTTCCTTGTCTGAATCAAGTTAGGAGATTTACAGACTGCACCAAAATGGGGCGTTTATATTGAATGACAGCTAGGAACTTGTTAAGCAGGACTTATTCGCACCCGTGTGTTAATTCTATCAGGAATTGCACGTGCATTGCGGCCGCAGTGTCAGCTTTCATTATACTATGTTATTGTACGGTTCCCTTTGGAGAACAAATATTTTTCTCGTACTTCAAGCAGCATGTATCTCTCGAGTGTATTGTTGCGCATATAGTTTTTCATCACTAGGTCTTACGAAACGCAGACGAAGAGACATATGTAACCTTAATTCCTGCTTGCCGCTTCAAACAAGTATACAGCATATCTGCCCCATCCGGCGCCTTGTACTCAAGTTTACGGGAAGCATTGTTATAGTTAAAAAAAAGTTAACTGCAGCGCAACATTCCATTCAAGTTTACGCCTTCCTCGAGTAACAGAATGTGGAGTCACATACGGGGTAATTTATTGCGGTCGGATTTTGAGCGCCGGAAATGGTTTTAGTTTGTCACTCTATATGCTAATCTTTGGCCGTAAGCCGTACGAGTACATTTTTTTCCAGTCGATACTTCAAAAAAGGAAAAGAAAGAAAGCCTGCGCTGTAGCCTAATTAGTGGCTATATAGTGGATACGGCGTTGCGCTGCTAAACTGGAGGTCGCGGGTTCAATCCAGGTCGCGGAATTCGATGGGAACGATATGGAAAAAGACTCATGCACTTCTATTTAGGTGCACGTTAAGAAACCCAGGTGGTGAAAACTAAACAGGGTGCCTCATAATCATATCGTGGTTTTGCCACGTAAAATCGAAAAACTTGTTTAAATAAATAAAATAAAAAAGCAGGTGTCTGCGTTCTTCTACTTTGTAAACAAAATAAGTTATTCTAGAGTCTGATTTCTGAGAAAAACATGTTACGCTTATCCTATATTTTATACATAAATGTAATACCGATTCCAAAATAGCGTTCCCAAATACCGTTCCCAAACTCAGCAGCTTGTATATTATAAACGGCTGCTTTCAGTTATCCGGTGCACTAATAACGACCATAATGAAACACTTAAAGGAACGACATGTCTCACATACACATATATAGATATGTGCAGATCTGTTGCGTTTGTTGAAGAAGTGTGGTACCAAATGGGGCACTCAGTTTTAACGGGTTGCAAACATGGTGAGACTGTCAAACAAAGTTTTCCTTGTCTGAATTAAGGAGATTTACAGGCTGCCCCAAAATGGGGCGTTTATATTGAATGACAGCTAGGAACTTGTTAAACAGGACTTATTAACACCCGTGCATTAATTCTATCAGGAACTGCGCCTCTGCGCAACAGCCACGACTTCCCGGTAGCACAATCATACGGAATAACAGTCCTCACTTGCATCGGTCACTCACCTTTGAGACTTCAATAGTGCAGTTATGCTTTACATTCAAACAGAAACGACGATGTGGCGTCGTATACGGTATATCAGTAACACTTCCATATATATATATATATATATATATATATATATATATATATATATATATCATCAGCCTATATTTATGTCCACTGCAGGACGAAGGCCTCTCCCTGGGATCTCCAATTACCCCTGTCTTGCGCTAGCGTATTCCAACACACACACACGCACACACACACACACACATATATATATATATATATATATATATATATATATATATATATATATATATGTGTGTGTGTGTGTGTGTGTGTGTGTTGGTTTTGTCTGCTATGCATATTATTTCTTCGAATGAGAGTTTTCCGTGCAGTATTTACTAATAAGCGTGTTTGTGACTGCAAACACGTGCGCTTAATTATTCCGGTCGGGAGTTCTCACTTTTTCAATTAGTGCATTTAGAATATTTGTTATTTCTTCCCTTACATATATATCGTGAATATATATGTCTATGTACCCTTTGATTTAATTACCTAGAAATACATTGGTCATTCTTCGCGCCACGCAGTTAATAAACCTGGTTTATTTCACTATAATATTGTTTTCTTCGATCATTGTCCCTGATGAATATCCACCAACAAGAAGCGCGCGTAAAATGACACGATATCAATAATAAAAATTTCTTACGTATGTAGCTTCATGTTGCAGAGATACCAGCTACTTTTAGAAGACAGTGGTAAAAACAGCAGTTCACCTGGCTAAAACTACATTTGGTACCAGCCGTCAAGAGTCATGGGCGCACAAAAGCAACTGAAACATAAAAAAAAATGTACTGCACAGACGTTCTGCGAGAAAAAGTGGGCGTCCGCCAGCGCTCGCTAGCAGACGACGCGCCTGACAACCGACAGCGCGTTGTATAATCCATGCCTCAAATATATATATATATATATATATATATATATATATACATATATATGTTTGGCAAAATAGCGTAAACATAAATTTGCAGTTAAAATAAAACACTATTTTAAGAGCGTACTATGCGCAATCGGCCTCGGCGTCCGCAGCGAAAGTACGTTGAATATGCCGCGGAGCGTGTCTCCGCCCCAATCCAGTTCGCTCGCAGCGCCCTCGCACAATTTTATTGCGATAGCAATTATATGGACACTCCAAAGCAGATTTCTGCCGTCGGCGTCGCCGTCGCCGTGAGGTTCCGTATGACGTCAATGGAGATGAAATAGTCGCCGCGCGCCGCCGAACGCTGTATGTGCGAGTGAAAGGGCGCGAGGGACGCGCGCTTTCACGGGGAGTGAACGAACGGCGGAGAACAAACGCGCGTTCTGTGCCGTGCTCCCTTAAGGGCTGCAGAAGTAGGCGTCTCTTTCCTCCTTTACAATCACCATATATGTAGAGCAAACGCGCCTTCTTCTGACGCACGAAAGGCCGTAGGGGGGAGGGGGAGGGAAGGGAGGCGACGTGTAGCTGCGGCACCAGGTGCCTATTTATATCAGAGGCTCCGGCGCAATGCGCCGTGCTCCCTTATGGGCTGCAGAATTAAGCGTCTCTTCCTTATGTATAATAAACACCTATTATATATCAGAGGCTCCGGCAACAGTCACCAACGCCGCACGCATTTTGTGCGAACGCGGGCAAAACGCCGACGGCGTCGACAACAGTTCTGCGTGTTGCCGGTGCTGCTGCATGTCCAAATTTATACAGCTGATAAAGCTACTATCATTACTCAGTATAGCTCTCTACAAGTTTGCTATCGCAATTGATGCTTCGCCTTTCAGGTGAAACTGCGACAATTTTTTTCCACAAGCGGCGCCTCAGCGGGAGAGCGCCGTTCGGCCTACTCGACCATTGTCTAGTACACTCTAGTGCTGGACCCATACAGTTTCACACATGGAGGAAGGAAAAAAACTGGAAAAGTATTTTTTACCTCCATGGTTTCACACTATGCGAAACTCTATGGCTGGACCACGGCTAGACTCTATGGCTGGACCACGGCTAGGGTGGCTAGAATGCCACTCTAGCCACCCTACTACGGCCGCTAAATAATTTTTTTTCTTGTTCTTTTTTTTTTTTTTTTTTATCCAGCGGCCGTGGCTTGACCCACTCCCCATTGAGTGAGGCGCCCGACACTTGCCCGAACTAGAGTGTACTAGAATATTATCTAGTACACTCTACCCGAACTAGTACACTCTACCCGAACTTCGACGGTGCCAGCGCTGCGATCGAAGTTGAAGTCACGGCTAGGTGGCGTATGCCACCGCCCGATTTAAAGGGTTCAGCCATTGGTTCAGCCTCATCCATCCATCCATCCATCCATTGGGCCCATAGAGCATGGAGGTAAAAAATACTTCCTTCTACGATTGGGCCACGTTACAGACGAGACGTCACGTCAGTTAGTTGGTTATGGTTGGTTCTTTGGTTATGGACCCCACCACCCCCGATTCGTGTGTGGTGAGCGAGTGTTTCCGTCTTGCTGGAGAAGCACTGACATCAGGCGAAGTACCTGTAGGCTGTGTTATGGTTTACGACGGGGAAAGCATCGCTCGCGACAGGAACCGTGTGAATGAGTCCAAAAACGCCTGTCGCCACGCCGAGATGGGTTGTGTGGACCAAGTGCTGGCCTGGTGCAACGAGCGTAGGCTGGACTTCAAAAGCGTTTTCCCTGCGACCACCGTTTACGTTACTGTTGAGCCGTGCATCATGTGCGCCTCTGCCCTTAGCGAGCTGGGTGTCAAGAGGGTTGTCTTCGGTTGCGGCAACGAACGTTTCGGCGGAATGGGATCTGTCCTGAGCATGTTTGATGGCTGCAACCAGCAGGTTGTATCGGGAGTGTGGGCCGGGCAAGCCGTCGACTTGCTGAAAACTTTCTACACTGGGGAAAACCCAAACGCCCCGTGTCCGAAACCAAAAGCGAATAGAAAGACTGTTTGAAGGCGACATTTGCAGCGCTTGAAAAGCGTTCGCGTGCGTCCTCAATGCGCCTAAACAAGTTTGTCTTTTGTTCTGGCGGCCTGAGCCGTTTTCCACCATCCGCAGGAGTACTCGCGCGATGAAGAGTCCACTCGATTCGCCTGCACTTTCTAAACAATTATTGTAGGAAACTGTGGTCTCAACTAGCTCAGGCCAACTAGCCGAGTTGTTTGCTACCAGTTCAACATGGCGGCATCTGCACGTCGCCATTCCATTCGTTTCACCGAGTACAGTGCTCATTCAGGACTGGGCAATTACTTTGTAGTTGTATCATGATACAAGATATACTCGGGCAACAAGTATTTCAGATACAGATGCAATATACTACGAAAATTATTGTGTCCAATACGATACTTTCCATTTGTATTTAAGATACTTCAATACATTCAGAAATTTCTTGTAGATATATATAATGTAGCAGCAAACATGCACAAAATTGTTTGCTTGGAAATTTTTGAACTCCGACCAACCTTGTTTCATTTGAAAGAAATGTACGTTAGTATCTAAAAAGTTGGTGTTTCTTGCTCAAGGTATATTTTTATTCCGAAACAATTCATTGGGGTTGCCTTTAGCTGCTTAACATGAAAGCTATTTATACGCTGCACTGTCAGCGGCGTTTGCTTGTCGCTTTTGTAATTGATGGGAGTCGATGCTCTACTTGAAACAACATAGTCCAAAAAATTGCTTTTGGTGCTTGCAAGCAACAATCACGTACACAAAATAGCCACCTTATGCACAAGTCTCCTGGAAGCAGTGCCATCCACGCTTTTGTTCACAACAGTCAAACTTGCATCCACGAGATACTTCAAATCGCTGATGTGTGAAATCCACCAGATGTAAGGCAACCCTGTTCTGGCATTCTTCAGACTTCATAACAAAGCACCATGCAAGAGAAACTTCGATAACGACACTAGCGACATCAGAATTTGAGCGAAAGTCGCCGCAGAGTACGGTGTCTACGAGCAAGTGTCATGGCCCCAACAACGGAACTAAAAACAAAAAATTAGAAAACAAAAGGTCGGCTGCGCGCAGATGTTCGCATACTTGTTTTTGACAAGACGGCGTGAGCGCCACCACGTGACTCTGCTCCACTAACAGGGACGTGCAGGCCTCATTGCCTGCCCTCTCTGGAGGGCTCTGGCGGAATGATAAAATAATGTCGCTTCCTTTAGTTTTATTCAGATGGCTTAGTGGCACTAGTATCAGCTTGAGAAGCGTAGTTCAGCCAACGTTTATAGTTTCACAAGGCGATGTTGCGATAGCAGTTTCCTGTATCAAGATACACAATACATTCTTTCGTGTATCGAAAATACAGATACTGATACACGTCTTGCCAGAAATATCATGATAGAGACACAAGATACCCAAAGAATATCCAAGATAGTATCTTTGATACTGCCCAGCACTGCTCAGAGTGGTAGTTCGTGCAGCAAAGACCCTGCCAATCTGCACGAGCAAGAACTGGGAGGAACTAGTTCAAGAAGTGCAGGGCAAATCGAATGGACCAACGTTTGTGGCATGCGGTTTCCCATTGGTGCCTTACCAACAGACATTTATTTACCAGTGAACTATTGTGGCAACTCCGGACCACTAGGCGATCGGTGTTTCAAGGAGGTTTAATTAAAGCAGACCTCCAATTACAGTCTTGTGAGTGCTATTTTTACAAATTTGACCAGAACTGTATGTAGCACCTGTGTGGTGTGCTGCAAGTTATTGATCATGAACCCACTAGGCCATAGTCTAAATGGAACTATTTTAATCATTTTTACTGTGTGCAATGTTTTCGGTAAAGTGATTAGGATGTGGATACGCCAAATACAGCATTTCCCTGCACTAGCATGCTTTTATGCTCCATGTGTGTTGATCAGATGCGTGCATTTGGGAAACCTTGCCAAGGATGGGGGGACCTGCTGTTGCAGTACATGAGCTGACAGTCGTAGCCTTCACTGCCGTTTAGTACTTTGTCTTCTGGTAAGTGCACAGTGGCAGCAGAAAAACATATTTATTTACACTTGCAGCACCTCTAGCTGTTTCCCTTGAAGAAATGTGATATTAACTGGTCACAGGCATGACCAGGTGTGATGGCTTCTTCAATGACTGCATTTTCTAGTTCAGCTGTGCAAGCAGCAATGCCTGGATGACTACGTAGCTGACGCTCAAGCTCTGAGCCCACATAAGTCCACAGCCAACGCACTCGCTGCTGTTGACGACGATTGCCCAGCTCCCCAGTAGGCTCAAGGGCATCCCTGTAGTTTTGCACGACATCCCACAATTCGGAGATGCCCACATTGGCCTTCGCAGACACTTGGAGAACCTGCACAAAATTTATGCAGCATTTACAAACAAGTGATGACATCACCGAGAGAGAACATAGTAGTCATCTTCCTCATTTAACTTTGGAGTGCTACCTTTAATGCTAGATTATGTTCCCATCTCGTAAGTGCATCGCTACCTCTGCAAAATCAAAAGAACGCACCTTGGGTCTCCACAGGTGGCTCCGAGGCTTCATGAACTTGAGAGCACTGACGTACTCTGCAGCCATGCGCCTGCACTCGGGAATGTTATCGCCATCAGCCTTTGTCACAGCTATGAGGTCGGCCATTTCTACAATGCCTCTCTTAACACCCTGTAGCTCATCACCACCTCCAGGTGGTATGAGCAAAAGGAACAAGTCCACCATGTCTGCCACCATGTATTCGCTCTGTCCTACACCTGCAAACATGGCAAAAGCGTGCGTCACCTTGCCCTAGCCAAAGCACCATCGCATTTAGTGCTGCTGGTAGTGATACTTCGTGCCAGGATCCCTCACATAACATCTTTGTACATTTATGACAATTAACACCAACTGTCCCGGTACGACAAAACACACAAGATATGACCACACAAGCAGAAAAATGCATGCCAACAGCTACAGAATGCACACTGCAAAAAACAGGTAGGCAAACGGGGCAACTTGCGCCACAATATTTTTCCACCACCAAGCAAATGTGTCACAGTGCCATTTTGTGCACCATGCCATGCATTGCCAATCAAGAACTAAACGTGGCCACTTCATTCACATGGGCAAGCAGCGCTAGGGCTATTGCATATGCCTCCAAGGGGAGCATATACAGTAACTTGAACAAAATAGAAAATTTGGCGAGTTGGTACTGGCTGATCACTCTGAACTGAAGATCAAAGAAAAATGGAAGAGGCTTCACCTGTGCTCTGCAGTTGAAAATGGCCAGTGTTGCCATGTCCAGTGCATTTTCATGTGAGTTGCTTTCTGCAAGTGTGGCCATAACTAACTAGCTTCCTTTCTGCATGTGCAATGAATGGCTTGCTAGACGAGATTATGCATTGCACACGAACAGGTAAGTACTGGAATGCATGCTTCGATGGCAACACATGCCTGCATTATTAAATGACCTGGACTCAAATATGGCACTCAGAAAAGAGTAATCATCATCAGCCTATATTTTATGTCCACTGCAGGACGAAGGCCTCTCCCTGCGATCTCCAATTACCCCTGTCTTGCGCTAGCGTATTCCAACTTGCGCCTGCAAATTTCCTAACTTCATCATCCCATCTGGTTTTCTGCCGACCTCGACTGCGCTTCCCTTCTCTTGGTATCCATTTTGTAACCCTAATGGTCCACCGGTTATCCATCCTACGCATTACATGGCCTGCCCAGCTCCATTTCTTCCGCTTAATGTCAACTAGAATATCGGCTATCCCCGTTTGTTCTCTGATCCACACCGCTCTCTTCCTGTCTCTTAACGTTAGTCCTAAGATTTTTCGTTCCATCGCTCTTTGTGCGGTCCTTAACTTGTTCTCGAGCTTCTTTGTTAACCTCCATGTTTCTGCCGCATATGTTAGCACCGGTAGAATGCAATGATTGTACACTTTTCTTTTCAACGACAGTGGTAAGCTCCCGGTCAGGATTTGGTAATGCCTGCCGTATGCAATCCAACCCAATTTTATTCTTCTGTAAATTTCTTTCTCGTGATCAGGGTCCCCTGTGAGTAATTGACCTAGATAAACGTACTCCTTTACAGACTCTAGAGGCTGACTGGCGATCCTGAATTCTTGTTCTCTTGCCAGGCTATTGAACATTATCTTTGTCTTCTGCATATTCATCTTCAACCCAATTCTTACACTAGAAAAGAGTAATAGCCACCACTAAAAGCAGATCACACCTGGCTTGCTTCTGCGCAATGTGATCCAATGCCCTAAACATAGCATGCCCAGGTGATCAGCACATGTTCACCTCTACTTCAAACATTGCACGAGAAACTAGTGCACCAGACTGCATTCCAACATTTTGACACTGAGAACTGCCTTTGATCACTTCTTCCTCATTATCATGGCTGCAGTGAGTACCACATAAATATTTAATTAACGGCCTCTGATAAACCTAGCAAGGTTCACAGCAGCTTGCCTGGAGTGCTGGCTGGGCCACTGAGTTTTAAGCTACTAATTAGAAGAATGAACACAGCAAGCTGACAATGACTCATGTCGAAAATACAGTGAGGAAGCAAAGACAAGTGCTATCAAGTTTATTAGAAAAGCATGAAATGGAGATAATGGGTAAGCTTTGCATACTGGCTGACTTCCACTCTGCAATGCTCCCTAAAGTTATTACATACAAAATATCTGCAGACTCTTGAGCAATTCCTTCGGCTGTGAACTCATTTACTGTGACAGCACCAGGCTCTGCCAACTTCTTTGTGACGTACACAACACCATCCTCCTCCACTACAAGCTTTGCCCCATGTCATTCTTGGAGCCAGCTCCATTGCCAAGCATATAGTGTACAATACTCCGCTGCTGCATGAGCTTGAATTCCATAGGTCGGCAAAGCTTTGCTTTTCCTTGCCCTATGGCGAGGCTGGCTTGACAATAATGGAAACACCAAACACATTTCCAAGCTCTTGGCTGGTGTCGCAGTAAAAGTTGTTCATCAAAAATTTTATTATCACACACAATGATCATGCTAAGGCCCACCACTGCCTTGGTCAGCAATAAATTATGCTGTGCTTTGAATCCCCGTTATCTTGCACCTGGCAACATAGAGAATGAATGTTTAGTCATACGCATGGCACACAGGATCCTTGCAGAATGTTTCAGCAGAACTCACCGACTGTTTCCACAAGGACAACATCATAGCCTGCGCATTCACAGAGCTGTATGGCATCACATGTAGTGCGGGTTACGCCACCGCCATGGCCCCTGGTCGGTGATGGCCGAATGTAGGCATTCGGGTCCCTAGTCAACTGGATCATACGAGTCTTGTCTCCAAGCAGGGATCCTGAAAGTAAGAGTGGATGAGACAATTCACGGTCTACTCGCATTAAGTCAAACTTTTTGGGTTTACAGATAGTTGACTGGATTCTACGAAATTTGAATTATTGGAAATTGAATGAAATTTCATCATCACCATCATCAGCCTATATTTATGACCGCTGCAGGACTAAGGCCTCTCACTGCGATCTCCAATTACTCCTGTCTTGCGCTAGCAGATTCCACACCGCTCTCTTCCCATCGCTTAACGTTAGGCCTAACATTTTTCGTTCCTTTGGTAAACCATTGTCTAGTGCACAAGACCATTTACAGTGCTTAGTGATCGAAAGTTGACACTCGAAGCACTTCTTGCACCCCCTGTAGGTGCTGGGGACACTGAGCTGATGCATTATGGTACTGTAAAATAATGGCGGGGGCCTTTGTGACACTGTGACTGCGGCCCCTTAGCCATCACCCAGTGCTCAGTGGTGGCACACTAAGCGCTGGCCGCCATGCAGTCCACTTATCGCGTTTGAATTACTGAGCACTGCATACGAAAATCAAACTAGGAGGCTGTGCTAGTTTGCTTCAAAGTATAACATGTATGGTAGATATATTATACCTGAAGACTTTATGTAGTAAACTTCATGCAAAGGCAACTTGAATTAGTCGCATTATCTATTGTGGCTGAATTACAATACTATATCTGTACTATATCTTATATCTAAAGGTAAACATTCAGCAGAGGTCTGCTTCCAACTTCAACCAAAATTTATTTTAAAAGCCCGATATTTCGAGGCTCAACCAGCTCCTTTCTTAGGAGCGAGATGGCATTAGGCATAGCAGTGCTTATATGCATTTTTTAACACTTTGACAAGTGCAGGGACATTTTTCGCATTTCTTGAGAGTAAATAGTGGGAAGTGTTTCTGACGAATGATTGATGTTTCTGATGTTCTTGGGATGTGCCAGGATTCCAAAAGAAGCTGCTGTCGCTGGTTGTTTTCTCTCTCCAAGGCGATGGAACCATCGGGGCTAATTTGCTGGTCAAAAAGCTTTCAGTGTTCTGCCACAACACTGTGTTCTCTGTTTAGCTGGCGAAGATCATTCGTGCGTTGACGAATTCTTTCCCAGAAGTTTTTAGTCTCGCCAATATATGACGCGAGGCATTCAGTGCAAGTAATCTTGTACACAACGCCCTGCGCATTTTTGACAGCACAACGGTCTTTTGGACGAGGCTTCCGACAGTAGAAAGAGGCTTATGAGCGACGTCTGCCCCTCGCAGCAATGCCTCAATGACCCCTCGAACGTAAAGTATCTAGACATGGTGCCACTGCACTGTATGTAACGTCACTGACATGTCTGCACTATAGAGGAAGTTTTCTTTTTTTTTTTCTTCACCAGATTTTTTAAAAATTGCCTGTGGCAGGTAGCACAATTCTGACCATTGATCTAAGTTACACGATGAGGTGGCCTATTATTTCAACGAGAAATCAAAATGCATAATAATTAAAATAATTACTTTAACTACCACTTGAATTAATAACTTTACAAAGCGCATATTTCAATCTACGAATTGTAGCTAGCGAGTATCCAAAGCATATCGACTTAGAACAACTTTTAAAGCTGGCACTGCTTCGAGATATTGATTTTGAAAGTGTCCGACAAAATGCATTGACAATCCAGTTACTATTGTGCTTCAATGCTTAAAATAGCAATTTCTTAAGAAAGTAAGTGGAACAACAGTGCATTTTTACCACAAGTTTGACGGCACGATAGCTCGAAACCGCTGCCATTCTCAGAATTCATTACAGATCAATATGCCTTGCATACTCACAAGCTACAATTGTTAGAATGAAATATGTGCCGTAAAGTAATTAATGAAGCTTATTAGCGTAATTATGAGAATTATTCAATTAAGCATATTGATTTCTCATACAACTAATGGCCACCTCATCAAGTAATTTAGATCAAGTGTTAGAGTTGTGCTATCTGCCACAGGCAATTTTTAAAAATTTGGTGGAGCTAAGAAAAACACACCCTGTATGTCATACTTATTGTCATTGTGATGGTTTCTTTTACAAGTATTGTATCATGTCTATACTGCTATAATTCAATTTTTTGAACAATATTTCAGATTTCGCATCTTCAATGCATATGCCACTATATAGTTACTGCAGTCTGTATGGGCACCTCAAGTTGCCTGTGACAGCATTTTGCCAGTACCACATTATGCATTTATTTCATAATTTTATTTTCTTGCATATATAAGAAAAAGGAAAGAAGCAAAAGGTGCTTATGGCACCTCACAGGCTTGTGCACCCATAGTTTGCAACAGATTTACATTATATGCAAAAAAGCACTTATTGTAACACATCGTAGAACAACAAAATCAAAGATAAAGCAATATTAGGCACTTAATAAATAGAAAAAAAAAGAAGCAGCAGCTAGAAAGCAGACGGTGTTTATGTAGTAGGATTGAAAGAAATAACACCTTTGCATTTATTCATGAGAAAAGGGTGCAACCAAAATACAAATTTTGGGTGGTCTTCATAAGCCATTTGTTTCTCCAATAAAATGTTTTTTGCCTGATATGTAAAAGCTATTGGACCAACGTCAAAGCCTAAGTTACTTTCTAATTCATTCATTAATTCACAATTTGCCATCATATGCATGCAGTCCTCCTCTGTGTTGTGGGCTGATCTGTACAAATCTAGTGTGTCTTTGGACATAGCAGCAGAGCGCAAGGTCAGCAACCAACGTGGGGGCAGAGCGCTTCACAGAGGGTTCCCATATTTATCACAGTTTTTTGGCAATCGTTGCAGATTTCTTGTTGCGGGATAACAGTAGCAATCTTCTTTGCGTATGTACAGTTTACTGGTATGCCCTCTTTCAGTAGTGTAAAATATATGTGACTTGCTTTCAATACTCGGTGCTCCTAAAAGAGCACAGACATGCGTAAACTATCAATTAATAAGCCCACTATAGTTTTCATAACAACACAAAATTTTTGTTTGAAGCACAATCAAATATTTTATACATGTGAGAGCGCAGCTCTTAGGTGCCCGTTCCTGGGTTGAGCATCCCTCGGCAACCTCCTCGTGCCACTGCTCATCGTCTTCTTCCACAGCTGGCTCCGATGCCCCTCCCTCTGCGCGAAGGCGCTGATGGCACGGCCAGTTGATGCGGTGATTTCGGTCTTTGCCTCAATACATAGTGAAATTAAAACATGTATACAGCTGCGCGCAAATTTCACATTCGGGAGTATCGTAATCGCTGGGCATCTTTTTCCTTCCTTACCGTCCCTCATACTAACAAAGTTTGGAATAAAAAAGAGAGTTGTACAAAATATGAAAAAAAAAAAAAAAATCTCGGGATCTCACACACTGTGGGAATTGGTTTAGGCGAAGCTTTTGTTGGTGTTTTTTAAGCCTGCTTAGTGATCATTTGCAAGTAGAGACCGCATGATCCAATTGGACGCATTTTTACTGGGAACTGCCACACTGCCAGTATGGAACCTGACGAGTCATTTGAAGCTGTGGAATGTAGTTGATACCAGTTGTGACTTACCAAAAGGTGTAAAAAAAAATTATGGGGTTTTACGTGCCAAAACCACGATATGATTATGAGGCACACCGTAGTGGGGAACTCCAGAAATTTGGACCACCTGGGGTTCTTTAATGTGCACCTAAATCCATAATTACTTGTTTAGCGCAAAAACAACAGATACGTGAAAGACGACAGGACAAGGCGCTAAGAAAGAAAGTCGTCTTTCACGTGTCCGTTGTTTTTGCGCTAAACAAGTAATTATGGATTCGCACCAACTAGCCCGCCAACGCATTGTGGTGCACCTAAATCTAAGTACACGAGTGTTTTCGCATTTCGCCCCCATTGAAATGCGGCCGCCGTGGCCGGGAATCAATCCCGCGACCTCATGCTCAGCAGCCCAACCCCCAAAAGCTGTAGGGCAATCCTACATAAGCCGTACCTTGATAGTTTCCCTAATGATATGTCAT
The DNA here is from genome assembly GCF_013339745.2 of Dermacentor silvarum. Classification (NCBI taxonomy): domain Eukaryota; kingdom Metazoa; phylum Arthropoda; class Arachnida; order Ixodida; family Ixodidae; genus Dermacentor; species Dermacentor silvarum. Next base: position 5,172,315 of record NC_051157.2, read on the forward strand.
ACCTCAAATCAAAAACTTTAATGTCCAAAACTAAACCTAGGTTGAATTCATTCTTTTACCATTGCCATAAATGCTTGTTCATCATATGTATATTTCTAAAAGCCATATTTATATTATGTAAAAATGAAGTGTTTATTAAAAAATTACAACCTGTCATTAATAGCACCTTTAAAAAAATTATGGCGGAACTCATCTCATGATGACTGTTGACAGTAAAGCAAATAGCAATCTAGCAACAGACCATATTCTTGAAGTGACGTGTTTTTAACACGTGTAGTGGTAATTCTGAGGCTTTTGTTGCTTCAGCTATATGCCACATACTCCGAAATGATCCTTTTGCTATGGCACTAGCTTGCCAAGGTTGCCCATGAACATGACGATGGCGACTGTATGACGCCGACGCAGTGATGATGGAAGAATGAAGAAGGAATGATACTGATAAAATGACAAAGGCATATAAAGACGACATGATGACGGTATGACGACAACCGGATGATGCGGGAATGACAATGATGACACAACCAAGACGGTATGGCAGGAGATGCATAATAGTGTCTGTGTGACGATGACGCAATGACGACGATGGCATGAGAATGGTGGCACAATCACACTTGAATGACGACAGCATGATTATGATAGAATGACGAACTAGGAATGATGTCGATGGATCGATGACAGGGGTATGATGACAATGGTATGATGACAATGGGATGATGACAATGGGATGATGTCACTGAAGTGATGACGATGGCGAAAGGACAGGGTGACGATGATGGCATGATGAAAACGGTATGACAACGATTGTAGGATGACGCTGGCTCATGACGATGGCATGACAAAAATCAGATGTTGAAGTTAGGATAACAACGATGTAATGACCTCGACGGCATCACAACGACAATATGACGATGGTGTGACGAAGACATGAGGGCAATGGGATGATGACGAGTGTCTGATGACAATAGCATGAATATGATGGCATTAGGACGATGGTCTGACAATGGAGGCCTGATAGCGACTGTCTGAAGATGACGGCATGACAAGGGCAGCATAGTCATAATTAATTGACAGTATAATTCCAATACAATGATGAAGAAGAATTGACGTCGATGGAACGATGAAGGCGGTATGACAACGAAGGGATGATGTTGCTTAAGTGATGGCAATGATAAAATGTCAGCGTGACAATGATGGCGTAATGACGACGACATAGCTGGAATAATGGTGATGCAACGACCACGATGGCATCAAGACCATGAGCACATACCTAGTGGCCCAATCTATTAGACAATTTGGGCCAATGAGTCGGGGTAGCAAGTGTGATGACGACAGTATGACGAGAGTCAGATCACGAAGCTGAAATGATGAAGATTGAATGACCACGACGGCACCGCTATGGCTGTGACAACTAACGTATGACAATTGTATGACGACGATGGCATGATGAGAGCGGCATTAAAAGTGTCGGTTGATAAAGCTGGAACGATGGCGATGCAACAACCACGACGGCACCATGACCCCAAGCCCATACCCAATGGCGCAAGCTATTAGACAACTTGGGTCATGGGGTCGGGGCACAGGGCGTGACGACGACGACATGACGAGAGTATCACAAAGCTGGAATGAAAATAATGGAACGACTACGACGGCATCACGGCGACAAGCACATACCTAGTGGCCCAAGCAACTTGGGCAACTAGGTCGGTGTAAGAAGCTAGACAGACAGTCTCAAAATGGCTGAAGTAGGCAAAAAATGCTATTAGCATTAAAATATTAAAAGTTGTAAGTTCTGATAATGGTAGGAAACAGAACAGGATGTTTGTGCCATAAGTCGGAGTCACCTTTGCAACTTACAATTGCCGAGGGTACATGATAGGTGTCATGTTTACAATATAAGCGAGAATCTCGGATGCCAATGGACACATTAAGCTCAGCTGCCATATCTCATCTATGTCTGGTGCAACATTACTTTTCAGTAGAAGTGTGGAAATATCAAAGATTAAAAATATGAATCAAATCGTCTCTGCTATTCGATTCGAGAATTCACAATTCAAAGTTGTCGAATACTTGTTACTTTCCGACATATAAAGGATAAAAACACTTATCGGGGTCTCGAGGGAAACAACGAATACGAGAACTGTTCCAAATGATTCTGCTGCAGGATAGCCGCAGCTGTTGCGCAGGAGCACCACTTCCTGAGCATGGGGCAAATAACTTGTGCTGAATAATTTCCAGTGATTCAATAAAATTGTCTTTCTTTTAGGCAGTCTACACACAAATTCATTCAGATTTATTATTTGGCAAGTCTCACTAAGTTAACATCCCTTTGAAACAGTGTGCAGTGCTGTAGGGTCACGCTTCTCTCCTTCAGCAAACAGAAGGCTTCACGTCTGCGCACTCAAAAATAGTTAAAAGAAGCATTGCCATCTCATGTCTCAGAGCAACTCTGACCCGTTCATGCCACCACCGGGTGGCTAGCAGCTTCATGCACCAAGTGCACCGGCTCATCCAGGCTGGGTACCCTATGGCCCTGCTGACGAGTGTTTCAGAAAAGCTTTTGGTGATCCTCACCAGAGGGAGGGCAGGAAGTGACGACCAGGATAAGGGACCTCATGTGAGCACCACCATCATACCCTATGTCCATGGGGTCTTGCATAGTTTAAGAATGGTTGCCGGAAAAATAGGCACATGCGTTTTGTTCAACGCAAGGGACAAGCTGTCGGCGCTATGTCACAAGGTAAACAAGGAAGACCCCAAAAAAGCAATCTGTGAGAAACAACACAGAAAACCTCATGTTGACTGCAGTTGCGTATAAGATCCCGCTCAAGTGCAAACGCTGCTACAATGGCCAAACAGGCCGATGTTTGAATGAACGGCTGAGAGAGCATGCGTGCACAATGAAAGGGCGTGTACCCAGCCATTTAGCCCAGCACTGCAAAGAATGCAGCTGCAAACCTCTCTTTGAAGATTGCACAATACTAGGTAGGTATAAAGATCAAAGAGCACGCGGGATCTGGGAAGTGTTTTGTATTCAATCGCACGGAAGCTCCTGTGTCAGTGTACCCTATGTTTCTCTGCATAGCTGCGAGATTAACTACTTGTTAAAAACATGATAACCTGCTATGACGACGCGCATGATGTGATGATTTCATTTCCTTCCCGGCGCAGAAGCCGTGTTTTTCTGGCTCTCTGCACTGAACCTGTGTATTGTATAAAAATATATTGCTTTCCCAGCAATAAACCAGTGGTTGTTAGTTCAGCGCCTTGTCTGTCTACTCACTTCGTCCCGCCCTAGCGCTGTTTGTGCCCGTCCTAATGATGTACCAACCAGCCCAGACCAGCACACAAAGACAAGGCGCAGCACGTGTCACAAGCTACCTCACTGCGCTATCTAAAAACGAACATTCAGTTTTGTTGAGGTAAACAGAAGGCATGCTGATACAACCATCACCCTTCGTCCTTATGTCATACGCCTCGAGCAGTCCGCGCTAACACTTCTCTGCTTCTTCCTATCATGCGCGTGCCATCAAACCGTGGAGCACAGCCATGCGAGGCACAATGGAACGGCAGGTGTGAACCCACACCATTTTTAATCAATAAAACATGCTCCCTTAAGCGGTCATTAACACAGCGGCCTGTTTGGCCTATATACGACTTGCCAAAACTCAACGGAATTTCGTATACGACGCCCACCATGCAACGCCTGTTCCCCCTTGGTTTTCCTTCTTTTCCTTGCGCCACAATTCATTTGTTTAGCTAGGCACCAACTCGTCCAACGCACTACCTTGTTAAAGCATATTTCTTCTACAGTGGGCCCTTTCCTGTCTCCTCTTACATTCAATCAAGCACCACCCTTTGTTAGCTTCATCGCTTCCTCAGTTTGCCGTGCAAGGTTAATCGGTTTTTGCTTGAGGAAAGGCTTCGTGCCCCAGGAAATCCTGCAGCAGTTTGGCCTAGTCTAGCCTCTATTTGGCCACGTGAAACGTATCTGCGAGATCATGAAGTCTGAACTCTGGAGACAGGTACGTCTGTTCCAGGATCTGCTACATGCTTTCTGCTATACGCATTTCCCGGGGAGGACGGCTCCTTCGCAGTTAAGACGCTTCCAACAACACGCAGCGGAATTGACTGAGTACTGGTGGCGTTACATTCTGGTTCGGCTTCTGAAATGCTTGCCGAAGCCGCGTCGGACGTATGAAAATGTGCATGTTCTTGGGCATGCTGCCATTCCGGAGGATGTGGGCTCTGTTCTCAAGAAAGGACCAAAGTTTTGCCTTAACCCTGAGGTTACTGCACATGAACTTCTGGCTCTGAACTGCCGCGTCTCCTTGAGAGCTGAAGAACAGGACCGTGAGCGTTGCCTTCTGGAGGGTGCAGACTCAATAATGAGAAACAAATATAAAGCCTGGCAGACGAATGAGATGGAAAGAACTGTGTCCTTCTTCAAGAACAACGAGCTGCTCCTTCTGCAGTCGGATAAGGAAGGAGGCTTTGTTGTGTTACCTCAGTGCCTTTTCTTGGAAAAGGCCACCGGTGCCATTGAGAAGAAATTTGTCCATTCAACAACAAAGCCTGCCAAGGTAAAAAGCCGTGCTGTGTCTCTATGCAGGGAACTGAATTTGGGCAAACTTGCAAAGTGCAATACCCTAGAAGTGTTCTTCACAGTAAAGACACATAAACCTGAGAGGCCGTTCCGGTCTATCGTGACTGAGAAGGGCACTTGGCAGCTACAGGTTAGTCACTTCTTGCTCAAGCACCAAAATAAGGTTAACTATGATGACCCGTTTGCCGCAAAACATTCAGGTGTGGTGACCGAATTCTTGAGTAGCAAAAGTGGGTTTAGCTATGCTTTTAGCATCGATGTTGAGGACTTATTTTACTCTGTCCCTTACAATGAACGTCTTCCCTGCATCAAAGATTGTATTGAGCATAATGGAAGCACTGGCTTTATGAATTCTTGTGGTTTATCGATTGACAATTTTTTGATGCTGCTTGAATTTTACCTAAGCAGCACTTTTGTTTCTTCTAACGACGTGCTACGATGTCCTAGGGTATTTAGATATGTGGATGATTTTCTTGTACGTCTAAAGACAACTAACCCATTGGCTGTTTGTGACAATGTGAATCACATATCTGTTTTCAGACAGCATGGAAAAGGCTTAAGGTTTACGCAAGAGCTTCCATTTGACAATCGGTTGCAATTTTTAGACATTAACCTGCTACTAAACACTACTAATACGTGTTGAAGGTACAGCCCCCGCGCCTGTAAGGACCTTCTGCCTTATGATTCCGCACACTCAAAGACAGTGAGAAGAGCTATCGTGACACTGTCTCTAAGGTCTCCCTTAAAGAAGTCTTGCGAGCACACAATGGACTACAGTTTTCAGCTACAGGTTTCGAGGTTGGTTGCAGCCGGGTTTCCTTCGGTGGTCATAACCAGTGTGGCTGAATCTTTGCTCCAGAAAGAGAAAGGGTGCAGCAGACAGCCTGAGGCCATGCAGAAAAAGAGACCACTGGTTTTGCCATACCATCCACAAAATCACCCACAATTTAGCTGCCGCTCAGCAGACGGCGGCTAGTATATGGGATGATCATTTTTAAGATTTAAATTGCCTGTAGCAGATATCATAATTCTAGTCCTTGAGCTGGATTGTTCAGAGGCGGACAATATTTGCATGAGAAATCGAAATGGATATTGAACTAATTAACAAACAACTGCTCAATAACTAATTGATTTCTTCATGGCGCATATTGCAATTTACGAATTGCAGTCGCCGAGTTTGAAAGACGCATCCACTTGAAATTAATTTCCAGGATAACACCAATTTTGAGATATTATTTCCTAAAGTGTGGGACGAAATAGGTGGGCGGTTACTTTTGTGCTTCAATGCATAGATGGGCATTTTGTTAAATAAATTGCAGTTTTGCCCGAAAGTCGAAGCATCGATTGCCATAGCAAATTAGTGGACAGCTATAGGACGTAAGGATAGTAGTTTTATCGGTCGCATAAACTTGTAAACATAGGCATACCAAGTAAATTAACAAGCATGGTGTCACGCATGCACAAGCAAACATGAACACATATTTCTCACTCGATGACCGCTAAAAACGCGCTGTCAAAACGCTGGTGTGAGGCAGCGCGGCAGCGAGCGAATTGACGTTCGTGCTGGCACTCCCATCAACGCAAACTAAGCTACGAAAACACAGTGCAGGGCGGACTCTGTCCCCGACGCAGATCGCTTTCAAGTTACATGCCGCCCGGAGTAGACCCCCCTTCCTACTCCCCATGGTCCCCCCCTCCCTACTCGCTGAGTAGGGAGGGCAGGAGCCTTTTAATCCGGGCGGCATGAAGGTCAATTCGCTCACTGCTGCAGCCGCCGCACTGCCTCACCCCAACGTTTGGACAGCGAGTTTCAGCGTTCATAGAGTGAGATGTGCTCATGTTTGCTTGTGCATGCGTGATACCATGCTTGTTAATTTATTTAGTTTTGCGCTACATGATTCCAACTTGTGCATGCAAATTTCCTAACTTCCTATAGCTGTCCACTAATTTGCTATGGCAATCTATGGTTCGACTTTTGGGCGAAACTGTGATTTATTTCAAAAAATTCTCATCTATCCATTGAAGCACAAATGTAACCACCCAGCTATTTTGTACCACACTTTAGGAAATAACATCTCAAAATTGGTGTTATCCTGGAAATTAATTTCAAGTGAATGCGTCTTTCAAACTCGGCGGCTTTAATTAGTAAATTGCAATATGCACCGTAAAGTAATTAATTAGGAAGTTAATTAGCAGTTTATAATTAGTTCAATATGCATTTCGATTTCTCGTGCAAGTATTGTCCGCCTCTGAACAATCCAGCTCAAGGACTAGAATTATATCTGCTACAGGCAATTTTTAAAAACTCCATAAATCTTTAAAAAAGTCACAGGCCTGCGTGGCATACGCAGCACAGTCACAGCGTAAGCTGGTTGAGTGGCGCAAGAGTAGCTCCAATTTCGGCACCACGCACAACAAGCTCTTCGCGGCAAAGTGTCTTTGCCTCGATTTTCACGAGAACGATCTGAACTGTCCGCCCGGCGTCGGTGTCGACGGTGAGCTGCGGCTTGTAATGCTCTCTGCACAGCAGTCTGCTGAGCCCGATGATGCCTGGTTGTAGCCGCGCACGTAGCTGCATGATTCGCTTCTTCAGCAGCGGTTTGTACCTTGCGAGGACTCGCCATAACGTGTACCGAAGAGGTACCCAGAATATGTGGCGCACATCTAACATCGGGATAGTGTTGATTGCACGCCTCGTGCAATCAACACTATCCCGTGTTGCATCTCCAGAATTGCATCTCGTCGCACGCGGCAGTTGCAGGCACGTTAACTAGATGGCCCCACTATACTGGCGGAGGCTCGGGTCGTCTGCGCCTGCGCGCCGGCCTATAAGGCGCGTATAAAGGAAATTTTTTCTTCTGTCTGATAGCAAGCGTTAGCGTGGCTCAGTGGTAAAGTATCCGACTCACACGTAGCGGGGCTAGGTTCGATCCTGGCGGAGAGCGGGTACCTTTTTTCGCATTTTCGATAGCGGCTACGGGGCGGCAGTGGCATCATCGGGACCAGAAATGACTACTGGAATGAGCCCATAACAGCTTACGCTGTAAAATGATCACCCCATATACTAGCCGCCGTCTACTAGACGGCGACGCGCAGCCGACAACGAGCAGACGACGAGGGGAGCGGCGGCACGTACGCAATGCCTACTGGTGATATTGGTTGTTGACTTCAAAAATGTTTTTCTCACTTCAAACAAAATTTACTCGAATAAAAATTTCTAAATCACAAGCTAAGAGGCCGGTGCGCATATTGAGCTATCCAACATATTTTTATCTGGAGGGCCAGCCTTAAGGCTCAAATGTGTTCTGAATCTCGCAAAAAATCCACTGTTTGCCAACTTTGGAGGTGTCTTTATAAAAAAATATATGCCTTAAGAATTTCAAATCATATTTAGCGCACACTATAGCAACATGCGAAAAGGAAGAAAGAATATTGTAGTTGACAAATTTGTGCAGTTTATGCAAAAAGAATTCTGAAAATGCAACATTTCTTGCTTTTTTACCGAGCCAAATAAACGCGATAAATTCTAAAATGCATTCAGTTATTTTATTTTTATTTAGTACATACTGCAGACCTTTCGGTCCAAGCAGAGGGGCAGCAGAAGTTATCACATTATATGAAAGGAGGATGCCCCTAGAATGCTCTAAAATAAACTTTATTATTACACCTAGTTTCAGACTTGAATAAAAAAAATTTACCTCCAACCAACTATTGCTTCTTTGCTGAAACTTCAAATAGCGCTGACGTGATCAAAAAAATTTTTTTCGACCAAAATACTTTGGTGAAACCTTATTCCCCCAATAGCCATCTAGCCCAATTTTTTTCAAGAAAATCAACGATGGTCGGTTTTCGGGCTGGGACGTTTCGTGTGGAATGACCCATTTCCATTTTGCTTCAGAAAAAAGAAAAATATTCAATATTCAATTCAGTATTCAGTGGTCACTTTTCTCTAATATTCATAATTGAGTAAGAAATTTCTGTTTGAACAACTTATTTTTAAGCGAATTTATTAAGTTATTGAAAACTGAGTTTGTGCAGCAGAAATGGACAGAACATAAAGGAACACAATCAACGTAAATGGGTGCTACTTATTACGTTAGCTATCTCAGCACTGTCAGGAAGGTGGATAAATATATAACTACACAGCACTGCAACATTTACAAAATAAGAATTTCGTTATTCTGGAAACTACTGTAGCATAAGCTCACATGATGAAATGACCGTTCGTACCACTTGCTAGGTATTCAATGCAGAGCACCCCCGTTTCCCTTGCACATTTCCAGAATATCATTGTTCAACTTTTTTTTTGTCAGTAGGAGTACCAACCATTTTCCCTGTCTTTCTTGAGTGACTTGTATTTAAACATTTTCTGATAATATTCACATTTAGCTTTCTTCAGTGTGTTACAGTATTTATAATACTCTGTGAATGCTTCGGGATCTCACAAGCACAGTTGTTTAAGAGGCCACTTTTTAATATTTTGATGCTTTTAAAGGCAAAAAATGTATACAAAGACTTCCTGCATCCTTTTTTTGTTTTGCACAATAACCATCGGTTAATCATAAGTAGAAAGTAGTGTCATCAATGCGTAAACATCTTTTGACTGAAGCTCAATGTTGATCTCCGCCATGATTATATGGAAGCTATTATAACGTACTGGAGAAAAGAACAGTATGTTCATAAATATAAATTCCAGAAAGTGCTTTTGCTGCCCTTGTGGTGGCCTGTAAACAACAATCACTACACATTGCCAAACATTCAAATTCTGATGGGATCAACAATAAATCCAATTTTCACCAAAACACTTTCTTTATACCAGTCTGAGCAGCACATAGATATCAAGTGAAACAACGGACGTCACTGGGCCTCTTCCGATTATCTGTCTCTGACAACCTGGACAGCTTCAGAAGCTCCAGAATCACGTTTATTTTTGACAGACTGGAAGTCCTGGCCTGCCCAGGGACTTATGGAGCTGTCAGCAGATTTTTGCTTGCACCAGAGCAAACAGCTAGCAGATGATGGATCTCTGAAAAACGTGTGCACAGCTTCTTTCACTTCTTTTACTTCTGCCTGGTAGCTGCATCGGATTCTCAACCCAACTTTTTAGAATCTGGGGCATCTTTAACCGTGCCCTTATTCCCAGTGTCAATTGTGTTTGGCAGAAATGCATGCATACGTACGTTACAAAAAACCACGCACAAGCCTCACCTGTAAAAGCAGGAGCACCATAAATGTGCCCCATTTGTGTATAGCTGCCAAACTAAGCAAGACATGGAATGCTGTCGTTCAGTTTGTGGGCTCATGCATACATTTAGTGTACGTGTGTTATATACCAACTAGACAGGTCTGAAAAAGATTAGCTTTCACTGCGTATATGTTTCTTCACTCTCTTGCATCCATCATTACACCTGGAGTAGCATGCCACGCCTGTACACACGGGGAATTTTCGATCGTGATCGCGCGTGGTCAGGATCGCATTTATTCATCGCGATTGCCTCCTTTGCACAAGATCTGGGATGGAGCCAATCGCGGTCGAGAATTTCTATCCGGAACGGGCTCGGTCGCGATCGAAAGTGGCCGAGTGACGCCGGCATTAGACAAAAGCATTCACTGCATGAAGTGAAGACACAAAAAGAGCAGAAGCACCAGCAGTCCATGCTCTATCAGCATGCAGTTGTCTCTGTCCCTACACAAAATGTAATCTCTCCTACTGCTACGTAGTTCCTGTTACCTCGATTTCAAACTCCAGCAAGTAATCGCGAATTCTACATTAGAAAGTACATTTGCTGTCAACATTGAGCACATTCAGGAATACAGAGTACGGCTTATGCCAGAAAACAGCTTACCCCCTGTCACAGCTGAGGACGGATCCACTGTGAGCACCGCAACTTTGTGACCAGAACCAGTGAGGAATTTGCCGAAAGTTTCAATAAACGTCGACTTCCCAGTTCCAGGCGGCCCCGTGAGGCCTTTGTTAAATAGAAAGCATCAGTTAAGAGAATTTCCGGGACTAAACACTGCGTGTCGTACCTATACGAAACGAACCCAGCTGGAGGGCTTTTCTGCGCCCCTTGTTTTCTTGAAGAACCAACTGTAGCAATTCCTGCGCCTCGTCATGATCCTTCCGAGCTGTAGATTCGACAAGAGTAATTGACTGCGCTAGCGAAGCCCGGTCACCTGCTGTAAGTCCATCAAAAAGTTTTCGAATACGCTCCGATTCGATGGCCTCCGTGGCAGCGGACACACAGCTCCCGCGTTTCGTATGAAGCTGGCATAGCGGTTTAGGCATGAACCGCAAGACTCTGGATGTAACTTGGACAACGAGCATGCCTTTTCTTAGACGTTAGGCAATGCAAAATACATAAGAAACTGGGGAAATAAAGCAAAACTTGTTGGACTGCCGAAAGTACACTATAAGCTTGAAGCAATGTAGCAGCCGATGGTGATGTCGCTGTCTACTTGAACCAGAAGTAATTCTTTAGTATAATGAGCAGTCATAGTTGCTTAATTATAATATATCTAGAATAAAACATATTTCAACATTCTCTTAAAACGTAATTTAACGCCTAAAGCGTAAAATTTTGGCACTACTTTATTATGTCTTTAAACATATAACTTATTTAAACAGAATGATGCGCGAACAGGGTAAATGCTACGAATAATTTTTAACTATATGATAAAACAAGGTTTTATTCCAAACCTACAAAAATCTAATTTGTTAAAAATTTAGTAAGCCTAGTTAGTCCTCGCAATGCGCCATCCCACTGCGCTGCGGACCTTTTCCCTTGAAGAAGGCTTAAGGAACATGGCGTTGTGAATCGAAGCGTGCGTCGCGTCGAATGAATTGAAATCCGTGATTAATTAAAACTACTGGCTTTCCGGGTTAATTTACGAATCAAGGACGAACAGGCACTGCTTACGACGTCGAAACCTTCATCGACCAAAACACAGGTAAGTATTGTAGGCCTAAATTTAGGCCAAAGCATATGTAAGCCTAAAAGATCTTTTTCCGACCGCCCTTGTGCAGTCGCCATTTTGCTACTTGACTAGCGCAGCCAGCCAGTGCTTGTGCCCATGCCGTTACCATAACCGTGACGATGTTGAGATTCTTTTAATGATTGAAACTGCTGCGTGAAATGTTGTAGGGCAGATATGCGTCAATTTAGTTCTAGTCGAACTGGTAACCGCCGGTGCCCGCTCGACTGACGTTCTGCATTCTTACGCTGCAGTCGATACGCCGCCGCTGCTTCTCAGTAGCGATTTCGCCCGTTGAAAAGGAAGTACATAAAACAAAAATAAATCAGAGAGAGTGCGTTTGGTCGATGGGCACATGTCGTTGCCGTTTAGCGATGGAAAAAAAAAGGGGGGGGGGGGGGTATGAAAAAATAGTAACGCCGAGGCAGGGAAGCTTGTCTGTAGGGTTGCGCAACACTTTCATTTAACGAGGTTTTTTTTTTTTTTTTCTTTTTTTTTTTTCGTGTGTGCGTCTGTGTGTGCGGCGGCGGCGCAGTTTACTGCGCTGCCGCTTGTTCTCTTGGCCCGCCGCCGTGGCCCTGCTCGAGCGTACTCGCGCAGGCCGTGCAGGGCCGGCTGGCGGCATTTTTGCGCTCCGCGTGCACGATGCGTTTCGCAGTGCGTCTCGCATTCACTCGTCGTCGCAGGCGAAGCAATGCGCGCCGCGAAGGCGCTTGCCCAGTAGGCTCCACAATGTTTTGGATAAAGTTTGTGCCCTAGAGAGTGCCGTGGACGAGGGGGAATGCCGGCGAGCACGTTGGGCCGCCGTCGTCGCTTGTTCTCGGCGTCTCTGGCCATCGGGAGTGGAAGAACCGTGGGGGTTGGTCCCTGGATGTTGCTTTTTTTACGTGCTTGCCGCGCGAGATTCGGGAGCCGATGCAGATACGAAACACTTTCTCCCCCCGCTAAATATGAAGATAAAAGAAACCCTTTGCTGCACTTGTAAGCGAGCGCCTCTTTGTGTGGTGTCTGACGGCGACGCGTAGATGCCTCCGGAAAATTGGCGCAGTTGCTTTTACAGAAACAAAGCTGATGCTTCTGCTGCCTTATGTGAGTGTCTTTATCTGAAGTGTTCTGCGCGACCTGCACACAACGGTAGAAAGGTTCGTTGAATAATTACACTTGCACGTGACCACGCTTTCATGTTGATCTGGTTGACTTGCATGTTATGAGCCGCGCACGTTTCCAAGATTGCAGTTAACTTCATAGTCGGGGAAGCGCGTTGCAGCATTATATGCCGTCGTTTGTTAATTGAAGTTGCCTGTTTTACCTGTGTCGACATGATAAAAGCTCCTCGGGGATGCGCTGCTGAGCTCGAGCATTTGATCCCGGCAGCGGCGGCCGCATTCAGATTGGCGCGGTATGCAAGAACGCTCGTACATGTGAATTGAGCGTACGTTAAAGAAGGAGATGTCGCCAAAATTAATCCCCCAATCGGCACGCGAAACTCTAGACATTTAAATTTAACAAGTAGAATAGACACGTAGCCATCTTTCTTCAGCCGTCCTGAAGATTCAGTGATGAGGATACATATCTGTAACTTGGTAATTAAAGCCGACTCTGCAATTGAAAACTATGCTATCTAGATGACATGCGTGAAAAGTTGGCATTTCAATGCACTGGCTGAAATTGCACATAGCTAATCCTTGTGTGAAGGGATGTCGTGACGAGCATCTGTTTTGATGATGTCGCAGTGGTGGTGCATGGAAGCCTAAAGCAGCCTGACTGAGTGCCAAGATGATGGAGGCAGCGACCCACTTTGTGGAAGTGGTGCCCGAGGACATGCAGACCCTGGGCACCGAGGAGGAGATGCTGCCTCCTGTGTCGGCATCGGTTGTCTCATCATCCTCAATTATCAACATGAACACCCTTATCTACTCACAGGTGACTACAGGTCTTTTGTAGTTAGTGAGCTCACCTCAGTGGCAAAACATAATTAATTTGCAGGGAATTGTTGCTTTTCGATGATGACTCCAAATCGACGACCGTAGTGTTCACGCACATGGCAGTGATCACTATTGTGAAATATCGGCACATTGTGGTCAATTACAAAATTTAATGGGGAGAAAGAAAAGCTCACGCTTGTTGCTTGTAACAACAGACACCATGTCAGTATTGAAATCTATGCAACACTGTTCACGCACATGGCAGTGATCACTATTGTGAAATATCGGCACATTGTGGTCAATTACAAAATTTAATGGGGAGAAAGAAAAGCTCACGCTTGTTGCTTGTAACAACAGACACCATGTCAGTATTGAAATCTATGCAACACCATTGCAGAGGGGACAAATATTTGTCAAAAGTGAACTTCCCCAAATGCTAGCTAGCCAAAAGTAGCCCTAATAAACACATCTTGGTGATATAATGCGAAGCCCTGCTAGAGCACACACACTGGCACGTTCACCAGCCTACCAGACCATGAGGCATTGCATTTATGGAAGGCAGGTCAAGTCTTGACTGCACTGGAACTTTTATAGGTTTAGATAATTTGTGCCATATATTTTCTTGCTCGCAACCGTTTAATGTGCTGCAGACATGAACACAAAATTTTTATCCAACTATCATGGCATGTGCCGCAGTGCCTGCGACTGTCGCGTTTTGTACAGGCCGAGCTCAATGGTAATATTAAAGGTCTGGTTGCTATGATGCCATTTGTGCAGACAAAGAGTGAAATGCGAGCTTGCATTGCCAATGACGAGATGGTTAACACAACAGTGTTGTGCGGTCGTGGGAATGCTGCGCCACTCTGCACCGACAGTAATTTGTTGCTCGAGAAGGGTCTTTCCCACCGAAATTGTGCCACTGCTGCACCACTAAGTAGTTTCGGCGGTGTGAAAATTGGGAAGGTGCCGCGCAATATAATGCAAACCATGGCGTCGTTGCATTCATTAGCCACAATCATTCAGGACGTTACAGCCAAGCTGTTGTGACAGCGGACCCAGTCTAATTGATTCCTATTTTTATGCGCCAATTGTGAGGTGTGCTTGTGACTACAGTGAATTGGGTGGCCATGCTGGCTTTGCAACGCCATGATCAACGCAGTAATTTTACACGTCGAGGGCTGATGGTGCTCTGTACATTGAGAAAAAGGTGTTCATCGTACTTACTGTTGTTGCTTCCTTGCAACTGTATTAGTGGCATGGTATTACTTCTTTAGAGGGGCAGCTCTTACCCGCCTGTTTCTGCGTTGAACGTCGGCGTAACTGAGCGAACGCAGCACGCACCAGGGGATAAAATATGGCGCGAGGAGGAAAGCGGAGGAAGCTAAATAAAGTCCCTATATATTCTGCTTAATAAAATATTTAGGGAATTTAGAGGAAGCCACCTTGAAGCACCACGCCCGCTCACGTCCATGCATGCACGGCAGCGGCGGCCGTGCGGGGGAAATAAAAAAAGAACCAGGAAGCATACCTCGTGCATAGCGTTCACCGCAAGTGTTTCTCGGTAAAGTTTATGGTTGCATTAGCTGCAGTTGCCGGGAAGCGGCAACTTTGTGGCCAGTCCATATATATGGCGCCCCGTGTCGTGGCTCTGCCAGTCGGTGCGATGTACTATATTGCGAAATGAAAATGTGTATATGCCATGCTGCAACTTGTAGAACATCCCAATGAGGTGCAGATGAGCACTGTAGGCAAATTTGTGTTCAAGAACAGCAGAAATATGCTGCATTCAGCAATTGAGAGCATTTGTAGGCCTTAATAAGTATGGCCATGAAAGGAAGCAAGATGTCTCCAAAGGCTGAGTTATTCCATTGTTTGGAAAGGATGCAGTTAATAAAAAAATATGTGGCCATCTACCTCGCATACAGCCGTGTTTTCATGACAACTTGAATGTGTGCCAAGGGATGGGTTTGGAAACTGAGCAAGACATGACAACCCGTGTGCCATTCTTCTATACTTTGTTTACCGTGCACATAGTTTCATTTCAACTGGTGCTCCTGTCAAACTTTTCAGTGTGCAACATTTGTCTTGACATGCTGTAGCTGGCAGTGGCGTGAAAAGCTTCTTTTGTAATAAGCAAAAAAAAAAAGAAAACTTGATAAATGCAGCAGATAAAAACTGTGTCCCTTTGTTGGATAAATAACCTATTACAAATAGAAAGCAAAAGTCATAAAACTCTTAAAACCATATAACCACCAATGGGTAATGTTTTCATTGACTACCATGTGCGACCTTTCTTGTGGGCCTTGTATTGCTTTGCTCATTTGGAAAACATTCTGCAGGATTATTAGCAGACATGATCCAACGTGTGGCTGTGCTTGAGTGCTACCACATCAAAAAATTTGTTTTCAGGTTTGAAGATGTTATTAGCAGTACGCCCATAAAGCTGTGGACCCTATCATTGCTGACAACTAGCTTGGTACTTTTTTGCTGTACACGAGAGTTTCTAGAGCTTCTGAAGTAGTGTAGAGCACCAGTTGGTTCATGACAACGCATATGTGCAGCGCCTTGTCTTTGTCTCATTGTTGTGTGCTGAAAGTATAGTGTGGAGATCACATACTGGAAGTACACGCCGTTTAGGGTGGTTGCATTGACAGTGACCAAATTTTGTTGCCTTTCTTTACCCTTTGCAAATTTTGCGGTCAGTGGTACAGTCCACATACACATAAAAAGCACGTCAGCATACTCACTCATGAGTGTGCTGACTCACAATCACTCCACAGACATGAGATAAAAGGGTGAGTGATTGTACAGGAATTATTGGCAGAGTGGATGTGAGTACTTAACGTAGTATCCACTTCCACGAGTATCAACAAAAGTCAGTGTGAGCGAGAGCTGGTGAGTATGTGTGGGCATGAGTGAGCATGAGTAAGTGTCGTATTTACTCGAACTAATGCACACCTCTTTTCGGAGAAAATGGGCCCGAAAATTGCCTGTGTTTTACAGTTAGATATGAAACCAAACCAGGTTCATACCGTTGGTAACAGTCAACCGTCACACACAGCGTCATCGCCATCACAAAATGGCAACAAAGCACGTTTTTTGCTAATGTTGCTGTTGGCTCGTTTTGTGCTCAACCATGCCAATAACTTTCGGAGATACTACTTCTCTCGCGAGATTTCGCATCACTCGGCACTAAATGCGTTAGTGCAATCGTCCACCGGTGTTTCTGCGGGTGTGCCAAGCTCGCTGTCACATACTTCGAGAAGTCTGATGCAGAGTCTCGCAAAAGTGATAGCAGTATCCAAATTGGTCGATCGAGGATACCAATCCTGTGTGCTATATCTGTGGCCAATAAAGCGCAAATGGCGACGACGGTGCGCCGCTTTCATTATGAAAGCTCATTAAAAAAATCCCATCTATGAAGGTAAATTCGGTACATCTTTGTCTGATTGCAAGCGTTGCGTGCATGCTATATTTTTCTTTAATGAATTGGCAGCATGTTACACTCAGACACACTTTTATTTTCTTACTTTAAGCCAGCGAAAATTGGATGTGCGTTAGAATCGAGTAAATACACTATTCATTTAGCGCCGTATTCAAATATGTGCCTCAACTTGAAGCCACTACTTGGTCAAGTTGAGCTCAACATTCATTGCGTTTCCTTAGGTGCATTCACGTCGGGCATCGTCTTGGGCCGGACTTCACCAAGCTAATTTGTGGCTTTTAAGTTAAAGGGACTGACAAGCAATTTTTATGGTACCCGTTTTTTTGTGCAACAGAAAGTGTACTGGTCTGAGTGTCCAACCATACAGTGGTAACATGGAAAATGCCGTGGAACATTTTTATCAGAATTTTCTGATCTGCATTGAGGATGTAGCCCAAGAAACATGCTGGGAACAGTGATAAGTGAGTGCGATAGCAATTATACGCCAACATTGGTGGGAAATGGACGACAAGTGCGGCTTTAGCTATAAAAAAGTAATATTTTGTTTATTGAGCCAATGTTCCTGCGGTTCATGTATTATGAAGCGTTGAATTATATTGTCACGGGGATTCACAAGTACACTGGAGAGACAATATATACAGGCTGCTGCTACCAGAGAATGGCTGACAGCATCCAACGAGGGTTGTCCCGTCTTCTTCCTCTTCGCCTAGCACAGCGGTCCTTTAATGGCAGGCTCATACACAATGCCTCGTAACAATATTTACAATAATAGGTGGTGTCCGGAGCTATGCCCCAGCGACGGCTCCCTCCATGTAACAAAAACTCATCTCCAAGGCCATGCTGTTGTTGGCTGCGTGCGCCACGCTTCTTTAGCCAAGCTAAGTGGTAGAATATGCCAGTAGTGCTGTAGGTGGTGTCCAAAACCCAACGTCTATGACGTGTTTCTGGCCCCCAAAATCGTTTCCGTTGAATTCAGCTAGCAAAAGCATAAACTTTAAGATCCGCATTTTAAATGCAGAGGGCACCACCCTATGACTGAGGCGTGCATTTGGAGACCCACCTATTATTGCAGTGCTTGCATCCATTCACGGCACAATTTATTGATGGCATTTTGTACCTAGCAGAGACCAGAGAACTCGAGGTACTAACACACAAACTCGCATGTGTACAACAGCCCTTGTATGTGCCGTGATAATAGATTGAACAGCTCGGTCCGCTCTGCTGCTCCACTCGTTACCACGAAGGCAGCGTTGCTCATTAGCGTGCACTTTTTTTTACTTCATAATGCGCATCGGATAAAGTGCAAAAGTCCAATAATATACGAACTGCAATATTACGCAATAAGTATGCTGTGCTTAATAACAGCCGACTTACGTACAGTAATCTCATATACTACATCCAAAGTGCCAAGACTTCACTGCCAGCCACTTACTGGTCTTTTGATACTTTTGTGACAATTTAAAATCGCAAACAGCGTGCTGGATTATATTACTATAAATCAGTGGTCATTTCATTTCCATCAACGTGTTGCAACACATGTTGGCCAGTTGTCAGTCCCTTTAAGACGCATTTCTGAATACGGGAGTTATTCTGCCGACCTTGCATAAAAAGCACCGTAGAGCAGCTACGACTGTTTTTTAAAAATTTGGCCAATCTCGACTCCTTATTGATTGACATCTAGAACGGCAAACAGCTCTTTTGTAAGGACACTGTGGTGAACCAGGCGCATTCATTTATCTTTTTTCTTTTTGTTGATCGACCGTGTAGACGAAGCTGCCAAGCATACACATGTGGTGGCATCTGTGAAACCTTCTGTGATGTTGTGTCAGTTGTTAGTTGTGAGGTTCTTGTCAGACTATGACGTGAGCAATGCTGCTTTTAGTGCTTCACTTAACTGATGGCACGTTTGGAGAAGTCCCACTTTCAACTGCAGTAGTGATGCCTTTTCTTTAGCGTTTTCTTTTTTACTACTATTGTCAGGACAACCCATTGATGGCCAGTTTTGTGATAAAACATAAATGTCCTGGAATGCCCAGGGCTGCTTAGCAAATACAGCTTTTTGTTGTAAAATGGGGCACCATAATGCGATGACCATAGCACACCATTGTGAGCTTGCTTGAAGCTCGTCACTGACTGGTTGAATGAAAGGCAAGCTTTTAACAGACACCATTGCTCTGAGCATTCTGGTGTAAAGCATCAGGTCCTATATGGTTGCATCAGTGAACCTCGCACAAGTTGTATTTCTGCTATCAAAAGACTCAAGAACTGAGTGTTGCTGGCTGTAAGAATATTTTTCATATTGAGACAAAAGTTAACTTGAAAAGGCTGGTTATCATATCTGTCAGTGCATGTTGATTGTCAAAGTAATATAGAGAAATTAAGCTTCTTTATTTCCTTTTACCTTAGCAGATGACTGTGAATATTGGCGTGGTGCATAATTTGATACTTCACTGTTGTTTGGCTTAGCTTATTGGTTTAGTCCATATTTTGGTATGCTGAGCATGCCGTGCTGTCAAGAGTGTGTGGTTCCAGGAGAAAAGGCTTTAAATGAAGCATTAAATTAGCACAGTTTTCATTTGCCCACTCCCTAAAACTTAAATCTCAATTGCATTCTAGGGTCCCGATGGGATTATCATGGAGGGTGATGAAATAGGACCTGATATTGTGGGTGAGATTGTGACTGATGACAGCCCTGACATGAAAGTGCTGCCTACCAACCAAGTTATTCACATGGACTTGGCCCGAGAAAAGCACCAGGTGAGCAGATGAATTTTTTTCGATCCACTGTGCATGGCCGTACACAACTTGCAGCACTAGACCAGTTTGTGAAACCCGTGGCTGGGTCCTTACAGAGCTTCTTTTAGGAATGTGTCTCTTGCTCAACAAAAATGATTCGATCTGCAGTTGCATGCTGCTCTAGCTCTCTTCAGTCATTCAGAGTGTACCCACAGTTGCATTGGCACATCATGTCACTCATTCTCAGAGGCTAGCACCATCACAGTTTTATCATTCTCCGCCACCAGGGGCGCGATCTTGTACGCGTTCCAAAATGGAACGGAGGCGTTCCGTTCCATCGAGCCGCACACGATTGGCCAATTTCAACCGCGACGTTCAAATTGACCAATCGTGTGCGGCTCGATGGAACGGAACGCCTCCGTTCCATTTTGGAACGCGTACAAGATCGCGCCCCAGATGTCACAACTACAGTCAACAACCGATCTTTCGCATATGCCTCATAATCGGGATGTCTTCGCAGCACTGCCACATACTCCATTGAGCTGATGTATGAGGACATCTGAAATTTCGGACGCTAGAACCCTTCGCTGTACAATATTTCAGACTTTCTTGCATGACCATAGGTTCGAAATGGCATGAATTGACGCCACTACTGCTGCCATTTTGATTATCCCCCAGCCTCGAACCCGTGCTCTTGCAGTTCGCAGGCAGACATAGTAGTTGTTTTGTGCTGGTGTTTGGCCTCGCTGCTGCGACGTTTGCTTTTAAGCTTCCTGCTGTTGCGGTGTTTTTATTTAAAGGATTTGCCACTGTTGGCAATGATGCCGACTTCACATCTGTAATCCTCGCCAATGGTGTTGAAGCATGGCAAGCGTCTAAAGTGAATGCCGGTTCCCGAAAGTTAGCTTTCTCGCAATAAAGTGGTATTATACAGTCAAGCATATGCGATGTATTTCAGTGAAGCAAACCAAGAGTGCAAAGGGGCCACTCTCACGGGACACAAAATGTGTTCCTTAATAATTACACATGCGCGCATCCCCTGTATTCTGTCACAGTACAAGCTCTGAGGTGCCTAATAAGTGTCCTGGCAGGACATTAAAGGGGGCCCTGAGCCATTTTTTTTTATCGAAGTAGAGAAATGCATTTGAAGTTAAAAATTGCTATTTCAGAAATAATTTGCCGCCAAAAGTACTTCAATGCGTTCAGCAGAAGTGGAGGTATTGGCAATCAAGCATAGCGGTCGCGGCATTTCCATTCCTTCAATGATACACACTGCGAAGCCTACAGCGGAGAGGGATGTGCCCACAGCGCTCTGCCTACTGAACATCACCGTGGCACGCAGTTCAAGTTTGATTTTAGATGTTAATGTAGATGCCACTCCTTTGATTTTGGCGCCTATGATGCAATAAACGTAAGCCAGACGTGGTTGTCCTCAGCGAGCTGCAGTGCGCTTAGCCAGTGGACTCGCCGCAGCACCCTGTGGCGGCCACAGTATCTACACTACGTAGCAGACCGCAGCTACATGCAACTGTAGTGCGTATGCGCAGTGTTTCCTTTGTGCATGACATGCCTCTAGTCTGACTGTGCTAACGTGGTGCGAACTGGCTTTGTCCTTCGCAAGCTTGACCGATGGATATTAGTCACATCTAACTTCGCATTTTGAAGCGCTATCAATAAGTTCGCCAAGGCATCTTAACCAGTAGCGGCCAGGAGTGAGTGTGCGCTGTCAAACGTGTCTGTGGTCTGACCTTAAGTTTCGCGTGGTTCAAAGCTAGTTGAGCGTTCAAAGCCAGTCGAAATTAGCGGACCCGACTGCTACAACACCGATAAGCAGGGTGGCCAAAATTTAATTCCAACGTGGGTGGCCGAGCGCGAGCAGCCTATAGTCTGCTTCTTCTGGAAGTAAATGATTATAATCAAAATTCGAACGCAGATTTTCGCTTACTAAGCCTGTTTACTAAACTTGGTCAGCTTGTGAGCTCTGCTCGTGAGCTCCACACACTGTGCAGAACTGCAAAACTTGGCTGAGATGTTCACAGCAGTGTGTGCTATCCGCAGACAATGTTTTTTCACCAAGCCCGAGGGGTGATTCAATACCCCTTTAAAGCTATTTCGGATGTGACTGTGGCGCTTTGAGCCCTTCAGGGCAGTTAAAAGCATGTCTTTGTTTTTTTTGGGAAGTTTTCGCGGTCCCTTGGGAGTCCAAAAAATTGGACGTTGATTGTACCCATTTCTCAATTTTTGCTTTTGGTGGAGGTATTGCTTAATGCTTAATCGTGGTGCCGAAGCCAGTGGCCATTGTGATCAAAAATGCTTAGGAAAATATTTTCGTACATTAAATGTGGTGAAAAACATTAAAAGAAAGAGCAAGCTAAACAAAAGTGTAGTCTTCATGCTGGCAGTACAGGTGTGTAACATTAGATGTTCATGACAGTAGTGTCTAGTCCGGGCATGGAACTGCTGTGCCATGCTTGGTGTAGTGCACTAAAAGTAATAATTGCTATTGTCCTGTGCCACTGAGAAAATAAAGTTCGCAGGGGTGTGCGAATATTCAAATTTTTTTATACAAATAGAATAGTTCTCGCTATTCGATTTGTATTGTGGAATATTTGCTTCATTCAAATATTAAGGGACAGAAGGAGTTTTTGAAGTCTACAGGAGGAAATATGAGTGGCCCAAATGATTCTGCTGCAGGAGAACCATGGTTGTTGTGCAGACACACAAGTTTGTGAGCGAATGCACAGAGGAAATCATTTATGCACAATAGTTTCCAGTTAAATATGCATGTCTCACTTTAAGCAGCACATGGATTTTCTCTCCAGATTTAGGCAAATCTACTTATTATTTGGGCAATGTCGCCATGCTTGGGTTCCTTTAAAACGACATGCGATACTGTATGGTAATTTGCTTCGTTCCTTCAATGAGCATTACAGTTCTACTTGCATTTGCTGACTTACTGTCATTGTCATAGTGCGCCAGATACAGTCCCATTTCCTTTGTTATCATTTACAAGGTTTTCAAATAAGCCAAAATCCGGTTGATGATAGCTTTCATGCGACGTCACGCACCCACCTTATCACTGTTTTAGGGCACCAACATGGCGACTACGAGCACTTCAGTCCAATCCATCTTATTGAAAGCTTTCACGTGACGTTGTGGACCCAGCTTATCATCGTGTCGGTGCACCAACATGGCGGCTACAATGATGTCAGTGCAAGCCATCTACAGTTAAACCTGGATATAACGAAATTGACAAATTCCTGAAAAACTTCGTTATAAAGAGGATTTCGGTATATGCAGGTTCGGCACGAAAATTCGAAAAAGAAATCCTTACCGTATGTACTATCGCTCAAGATTTACTCCCAATACACTAAAGTTGCGATGAACAAAAAAGTCCCAGTTTCGTCCGAAAGGCGAAGCATCGATTGCGACAGCAAATTAGCAGACAGCTATACGAAGTAAGGATAGTACAGTCAAACCTCGTTAATATGTATCCGCTTAATGCGTAATTGCGGTTTAAACGTAGTCGCGATGATTCCTCCACCCAGCCCCCATTGAACCCCATGTATTGGCTGACCGCTTAAGCCGTAGCCGCTCATTCCCCACCAAACGGTTAGCGCGTACTATTTTTCTTGTTCTACACGTACAGGCACAAATC
Source organism: Dermacentor silvarum (assembly GCF_013339745.2). NCBI lineage: Eukaryota > Metazoa > Arthropoda > Arachnida > Ixodida > Ixodidae > Dermacentor > Dermacentor silvarum. The sequence goes on from NC_051157.2 coordinate 5,195,657, forward strand.
GGCAAAATGTCATGTGTGCAGACATTCGATTCTTGAGTTGCGACGCCTGGACGACAGTCGCCAGCGATAGTGAATGGCCACCATGACATATTTCCTGTTCGTACAGCTGTTGCTGATTGCCGCGCACAAAAGCATGGCATTCGAGATAAGTTCCAGGTAACGCGGAGAAGCTGCCGGTAGGGGGTGCGCATTTGCTGTCGCCGTCGGAGTAGTAACCGCGCAGAAGCACATTTTTATTGCGAAGCGCATTTGAGCCGTCACCGTGGACGTCGCTTTGAGGTTCAGTGTAATGTCCAAACATGACAACATCATCGCCGCGCGCCGTACGCTGTGTGTGCGAGTGAAAGCTTGCGGGGGTCAGGCAATTCAATCTCGTGCATGCGAGGGAGAAGGGGGGGGAGGGGCGGAGGCGCTTCCGCACTAGGCATGGCGGGGGAGGCGAGAAAGGGAGGCGTTTACTTTGGCGGCGGCCGCCGTATCTTGGAAGCGATCTGCGATGTGAAAAAGTGGCTTATCTTCAAAGCAAACTCCAGACAAGGTCAATATCTTGCGTTCGTCGAAGCACTCATCCTTGGAATGTCACACCAGGTACTGGATGCGTGGACACATGTCGAGGCGTCGTGGACACAAGCGCGAGGCGTCGGAAACGAAGAGCTAGCGACACGATCGTAGCGTTGTATAGTGCCACCTGGTGTCAGGTTAGTGAAGTGAAGCGCAGAGACTTGCGCAGTAACCAAAGAGTGGCGCTGCCAGCGCGCTGAAAAAAAAAAAAAACAGGCAAAGGAGAGTGCTGGCTTGGCGGGCTAGGCCAGCTGCAGCAAGCGGCGGGATCAGGTTTGAATGAAAGGAGGGGGAAAGGTCACGCCTGCGGCGGCAAGATCGCCGGGTCGAGGGATGCAGGCCCGCCTCTCGCACGCACACACACGTGCATATCCCTCGCTTCGCAGTTGCCATGAATTTGAGCGCGCGAAGCATTCCGTCGCGGCGGAGAATTAAGGTGCTTCCGGTTGCTGCTCGCGCAACAATGACAAAATTTGGGGCGAAATTTCTAGGTTGTCGGCGGGGAAAATTCGTTATTTCGAGTGGGTCTCCCGCTGCCACTTCATTACATAGAAGTCTCAAATACTTCTATGGAGTAACGGCGGGGAATAGAAAAACTTCGTTATATCCAGGAATTCGTTAAAGCAGGTTTAACTGTATAGCAGTATATCAAATAGTGTAAATAAGTCTTCTGCTGCCAAACAGACTACATGGAAGTTTTTATATTTTGCTTTGTTTAAAATGATAAAATGTTCAATTCGATTAGAAAATTCCATTATTCACACGCCCTTAATAATTCAGCAATGCACATGCTTTGACTAGTTGGTGCATTATTGACTGAGTGTAGTGCACAATTTGAACAATGGGCGAGCAACTCCGTGTTGCTCGTCCCCTGTCTTTTGTTCAATTTGTGCGCTAGACAGGCAGTGGACCACAGGGAAATGTTTTGTTTCACTGTAAGTGATCTGGCCAATTTCCCTTTCTCCTGAAATTTGTAGAGCAGTTGAAAAACCAATGGCTCACTAAGCGAGTATCATCTGTCATGAAAAGGAAACACCTGCGTTAAAGGCGGGTGTGATCAGGATGCAACAAAGATACAGCTGAGCTGTACATAGGACGCATCAAACATGAGGCACGTGACAAGGCCAGGCATACTGCGCTCGCTGAGGATACATCCAATTTACTAAGCTCAGCATCTTCACAGAATTCATTGTTGGGCAGTGCTCGGGAACTAATCAATGAAGTCATCAACAGCAAAGACATATTCCGAGAGGAAGAAAACACCAGCCTATCAAAGTTGCTCAAGTGGCTCACTGATGCTGTGATGATGCAACAAAATTAAAAACAGCCGAGAACTTGTGACTAGCACAAGCTATGTACCTGATCTTAATGTGTACCCAAGTATTTTATCATCTAAAAAGGAAATGTGCTTCTAAATTTCTCAACCAGAAATAAGTTATAATCTGTCTAGTTTGTCTTCAGTGGTTGCAAACTTATTCACACGTTATGTTCGACATCGTTGCTTGCTATGAACCACAACATATCGTCCTAGTGATAGTCTTAGTGGTATCCACTGCGTTTGATATTCCACATTTCTCGAACAATGAATGAAGCAGTAATTTGCAAGAATTGGCATTTTTGTCTGCTGAAGCCTTGTACAAGAATGTTTATTGCGCAATAGAGAAGAGCCGCAAGATATTTATTTCTGCAAGTGTTTGTATAAATTATGGCAGGCTGCAGTGCATTTTACTATTATTACTCTGTTTCATACATAGCTGGCAATGCTACTAATGCTTGAAGAGACTTATCTCGCTGTATGCATTATGATATGAAAAAAAAAACTGTTTCACATCTGAAAAAAAGATATGGGTACTCATCACATAAAATTTAGTCCAAACTCATCCCACGCCTGGTGCCTATTGCGATAAGATCTTATCACGCACCATATGCTGCGAGCACGAGCCATGAAAGATGGTGGCTGATCTGCACGGTCCTCCCCCGCATACAAGGGTGGGTGCTTTCGGATGCGTTCTCACACTGCATTGGTTGGGCTGTGTGGAGAGCAGTCTGCTGATAGCATCATTCTACTGTAGCAGCGCGACACTATCAGCCGCGAGTAGATGCAAAAGTTTTTCACATTGTACTACCGAACTGAAGATATAGACAAGACACCGGTCGCTGGGTTTAAGATTGAAGCGATAACCTTTTTTTTTTTTGTCATCCAAATAATTTTTTTTCCAATTTCCTAATGATTCGGAAATGTTTACTGCCCCTTCCGTTAAAGAAATTTCCGTTGGCAACTGAACTTATTTGCATATAAGGTTGACTTTCAATAAACGAAGCAAATTGCCAATTTTACCAACTGCGTTATATAGAGGCTTAACTGTACTACAGGCCCCCTGAAGGGAAGCCAGGTTACCTAGAGGCCTGCCATCTTGTGCACAACCATGGCAGTGGGGAAGAAAACAGCCACTCTATCAATCAGTGTACCTCTGCACTTGAATAATGATTTTATTGCAACAAGTGTTTGGCATGTAGCATGATGATGCATGCGACACTGTCTTGCAGGAGACGCTGAGTGGGCTGGAGAGCCTGGAGGGCCAAGGGTTCATGAAGGGCCATGCCCTGCACTCGCCAGTGAGCCAGATGCTGCTGCAGGAAGGCGAGGCCAACGGGGAGATCATCCTGGTGCCAAACTCGATGATTAAACAGGAGGACATCATTGAAGGGGGCGAGGTAGTGGTGGGCCCATCGCCCGACATGGCCGTCGAGGAGGCCCTGTTTGAGCCCACTCTGGAAGAAGAGTGCCGCGCTCTGGCCCCCATCGAAGAGGTGGGCTATGAGTGCCAAGACTGTGGTGCTGTGCTCAAGAGCCGCAGTGCGTTCAAGAAGCACGCCCGCATGCACCACGGGGTGTCACGCAAGGCAGCCCGCAATGCCAGCTATGCCAGCTCCGAGGAGAGCTCGCTGTGCCCACTATACTCGTGCCCGTCGTGCCCGTACATGTCTCCTAGACGCGACAAGCTAGACAAGCACATAATGAAGCATGTGCTGCAGGAGGGCTTCCATCCGTGCGGCAAGAAGCGCCACAAGCCCGAGGCCCCCCCGCAGAGGCACCGGCACAACGCCGAGGAGTATCGGTGTCCCTTTTGCCCGTACACGTGCACTGTGTACAAGGCGTACCGCAAGCACCAGAAAGCGCACATGCTGGGTGCTGCCAAGCTGGCACCCGTCAAGCTGAGCTGCAAGATCTGTGGCAAGGACCGTTCCACCGAGGCCGACATGCAGAAGCACATGAAAAAGCACCGCAGCGGGGAAAACTTTGTGTGCGACGTGTGTGGATTTGCGAGCATTCAGCTTAAGAAGATCATCCAGCACCGACGCATGCACACGGGCGAGAAGCCACATCTCTGCCCGCACTGCAGCTACAGGTCCGCCCGCAGGGACAACCTGCGTTCGCACGTGCGCCGCATGCACAAAAAGGAGAACATGTACATCGACACGTTCAACCCCAATGAGGAGGTGGTGTATGAGTGAACAGCTGTGTTTATTGGGCCACTCGGGAGGGCAGCTCCAGGAGGCCTGCCATGCGCAGGGCCTCGATGCCGCCGTGCAGGAGGCACACCCGCGCCTGGCCGCTGCGCACCAGTCCGTTGGCCGCCTGCAGGGAGCAGGCCTCGCTTGCATGCCGCCACACACAAACCCTTTCTTTCCTGAGATAAAGTGCTGCTGCTGAATGGCCTCTGCATTCCAACCTGCATTGCTGGGGATCTCTCTCAAAAAGGGATTCCTTACCTCGGTGGGAAAAACTCGAGTAAATAAATGGGTTGACAGTTCTTGCAGGAGAACAGTGTGTGCATGCACAATACTCACACAGACAGCAGCAGTGTGTTCCTTTTGGCTGCCTGCCACGACCACCATACGGCCACCTTGCAGGGCTGGTTCCCCCCCCAAATGGCTGGGTAGCACATTCTGGGCACCAGGAATGGTGCCCCGCTGATACCTGCCTTTGGTTCAGGAATTTCTCATGGTATGTTTAAGTTGCACTAGTACTACCTTTCTCGTAGACATTGCAATAGTTTGGAGTCTGTCAACCTCTACAGTGACTTTATTTGCTAGTTGGCAAAGACATGATGTCACAGTAGGCCCTTGTTGCCAAGTCTATTTCCCCATGAGGTGTACCTATGGTAGGTACAAGTTAGGCCTGCCTACGTAGGAATGAAACTTTGGCCATGCTGTCGTAGCCATTGGATCGTGTTAATTTTGACTCAACCAGCCTCAAGTTGCGCGAAGTCCAGACCACACTCTATGCCAGCCATACCTTGCGAGGAATGGCGGTGCGCATCATCTACAAGGGATGTGTGCCAGCGTGCACTCACTCCCGAGCTCTCCTTGCTAGGTGTGCTTTGTATTGAGCTATTCAGACAGTGCTTCAAAATGCGCAATCTGGATTTGCCTACTCTCACTGCTGGACTAAGTCTGTCCGTAGCACGGCTCGCAAGCACTCCAGCCCTGCAATGCACTTAAATTTACTGCATAGCGTAAATACCACGCCAAACCCTTTTGCTGTAGGCAGGGCACTGCCCCACTCCTTTAAAATGGAGGACATTTGAGGGCAAATTCGAAAGGTAAATGTTGCGCTCATATTATCTAGGCTCGTATTAGGTCTTTTTGAAAAATTCTTTCTGCAATATATTCGTTCTAAGGCTTCTAAGAAAGGTTGTTCAGAGCTTAATCATAATGGATATCTGCAGGTACAGCAAAGTGAACTGATGTTTTACTTGGCAAAGCCAATCTTTATTGACGGGTTTCCAATTTTTTTTAAGGAGCAGTACAAACAGTTGCAATGAAAAAGGGGATGGAGGGAGCATGTCATTGTAAAGACAGACACGACAACCTGCAGTGCTGAATGTCTAGTAGATCCATTTCATTGGCGAATTCAGCTCAAAATACATAAACAGAAGTACAGGCTCAACTTGTTTTACTGCGACAGCATTTATACTCAAGGCACATTTGCATTTTTGCCGTTGTGCTGTCACAGTACCGACATGCAAGTGCAGCACTGTTGGCATGGTCAGAACATTACGCTAATACTTTCTTTCGTTTTATTGCGAGAGCAATTATATGGACACTCCAAAGTGGTTTTCTGCCGTCGGTGTAGCCGCGCGCCGTATGCTGTGTGTGCGAGTGAAAGGGCGCGAGGGACGCATGCTTTCACCGGGAGCGAACGCACGGCAGAGAGCAAACGCGCATTCTGCACCGTGCTCCATGAAGGGCTGCAGAATTAAGCGTCTCTTTCCTCCTTTGCAATCACCATATATATATCGAGGGAGAGCAAACGCGACTTCTTCCAACGCGCGAAAGGCCATGGGGGGGACGGGAGGAGGGGGGGAGGTAATGTTTAGCTGCAGCATCAAATGCCTATTTATATAAAAACGTTGCGAGGCGAGAATGTGGTAAAAACTTCCCCGACGAGTGTCCCATTCTGATCTCGTGGAAAACCTCCGAGCCGCCCCCAGAGGCACCGGCAACCGTCAACCAATGCGAACGCGGGCAAAACGCCGACGGCGTCGACAACAGTTCTGTGCGTTGCTGGTGCTGCTGCATGTCCAAGTTTATACAGCTGATAAAACTACTATCCTTACTCCATATAGCATATAGCTCATCTCGTGCACCGAGATGCGACCCCTTTAACGCTGCTGGACCTGATCACACCAGCTTTCTGAAATGCTTTGCATTCTGGTGAAACTAGATATTTTTAGAGTGCAGTTCTTAGGCGTCCGTTCCTGCAGCGAGCATCGTACCTTGCTAATCATTAGAGCGAATGCGCAGGAGGTGGGTGCAGTGGAACCATGGAGCGGCAAGCGGAGGAGGAGGTATGGCCAAAGTGTGAGAAGAAAAGTGTAGTGCCATGCAAGATGGACTATGGTGACGATGGTGCCAGAATAGCGCGCATTGTTACGGTGCCTCGATGCGCTCGCTCCGTTCGCGGAGGTCTGTCTGTGGCAGCCACACGCTGCCTCTTGCAATCTCCCAATTAGCGAGGCAGTCGCGCCACACTTCGCTCTCTTTGGAATGTGCCGCACCAGCCAATATATTGTGAAATGAAAACGCGTATAGAGCTGCACTCAAATTTCGCATTAGAAAGTATTGTAATCGTAGGCGAATCTTCTTTTTCATTTCAAGGAAAGTGCATAAAAATGTAAAATTAAACAGCAAGCAACAAATTCATTTCGATGTGTAGATGAAAAGTGATGTCTGCCGTAATGCATACATTGCTTGCAGATTACAATTTGCCATTTTATTTCTTTGTGATTCCCCATATTTCTATGCAATTTCCCTTAAATAAAAAATGAGCTACGAGTAAGCACTTCTGTCCATATACTCTTGTCTCGTGCTGAACTTGTCAAGATGACCTACTTTTCCTTTCTACTGCCCACTGTCGTTTGTAGCCAGCTTAACAATTTGTAAGGACTGTTAAAGCGCAATGAAAACACGGACAAAAAAGGCACATCTGTATGTGTTTTTCGTCCGTGAAACAGTTCTTTATAAAAATATAATACTAACGTGCCCAGACTGCCACATTGCTGAAGATTAACAAAGTTGCATTGTATTGCAGCCATTCTTGAAACAAGCTGCATCATTTTAAAGCAACCATCAAGCAGATTCAATGGTGCCGTTTCATTACAGGACTGTACAAGTTGGAAATCTGATGGCATTTGTGCAATGGTAGCTGCCTTGTCCTTGCATCTGTGTTGCAAAATTTATATATTATGAAAGTAATACCACAGGTTGTTTTTCACTAAGGACAAAACTGAACAGATTGCTACACAGCAAATTAATATGTAACCTAAGCACTTCATGCTCAAAGGATACTCGTCAGGTGGACGCACATCGATAACAAGAAGACGCAGCTTGGAGCTCTCTCTACGAGACAACTCAAGCAGACCCAGCAGATCCCTAGGAGAGATTCGTGGGCAGAGTTCGGCCTTGAGCTCCTCCAAAGGCACTGGCGACATGCCCTGCAAGACGAGGCTCAATCAGATGTAATCAGCTTGGCATATTTCACAAGCAACACCCAGGCTGCATTGCCTGTGGCAAATTTTGACTACGTGGATACTAACCACATGCAACACAAGATCCTAATCGGGAGTCAAAACTAAATTTCTGTTTGACTGTGTGTAATCAAGGAACTGCATACTGTTTAAAGGTATGAAAGGATTTCTGCTATTAGTTGTGTGGGCCTAACGCATTTCTATGCCCATATGGTGCACAATTTACCTGGTCTGTTCGAGCTAAACCTGCCACATCTGCAGGATTTTCATGGCAAGCAGCAGAGTGCACAAGCTCTCCTTTGATGAACAAAGATGTAACTGAGTTAGTAGATTTGGGTTTTATTGGCATAGCAGCCAGTTCTGGCTATAATGCGCCAAGGAATTGACTTTTTTTTTTGCAGCAACGTTGATCATCAAGTTATGATTGTTGGTTTTAACGAATCTGGGTTAATTACTGGCGTTATTTCCTTTGAGAGGCATTTTTAATCTAGAATCAACCTAGTTGTGCCAAATCTTCCTTGAAATCTGGCAGTATGAACGAAAGCAGCACAAACCATGCTATCTTTGTCAAGCAATGTGCACCAGTTTTTTTAATGCAGTTTTGTTAGGCTCTTGTACACATGCTGTGGGGTAGTGTTCCTAAGCAACCTTGTGTACCTGAACTATCCTTTGTGCACTTTTTGCATTCTTTTGCATGCCCGGCCAATAGCGTCCCCCAACCCTCCCTAGTAAATGTAAATAAGTACAAAGGAACGACTGAGGCTGCTTACAAGTGGATCCTGAGGCTGGCTGCCAGGCCTTGCATGAGCTCTGAATGTGGAGCTCTGTGGTGTACTGCAGAAGATGCGAATGGAATCTTGGACACACCGCTGTATATCTATCTCTGTGGGAACGGGCAAAGGAAATGACTGGAAGAGTGCCAGACATGGACAGCACACCCCCAGGAGGGGGCCTCACTGGTGAAAAGGGTGCAAGATCATTCCACACTTTGCAGTTGGCTGGTATGCGAGCTGGTGAATATATGCTGAAGGGCGAGGGGGCCTGCAAGTATTTTGCTAACACACATTGAAAGGGTGGAAACATCAGGGAATATAGCAATGAGGTCGGGGTCATCGACCTGACCACATTTTGATATATATTGGTAACATGAGCTAGGTAACAAGCAGAAGCAGACATGACACAAATTTGTATCACGTGGTCATGAAAGGAAGTTTTAGAGCATCCAATAAAGTTGTTTACACGGTGTTGCCTTTTACATGGCTATTTTTTCCAGGCTCTGAATAAGTCCCCCAAATATGAAGAAAAGGAAGATGTCGCAGCATGCTATAGTATCTAGATTGCAGCGCTCTCAGACATATTTTCAAACAAATAAGCCCACATGCCCATTGTAAAAAAAAAAAGTAAACAGGTGCATTTCAATCCTTTTTCAGTGCTGGTTGATCTCTTATCATTTAGGAATGTGGCATACTCCATGCTGATGCTGGAGACATGGCTGCTAAGGCTGATCGCCTTCTCCAGTCATTAGAAACAATTGAGATTTGGTTTGGTTTGGTCTGGTGCCTTATGTATAGCAAAACCCAATCGGGTGGCAGTGGGGAGAAAAAGGAAAAATACTTAAATAGGATTTTCTTATTTAAGAATGAGATATTAAAGGAATTCTAATTGTTAATATCAATTTTCATGCTATATTATCTTAAAATTGAGCATTGCAACCCACAAGTGTGCAGTGACTTTTTTTTCTCATATTTCACAGGCTTTCTTTCTAAGCCTGTAGAAAAATCTGCATACGAAACATCATCAAAACAATATAATTGGGTACTTTACAATGCTCAACAACTCTCGAAATACAACCTGCGCCCTAAAATTAACATTCGGAATTTCACATTATTAAAGTTAACTAGTTGCACGTCAAGAACTAGCCTGAAGTAACTCAAGACCAGCAATATGCTCTTGGTCTCCACTGCGTAAGCTGTACCACTTTATCTTTAGTTCAAGCTATATGAAACACCCGATACATTGTCTACATAATCCGCCACAGTAGCCTAGTGGCTATGCGCTGCAGAGCTCAAAGTTGCAGGTTCAATACCAGCCGTAGGGGCCGCATTCTTATGGGGGTAAAATGCAAAAATGTTCATGTACTTAGATTTAGGCGCACATTAAAGGACCCCTGGTGGTCAAAATTAAACGGGAGTACCCCCACCATGGCATGCCTCGTAATTGGATCATGGTTGTCGTTCTCCCAGCTCGTGTGCACCTTTGCCGTTGGTGCACATAGGGGCTAATTATGTTCTGCGTGTCTAGGTTCTATTCAAAGCCAGTTGTTTACTCACCAGGCATATCTGAGAACAGCAAAATGCACTCATTGAAGCCAAATGATAGCAGATCTGTGCGAAGCTGTTGTAGAATGGCCACACCAATGCACAGTGGGAAGCTGTCTCTACCAAGCAGAAGTGTGTCCCAGAGGTGAAATATCTTGTGCAAGGGAAACACATCTGTTAAAAAATCCGCAAGATTCACTTGGCTTCGTCAAATGTGAACAGAAGCAAACTTACGTGTATACATTGTCAAAAACCATGGAATAGAGTAGAGCTGTCACAGAAAAAAAAAAATAATAATAAAGCAGTGAAAATAGTCCAGGAGGCTAAGAAAGGGCCCACCTCTGGGAGAAATCCAATGCTGTCCAAGTGGTTTGTCAGCTCCGGGTCGTGGAAAGCAACTAAATGAGAAAATACGGCCAGGTATTCTGAAAAAAGCACATTCACTGCTAAGGGCTCTGAAGAAAACCTTCAAATTTCTTACCTTTGATGACTTGGGAATTATCTTGAAGGAAGAAGTCGTAGAGGTATCTTGAGATGAATGTGGACAGGCATGCATATGCAGAAGCTGCACAAAGAAGATCTGCTTAGCCCGGCTCGCACAGTATGTGCCATGTTAGAGTAATTACCTTCATCGTTGAAGTGCAGGTATAGGAATGGAGCACACAATGAATCTAAACCCTGCCAGTAAACGTAGTGAGGGTGGCTGACAACCCAAGCTTTCAGGAGGCGCTTGAACTTGGCATGAGCACTAGGTGATGACAACAGCTCGTCGTATTGATGACATCTAGGAATGTCAACTTCAATCTGGAAGGAACGCAAAGAGAAATGGAGCAATCCATGCGAAACCACATGGCAGTATGTGGGTGGGTCATGAAACCTCCACATGAAAAGAATGCTAGTTCTTTTTTTTTTTTTTTAATACATGCATTAAATCGTTCTGGTGAGAGGACTCCTCTTTAACCAAGGTGATGAAAAATATGTCATGGGTGGCATAATCATTAATTAGAACACACCTGCCTGTCAGTTGGGGTGGGAGTTTCCTTGTCGATGGCTTCATACTCTCGCAGAAGTGCACCCTGCACAAAGTATGGCAGTGAATGCTAGTGAGTTCTTACAAGCAGCATGCCCGCTCTGGCAAGGGATGCTTCCAGTCAACTGCTGTTCAGCTACAGCACCACATGGTCTTTCATGGTCAGTGCATGCAGATGAAACAGTTGGACAGCAGGTAATAAGGAAGCATACTACCAAACAGTAATGATGGGGAAAAATTGGCATCTACAGTGGAACCTCCTTGATATAATTCTGCGTAATAAGTTTTTCAGGATAAGGTTTTTTCCTTATCCCAATAATACAATTTGATCGGATAATATGTTGGATGATGCGATGTTCGGATGATATACGCTTTATTTCCTGGTTCCCGTGAAGACCGTATCAACGAGGTTCCACTGTACCCGAGTTTAGTACGATGCTACAAATAAAATCCCTACGGACTTCTCGGGGACCAGGACGATTTTTCTTCAACTGTAAAGCTTTTGTAGCGTTAGCTGCACTGGCCTAGCCAAGCCCGTTTCGCGCGGCACATCAAGAGCCGTGCTGCGCATGCGCAAGGATCAGTGATGTCACACGGCTTGCGCACCGGAGCCACCGGAGCCGGCACCTCTCGCGCACTCCGCCGCCGGTCTGTGCATTCCAGAGGAGTGACGTCGTAGCCGTGGTAGACGCACTGGTGCAGGCGCGCGCTCGCTGTGCAGTCGCCGTCTGACACTGCGCTGGAGCCGCTGCGCTTCTGACTGGCGTTTGCCAGTGTGGTATAGCCATGGAGAAGGAGAGCGCAAATGCTGCTCTCAAGCTAATCCTTGACAATCTAGACAACCAGGAAAGCTAAGAATAATCAGCTGAACCTTTGCTAATGCTACGTATATCCTGGCATAGCCGAGCTAAGCCACTGCAACTTTTTCTTTATTATTTGTTTCTGCTCAGAAACCCGTATGGGTTTCCTTTGTAGATTCGTGCTACGGTTGGGTGGATGACAATTCTTCCGTTTCGTGAAATTCCCTCAACTATACAGGCTTCTGCAGAACTGATTTACCACACAGGAAAAATAGGCCTTCCATCACTTTAATCCATTTCATCATTATTATTTAACAAAAAAATAGACTGCAACGGTCTCACAGAAACTTGTTAGGGCAGCCTGGTCAGCAGTGGCTGCAAGTATGCCACAGTCAACAGGACGCACGTTAAAGACAGTGCACTCATACTGATCTCAAACAGTACCTGTAAAATGACAGGCTTTTCAGAACAAGAAAACTACCAATGCCCTCCCCAGAATTACTCTGGTGCTCAAGTGTGGGTGTGGACACCTCTCCGACAGCATGGTTGTTTCTAAAAGCTATTATGTTGCTACTTCAGTCCTTACAAGGTTGTGCAGCACCTTAGTGACGTTACCATGAGGTTATTCTGCAAGGCTCCTTTCCCATTGTCTGTCCCAACCTGAAGTCGTCCATGCAGTGAGACTGAAGCCTTTCTTCTCATGCTGTGACGCGAGGTTTTTCACTTTCGGCATATCCATCTGCACCTTTCTAGTACATGGGCAAGCTGTTTGTGTGCGTGTGTTTTTTGTCTCTCTCTGGCGAATAGCGACTTATTGCGGCCATTTCCTTATTTAGTAACCACTTTTGTTTCCTTCTGTTTCACTTCTTAGCATCGAGAGGAGGCTTCTTTGGGACAGGCAGTAATGCCATCTATGATTCTGGAAAGAGAACACTTTTTGGCTAGTTATTGATATAGATGACGGATCTGGATGGTTTTCGAGCTGTGACAAGACAAGCACCGCTCGAAACTACCTCCTGAAAGGGACACACAAGTAGGAGGGGCACAGAGCAAGGGCACGACAGATGAGAGTCAAGCCAGCATGCGCAATTCGATTCTGAAAAAAACAGTTGGCACAGATGGTCATACACGCTTTGCAGAATCTGATCTTAAAACTGATGTTCGCATTGAAGTATCCAAAAAGATTAAACAGTTTCTTTAGCAGCAGCAAGATGCACACAATGAAATAATAATGCATGCTGGACAATTCATTCTGCTATGAACCTAACACACAAACACCACAGCAAAGGAGAGCTATCCTGTCTTCTTCACTGTGGTGTTGTATGTGTTGTCACATTGTTAGCTTATAAGAATGCTTCCAATATTGTCGTGCTTACTTCTGCCACAAAGAGTGAATCTTAGTGATGTGCCTACGGTAATGCCAAGACACAGCAGTAATTTCATACTGTTGGGGTCAATAACAGCCTGCTAGCATCCACACTCATGTCCAGCCTAAACCAGGGGCGCGATCTTGTACGCGTTCCAAAATGGAACGGAGGCGTTCCGTTCCATCGAGCCGCACACGATTGGTCAATTTGAACGTCGCGGTTGAAATTGAACAATCGTGTGCGGCGCGATGGAACGGAACGCCTCCGTTCCATTTTGGAACGCGTACAAGATCGCGCCCCAGGTGCTCCCAATAATAGTTTATGACAGCAATAAGCAATCTGCGAATAGGAACTGTAGCACACTCTCTTGATTTCCTGCATCAGGCAAACCCAAATAGCAGCGCCAATGTAACGGCTAATCTCGAAAGAAGGTGCTAGCTAAATCACATTTGGCCTTGCCACTTTGCAGGCAGAATTAGTTCATATACCTAATAGTAGCACTGCTGTGGCACAGAATTGTGTTTTCAAAAATTTCACGTGGTTTTTTTCAGTTGCGCAAGAACAGCTACACAAAAAGCACCTGAGAGTCGTCTTTTCAAGTGTGCTTTACAAACCTTGTATTGACATTACGTTAATAAGATTAACTAAAAAGTTAGTTAACTAGCCAGTACTATACTGCAGGCTTCTTTAGGGAATTGCTAACAATATACAGTGGCTTTCAACTGCAAGGAAGGGTTCACTTTATTTAAAACTTGCTCCATGATAGCTGTGACATACTGCACATATTTATAAAATAAATAGCTATAAAAGAAACATAAGAAAGCACTTATGTTAAGTATAGCAGGTGGAGTTTCCTAATGGCACAAAAGCAGTCTGCAAGCTGAAATGTGAGAACCCTTGTTCATCATATAAAATGACAGTACGTATATTCTATGAGAAATGATACTCCTCCCACATTGTGAACGACTGCTGAGAAAGGAACTGTTCTTTCTTTCCTGCGCTGAGATGCATCAAATCTACCTATCTCAGAATGCTTGAAAGCATACAAAAATATTGGCGGTCTTCTGTTCTAGTCAACTTCACAAATTTTTTGCACTAGATGTTTTTCGGCCTAACCAGAAAGCCAGCAAGCAAGACAAAGAGCACATTTTCTGCCAACGCTAGGCTCTACCTGTACGTCGAGCAACGCTGACCAGATGTGGGCCCTGTACAACGGTGGGATGTCCAGCTTGGCTTCCTCGATAATGCGCTGTTTCTGATAAGGGTATGCTTCCAGCAGTCGATTATACAGGATGATACGCTGCAGCTGCATTTTTAACAAAATGCCACATTGTTAACAAATCGCCATAGTGCAGCTGGTTTAAAAAAAAAAAAGCCTTGCCTGGTACTCAATGTCTTTTTCACGAATGATGACAGGCAGTGCAGCAGTGTCACTGCTGGAATTGGGGCCGGCTGGAACATCCTCTCTGCTGAAAGGAATTGCGCAACATTCCAATCACACAACTCAACTGAACTTAAATACAGTAAACCCCCACTAAATCGAAGCTGTAAAAACTGGACAAAATTGATATCACAAAAATAGAAGTGATATCACAAAAATAGAAGGCCACTGGCCATGCATAGATCACATGGAACCAAAATGCTGCCAGTAACAACATTCTCGGTCACTTTTGTGTGCATCGGCACCGGACATGTCGGCGTGTCTACGAGTATTACTGGCACTGTGTCAAGACGGGCACAGAATCAAAATGATTGATCCTAATGCAATATTTGAAGCCAATCATCCGGGAATAACGGTTTCCAGAAATCCAAAAAGCTGCTGCGGCTACTTTCTGCATCGTAATGAATTGTGGACTATTCCACCTTGAAATCCAAAACTGAACTGCATAAGAGTGCAATTGTCACGCCTTTAGCAGATGCCCATGAATTATGCGGCATTTAGCATCCTTATCAAACCGTGATCTCGCTGAAACACCGTGGGGTTGCATGTTGGCTTCTTTTGTGCACAGTGCGTGGGCTGATCACGCCTGCTCAAATGTGCCGATCATCTTCCTCAAGGCTACAATTAACCCCTCAAGTGTTTTAGATGGAATCCTCGTTAATTTTGCTTTGGACAAGCTCAGCTTGTTAACAGCAATAGGCCCGTTTTCGAAGCGATTTGGACAAACTCGGCACCTCCACTTTGTTTTTCTTCTACATACTACATAGACACCTGCAGTAGCAGCGTTTGACATCTGCAATTATTTCGCTCTTCTTTGTTGTACGACATAGATGTCAGCACGTTTTCAGCCACATTGATTCATTTCGTTAGTGCTGCAGGGGCACGTTTATTGCAGTCTGTTTTATACTACATAAATGGCAGCACTTTGTCAGCAGTCAAAGACTGCATTCTTGGAGTTACATGCTTTTTCCGCCTTTTGGCAGATTTGAATAATGGCATCTGCCACTGACAGCTAACACGTGTGTCATGCGTGCAGAAGAAAGCGGCTGCTTGACTGACCAGCAGAACAGCTGGTCTTGAAACAGGGTAAAATAATGCACTTTTCCTTGTTTAATACTGTACCATTCGTGGCAATGACAAGTATGTATATGGTGCATAGTGAAGAGGTAAAATGTGGGTTTCAGACTTGAAACATGAAGCAAATTGGTTGAAAAAGCATTAGAAGGGTTTTCAATGGAGTGAAGTTTGAAAATAAGCCATATATTAAAAAAGAAAAAGGCAAAATAAGGTCACTTTTGGTCAAAATACTAAAACATTTAAGGGGTTAATACTGTGACCGCACTGATGCGTCCCAGACAACGTCCTAAGTGAGAGGAGGATAAGAAAAAAATTACTCCCAGCTCACCGCTACACCACGTGATGCCACAACAAAGTGGCAAGTGCACACGAGCGGCAATAGACACAACGAAGGAGGAAAGATAAGCAGGGAGCGCAGCCCGGTCTGACTCGGCTAGGGAGCCATTCTCCTGGTATTTCCAAGTTGGAAATCCGAGATATCTGAAATCTGGTGTGAAATTCGAGAGGTGAAAAGATACACGGGTTGACAGCATGGCCAGTGAAAAATTTCTACTTGACCGATATTTCAAAATAACAGAGTTAATGGGACAGTTTACTGGTCGTACAAAGTTGTACCGAAAGCATGTGTGAAATGCAACTTTTTGTCAAAGAGACGCTTCCATGTCTTGGTAGCCCTCAGGATCTGTCATTACGTATGCAAAGACAGCACACTGCAGGGGGGAGCAAAAATGCAGTAAAAGACCACCATGGACCAGTGCTGAACCTGCTGCTATGACACACCTGCTGCCATTCATTGGCAGCCTTGCTCCAATTCATTCAAGGGAAGCTACCACTGAGAGGCAGCGCACTGTCTCAGCATCTAAATCAAGCTCAATGTTGCTATATTTATAGAAGAATACTTTATTTGAAAGGACCAAGGACAGCATCATACAAACATATCTCATAACTCAGGCTCGGTTCTGCACGTGCCCCGTTGAATGAAGCAAAATACCATAATTTCACCGAGAAAGCATGCAAAATTGCGATTTTCCACAATTTCAATGCCTGGAAATGTTCTTGCAGGAGTCGCATGCTAGTGAAACACACATACAGGTGCTACATTTCCTCTTGGCATGTCACCATAGCCGCCTTCCCTTGTGTTGTGTCAGTGTCAAGCCAGGATCTGCTTGCCCACAATTCACGTACCATAGCCAGTCCCTCGTTCAAATCACTATTGTTTGTCATTTGAGACAATAAAATACAGAAAAGGCTTCCATGACCACGTCAGTACCATTGTGCCCGTGCTAGTCGAGTTACTCGCATACGAGCTTATCCACCTGCCATGCAATACATATGAAACACGGGCATTTCAATAAATGAATAAAACACATCTGGACATTAATCAGCTGTTTTAAACAGCTCCGAGACTGCAAGCAATGGTTTTCATCTTTCCAAATGAGAAGGAATAAAATGCTGCACAAATGGTCATTCTATTTATACCTTGCATGCTTTTACAAAGGAATTTTATATTAGCAAAAAAAAACACCATTTGGCACATATGCTTGGAGAGTGTCAACCTGATGTGAGCACCAGCATGCATCAATCTTCAAAAGCATGAGTGGATGAAATCGCTTAGAAAGCTTAGAAACTACTTGTGTTTATAATTTAGGGTTGTGCAAGTATTAAATTGTCAATTTTGAAGCAAATTCGAATAATGAGAGCCAAGCGCGAATCGAAATGAATATATTCCTAAATTGCACCAAACGAAAAGAAAGCATGTTGATTGGGCAGCAAACAACACACAGGAAAATTATGCCTTTTCGCCAACAAAATTTTCTGGTACAACACTTTTGCTTGATCAGTATCATAACTGCAGTTATTTAATGCTGTCTTGAAGGAAGGATAGTTGCTCGAAGTGTTCGGGGAGCAGTGACACCCTCCTGCACGTAACAATTCCTTCAGACACTGAAAAGAGATACTCAGCGGCCACACTAGTGTCTGGTATCGGCATTTATCTTTTTGCAAGTCGAGCCAACAGTGGGAACTATGCTTTCACCACCACTGACCTGCTGGCCCAAAATTTCATCATGCACATATCATTCAACCTGTCCTTGTGGCAGTGAAAATTGCTGCCACAAGCAAATGAAAACTGCTGCTGGTTGATGAGCTTATCAATGTCTTTCCGCAGTGCTGACATGGCCAAGGAACCTCTTCAGGGGCTTTGGTTGTTGAGGACATACCTAACCTAACCTTGGTGTTGAAATTTTTCTTGCTTCTTCTAAAGCCAGGTTTTTAATCCTGTTTGCCATTGAAGCATCTTGATGGTATTCAACTACTTTAGAGTGAGGGCTTAAAGGGGTCCTGAATGAGCCCTCGGGCTTGGTGAAAAAACACAGTCCATGGATAGCATACGCTGCTGTGAACATCTCAGCTAAATTTTGCAGTAATGCACGGCGTGTGGAGCTCCCAAGGGAAGCGCACAGTCACCTTTTTCTCAAACATTCTCTTTTCAACAGAAGCCTGCTCCTCACTCTTTTCTGGACGCTTTATTTCTTAATATAGCAGGTTCCGATATGCAGCTGCTGTTGGCGAATAATTGACATCAATCAAGAAGGGTGTTTGGAGCAATGCGCTTCTCCGTACTGTTACTGTGTATATTTACACAGTTTAATAAACAAGCTGAAGTAAGAGAAAATGTGCTTTTGAATTTCAATAATAATTACGTACTTCCTGAAGAAGCTGACTATAGTCTGCTCACGCTTGGCCGCCGCCACTCACGTCAGAGTTAAACTTTGACCACCCTGCTTATTCGTGTCGTAGTCAACGGGTCTCGCTAATTTCAATTAGTTTTGAACATTCAATTAGCCCCGAACCACGCAAAACTTTAGGTCAGACCACACGTACGCCTGCCAGCACGCACTCACTCCTGGCCGCTCCTGACTAGACGCCTTGGCAGGCTTAGTTTCATATTGAGCTATTGACAGCGCTTCAGAATGCACAAGTTGGATGTGCCTGCTATCCTTCAGTCAAGCTGGTGCAGGTCAAAGACAGTCCGCGCCACGTAGCACGGCCAGACTGGAGCATATGCGTGCAAGCGGCCACTCAAGTTCTGTCATTCCCAAAGCAAATGTTGCGCATGCGCACTTCAGTTGCCTGTAGCTGCAGTCTGCTATGTAGCGTAGATACCGAGACGAGTCCCTCACTTGAGGGCACTGCTGCTCACTGAAGACAACTGCGTTTGGCAGGTCGTAGGCAGCAAAAAAGAATGTTCATGTGACGTCAATGTGAATATCCAAAATCAAATTTCAACTACATGCCACTGTGACGTACAGTAGGCACGCCCCGCTCCACCGTAGCCTTTGCAGTGCAACTCATTGAAGAAGGAGCAGAGGCACCACAAAGGGGGTGTTTGATTGCCTATAACACTGCTCCTGCTGAACGCATTGAAGCACTTTTTGTGGTGAAGTATTTCTGAAATAGGTAATATTACTTGAAATGCATTTCTCTACTTAGGCGTGGAGATCCAGGGGGGATGTCCGGATATCCTGACCCCCCCCCCCCCCCTCAGATTTCTGCATCGCCCCTCACTGACAGGGTGATGGCCGTGTTGCAAAAAATATGGCTACCAGCAT
Organism: Dermacentor silvarum; assembly: GCF_013339745.2. Lineage (NCBI taxonomy): Eukaryota > Metazoa > Arthropoda > Arachnida > Ixodida > Ixodidae > Dermacentor > Dermacentor silvarum. The sequence goes on from NC_051157.2 coordinate 5,214,896, forward strand.
TCTTCAATAGTATTTTTCGCAAATACCAGAGATAGCAGCCATGTAGAAGTAAAGCTAGCTCGCTCACAAGCTTAGCTGTTTTCCGTAGGGGTGTGGTGTCGTGAAGTTGCCATAGTGATTTTTTTTCTCATGAACACCTTGGACCTCCTGGCGCCAGCTGTGCCTTACTCGTCCCGGCGGCGGCGAGCGAACGAGGGGACATCCCTTTTGTCAAGCACGCCTATGTCTGTGCGAGCACCTTCGCGCCTGATTAACTTAGATCCCCCTCGGGGTGTCATCGGTTGCCTCTTACCGTTACCTGGAAAATACAGGGGTGCGGCGTAGCGCGTTCGCGCCAGAGAACGAAAGCTAACAAAGTGGAGAGGCGCCGACAGCAGCAATGTGAATACAGACAACATGAACACAGACAGCGAAAGCGAGACCGCGCAAAAGGGGAGAACTTTTGCGTCACAGAACCATGAGTTCGAGGAAGAACGTCACCATCTGTAGTCGCTCATGCTGGAGAAACTTCAGGTGATGATGATTTAATGGCAACCCCTCTGAAACGGGGCGGTGACAAATAGTCACCTAGCCTGCTTGATTTAATGAGGTATGCTCTACATGTTTTACAGCGAAGCTGTATATGCTTAGGCAAAATGTCCGTCCATGCCCAGGAGGGTCCTCAGCAGGAGCCAGTGCGCATGTGGGAAAAAAAAAAAAAAAAAAAAAAAAAAAAAAAAAAAAACGAGTTGGAAAGGAGTTAGGAGCAAGAGGAGAGGGAATGTCTGGGTCTTTCACCTCGGAGTAACACGTGTTGGTGGTGTACAGAGCGGTCCACTGTTAAGCGGAAAACTGGAGTAGGTGGTGTCTGCTCGACACCACCGCCGGCTGGCGGCTTCTCACTTTCCTTCCACTCCAGTCACTTTCCTTCCAGCTGGAAGGAAAGTGACCGGATGGATTTGTAACCAGCTGGAAGGAAAGTGAACGGATGGATTTGTAATTAGATAAATGCCCTAAATATCAGCAGCATTGACACTGCAGTCTTTTGTTCGCCTTCTCGCTTCATAAAGATTTTCCCGCTTCAAAAAATTTTTTTACTGTGCACGTCGATTCCAATGATTCAACGATAGCTCGAGTGATACCTCTTTATAAAGTAATCTATTCTTTAAAGGCATCTGTAGATTCTTTGTTCAGCCTACGCACTGCAGCGACTCGAATATACACTAGTACAAATGAGATGGGCATTACACACGGAGAAATATTTAATATAGCTGTACCACAAAAAGACATCCATAAAACAAAATTATCATGTTGGTCTTGTAAATTGAAACGGCAAAAATATCTGCAAGTTACTATTTTGCCTAGTCTAATTTACTTTCAGCTTTGCAACGGCTGGCTGTCAGTGTGTGACCATGCAGACACCAGGCAACATTAAAAAGGCGTGATCGACTTGTTTCGCTGCTATCCAAAGCGCGGCAGCGCATGGTTGCAGACGACGAGAGAGCACCGCCCATAGCGTTCATTGCGCCTGCGCAAAACTCGTTGCAGCCGCCGGCCGGCGGTGGCTTCGAGCAGAGGTCACGTGCTCCGGTGTTCCCTTTAAAAGGATACGGACACAAAAGTTGGCGGGTGGTTTTTTTTGCGTGGCAACAAAAGTTGAACTGTTTAAAATGACGAATACAACACGCTGCTTTGAAAAAAGAATGAGAAACATCTTTTTTTTTTGCGATTTTCTGTTGCACTTTGCCTCCAAGTGGCCGCCGGCAGAATCTGAAATTTGACGTCATAACACCCACCTGTGGCCAAGGTCGGCCACAGCTGTCGTAGTGTTTCCAGGGGTGTCGGTCCCTTGCAGCGTTTGTTTAACCCCTTTCGGCGATCTTGGCACGTGGTCCGTCTGAAACACTATCCCCGACGGCGCTCCACGCAGGTGGTGCGTCTTACATGAGGCTTCATGTGTTTGTCGCGGCGGAAGGAAATGCCCAGACATTGCTGTTATAACAGCATCGTCGGTCGTGACACGCCGTCGCACACGTTTCCCAGAGACGAGAAGGTGCGTAAGCTTTGGATACCTGCCCATTAGAGAGCTTTAGCTTGTCCGGTAATCGGGTAAACGCAGGCGTTGGGGCAGAACCAAAAACGTGAGCGGCCTGTATGGTGCTGCCACCTGGTGGCACAGAGCTCAAACAGACAAAAACAGCTAATATTGCCGTAACCAAGTGTATTCTACTTCGCTGCTGGTGTAAATCTTCGGCAACAACACGATTACGCCACTGCCGAAAATTTACACCAGGAAATGACCAATAATTCTTGCATAAGTGTCTGGTACAGAGCAAAATCTTCGCGCTACGGTTCGCGAAAACCTGACTGGCACTTCCACGGCCGCCTGCTCTTCGTCGCTTGACGCGGAAGGCTCGTAACCATAAGTGGTAATATTTCTTGCCAAGTTGGAATGGTCCTCATCTTCAGACGTGTACTCATCGCTGGTACACGCACCAGAACTCAAATCCATGCTCGCGGCCAGCCGGTTGGCTATCCGATGGGGGTGTCGTGACGTCACGCCTTCCAACTCCCGCGGGTCGCGCTCACAAAAACGCCAAAAATAAAGCCATCGGCTCAAAAATGAGCTAAGTGACTACTTCTTTTCGGTGTAATCACACACTGAGGATTCAGTTTCAGCACTAAAACTTTCAAATTTTGTGTCCGTATCCCTTTAACAGTGGACCGCTCTGTACATACACCCTCGCAGCTTCGGAGTGAAATGCACATGCACCAAGTGTGAAGGAGCAAGAGGAAAGGGAACGTCTGGTTCTTTCGCAGCGTGGGTGTGACGTAGCGCAGCCTCCGGAGAGTGTGCACACGCCAAGTGTGAGGGAGCAAGGGGAGAAGGAACGTTTGGCGCGCAATTGGTGACGTCGTTCCTCACTCGCAACGGTATGTGCGCGAGTCATTCTCTCTCCGACATCGCAATGGTACAGCCACGTGTTGTGTGTTCTCCCGAGGAGCAATTTGGTATGAAGAACAGTGCCGCAAACAGCGCCGAGAGTCCGCCCGCCGCCGCCAATGCCAAACGTGTCCGTGTCTTCGTTGCTCAGCGTAAAGTGAGACATAATTGCGTAACACAGTTCAGAAACACTTTAATATACCAGTGTGATAAACCCTAAAATAAACACCGCAGCTGCCCCTTTTCAGCTTCGCTAGTCAACCATCTATCTCCATGGGGTGTAAGGGCCGAACATTTTTTTAAGCGAATCTTTATAGGTTTACAAGTGTCGGCTGGTGGTGATGGTGGTATCGCACTGAAAAGTGGGCCGATGCTGGTGATAGTGCAGAAAAAATCCAAGCTCAATGGCACATACCCAGGTGCGCTCGGGGACCTGTAACGCGCCCTTGAACTACCCTTGTCACACGTGGGACCCAAAGAGACAAAATCATCCGCCCTTCCCCCGTCGAGAAAATGGGGGTAAGCAAAGCTGATCGTCCAATTTTAGCGTGAGGGCTTCCGAAGCCCAGGCGAAACGTCAGCGAAGAGTCGCGGACCCCGAGTTGCGGGAGCGCGAGGTTGAGGCCAAACGTCAGCGAAGAGCCACCAACCCTGTGTTTAGGGCAAAGGAAACGAACACCTGCGACATGCGTCGTCTTGCCACAAGCTTCGCTTACCCCCATTTTCTGGACAGGGGAAGGGCTGGTGATTTTCTTTATCCAACATTTTTGTATGCATATCCTTAATCTTTTTTTCCCCTTCAAAATCTACCTTGTACCGCTACCTCTAAATGCAAGAGATCCGGTCGCATCAATTTCTTCACTGCTTTTTTTTCCACCAGTACTCTAAACGTCTCTTGCTTATCTCGGCTGCTGACCAGTTGACAGTTCCGTCCACTTAAAACCCAAGCACTTCTGGAAGGTGTACGTTACCTATGGTTCTCACTGGGTGAATCCCTTCGCATTCCATTAGGATGTGCCGAGTGGTCTCCGAATTTTATCTGCAGCATCCACATGCCTAATCTAGTTCCGACTATTTTCTCCGGTATGTTTTTGTCCTTAGGCAACCGGCTCGAGCCTCAAATAGCAAGGCGGTGTGTTATCGTACAGATTTTCCCTTCTAATTTCTGTCTTCTCCAATTAACATCCAATTAACTATCTGTTTCTCTCACTTTTTTCTGATGACACCAAGATGTCTATTTACAGTTTCAATTACCCTGTACTTAGTTGCCAACTTTCTTGACCTCTTCCTCCATTCTGTGTCCACGCTTTTCAAGTACAGATACTTGTGCACTTTAGCCACCCATTTGTTTTCATTCATGTTCCTGAGTCTACGACTCAGCTGTGCTAACCTGTGTTGGGAAACGTCCTTCTCCTGTAAGTTTGTAGAAACCGATCACTGGCTTCGCTACAGGTGTTGCACTAGCCGTATAAGAGACGGGTTTATCGTGAGCAGAAATGGTGAATTTCAGTAAATAAGAAAGGCTACTATCATCATCATCATTGACAAAGGCTGACCCCCCCGGAAAAAACCTCAATCCGCCCCTGTTTCTCCTTCAATAAAAAGTGGTTCAGGGCCCTTTTAAAAACACTGCCAAGCTTGCTACTCAGTCAAATTTGTAGCTTGGAAACCATGTTTTTAGGCACTTAGCCAGACTAGTAGCAGACACAGTTTTCCACCTAGCAGCTGGTGTTGTCCAGATGCATAAAGAGGCAGCACAACGTGGGTACCTGAGCTGATAGTGTCGAGGAGCCATAAGCACCAGCAGGGGCCCCATTACAGTGCCCCCTTCTTACTTTTTATAAGCTTTATTGCACGACAAATATGCTTCACTGCATAACATGTCTGTACTGTGGTGAAGCTGACTTAAAAACCGATAACTGCAATTTTGGGGATTCGAATATTTTGAATAGTAAAGGTGCCTTTTGAATTGAATGGAATACTAACCAATTCGAATGTTCGCAAACTACAAAGTTTATATACTTTATCCATTGTTGAGCCTGCCCTTGAAAACAGCGTTTTCTTTTTTTATTGTGTGGAGGAGGGGGGACATTTTCATATTACAAGTAACAATATTTTACTTTAAGTAAATGTTATGACGTCCGACAATTTGCTGGTGCAGAGCTAAAAAAAAAAATGCATACCTATATAATGAATACATGATATCAGACAAGTGACACTTGTTTCCTCACAAGTAAGACCTGTAACATGCTCATGTTGATCAAATTATATTCTTACGTTGCGGAAGCCACATATACAGGTGTATTTAAAATATTTACAAAAGAGAAAATGATACATAAACAAGATGGCTGGCAAGACCGATTCTACATCTACACATCAAATCGTCTTCTTCTGACTGGGGCCACTCTTGGTTGCGTCATAACATAACCCTCGCCTGCAAAGGCCACGTCTCGGCGCTAACTATAAGGGAGGTGAACTCGCTGCAAAGTAAGCTTTCAGCCGGGACACATGCACAGCGTCAGTGGGGACACGCGAGTCCAGAGGACCGATCTTGTAGTTCACATCGCCAAGCTGACACAATATCATGTATGGCCCTGTGTGGCGCGGCAGTAGCTTTTCAGACAAGCCAACGTGGCGACATGGTGTCCATAGGAGGACAATGGAGCCAGGAGGAAATCGAACGTCCTGATGTCGGTTGTCGTACCGGATCTTCTGTGCGGCCTGAGACTCAGTGAGCCGGGAGCCGGCAATCTGGGGTGCCGTGTGTGCCTGGGCGAAGACATCTTGAGCAGATTCAATGAGAGTGTTCATCAAGGAAGGAAGCAGTTTGTCGAAGGGCAGAGTAGGGCGGCGGCCTAACAGAAGGTAAAATGGTGAAAAGCCAGCAGTCTCGTGAAGGGACAAAATATAGGCAAACGTCATGGAGGGTAACATGCCATTCCAATCACTGTGGTAGTCTATAACAGAAAGTGTCAACAGAAAGTGTCAACAGAAAGTGTCACAGGAGTGCGGCTAGTTTTTGACATGCCCTCATGTTAACATTCTAACCACAGGTTCGTTCAGTACAAAGAGAAAGTTTATAAAGGTTGCCAGAGTTGCTTGAATACTAAAAAGCAATGAATTTTATTCTCATAATTCACATTGTTTCTACAATCTGTGATATAGCAGGGAGGTAGTTGAGGAATTTCAAGACGTCAACATCCGCCTAAGTTTGACATGGCTCACTTTACAACATCTCACGGTGAAAGTGACCAATTTGCTATTTAGGAAGGCACGAGTCTACTAATTTAGCCCTATCATAACTTTTCATGTCCTTTTAAGGTATTTCAATATTCATATTGACAAGCTACTAGTACAGTTAAACCTGCTTATAACGAACTTCCATATACCGAATTCCTGGATATAACGAAGTTTTTCTATTCCCCACCTTTATTCCATAGAAGCACATGTATTTGAGATCTCTACGTAACGAAGTGGCAGCGGGAGACCCCCTCGAAATAACGAATTTTCCCCCGCCGACAACCTAGAGATTTCGCCCCAAATTTTGTCATTATTGCGCGAGCAGCAACCGGAAGCACCTTCTCTGCCGCGACTGGAATGCGAAGCGGTGGCATCGCGCTTGGCGCGCTCGAATTCACTGCGACTGTGAGGCGAGAGCGAGCGCATGTGTGCGTGCGTGCACGAGGCGGGCCTGCATCCCTCGACCCGGCAATCTTGCCGCCGCGGGCGTGACCTTTCCCCCTCCCTTCATTTAAACCTGATCCCGCCGCTTGCTGCAGCTGACCTAGCCCGCCAAGCCGGCACTCTCCTTTTCCAGTTGATGTCGCCGACAAAAAAAAAAAAAAAAGAACACTTTTTTCTTCAATGCGCTCGCAGCGCCACTCTCTGGTTGCTGTGTAAGTCTCTGCGCTTCACTTCACTTACCTGACACTAGGTGACACTATAGGGCCGTTTATAAAGTTTATAGTCCGACGTAACGCATGCACGCTTCCGTCACGTTGGCGAAAACGACCCCCTCTATAGTCGAGCGCACCGGCGCAGCCAACGTAACCGGCGGCTTCTGACGTGCCCCGACAGGCCCGGCGCCGAATTGGCTCCTGACCCATTCGTGCATTGGTCGCGCAAACTGCACCGACCCACAATGGCATTTCGTGCTATGAAATAAAGGCGCCCATGCTTCTTCGCCGACGATCACAGACAGCCGTTCAAAGCGGCGCGCAGGCTTGGGATCGTTCTGTGCATGCTCTGAAGATAACAGCCGACGGCACGCGCGTCAGAGTATAGAAGAGATGGCGTTTCGGCTGGCCCAGCGCAACCGGCGTAGCGCGACTGGCTGCAAACAACGCTGGCCCACGCGCCAATAACGTCAGACTATAAACGGGCATTACACGATTCTACGACGCCATCGGTAAGTGGTAAGAATCGAGTAAATATGGTTAGCGTTTCTTTTTGGAATTTTCGTCCCGAACCTGCATATAACAAAATCCTCTTTATAAGAAGTTTTTCGGGAATTTGTCAATTTCGTTCTATCCAGGTTTAAGTGTATTTGGTTCCTGGCAGCTGATAAAGCCAAGGTAGACAATAAACAATGGAAAAACAGTTGTCATCCACCCAACTGTAGCATGAAGGAAGCTCACACAGGATTCTCAGAAAGAAAGCTTGGCATCCTGGTCTGAGGATCAAAGCCAGGACCTTTCTGGGGCCGTTGTCCGACCATCTGAGCTAACCAGCAGAGTGCAGCGCAAGGACGAATTAATCGACAGCTCGAAGCACTGAATATGGCCAAGTCAGTTCTGTGGAAGGCCGCAAGGTTCTGTGGAAGGCCGGAAGGTAAAGGCAAAAAACTTATCCACCTGAATCCAGCACAAACCTTTGTGCTACAGTTTTTCCCTTTCATGGACCTTCCTCCATGTTGCGGCCTTCCATTGAACTGATTTGCCGCAATGAAAAATACAGCGCCTGTAGGCAGACTTACTCTTCTATTAGAGGATAGTAAAGATTTGGATCCATTCCTTTCAGTCTCTGCAATGGACATAACAGTGGGCAATGCTCCATGCACACAGATTACTGGAATGCAGGTACCTGGCAAAGCTGCTCCGTAGGTAGAAGCACAACTGTGTCATCATAAAAGAACACAGTGTCCTTTTTCTGCCCAAGCTCCTCACCCTCTAAAAGTACAATGCTGAAAGTAAAAAAAAAAAAAGTTTTTTTTCTTGCGAAGACAAGGTAAAAAGGCAGCATAGAAACTTACGACTGACATTTCTTAGACTTGTGCCAGACAGGTGTTAAGGGAATAGTGGGGGCATTGTCTCCATGCCATTCTTTCATTTGGCGCACTATAGTGTGAGGCAACATGTGCTAGTGGCGTAACAGTCTCCCTGCAGTCTTCGTTTCTCTCATCATCCGCCCACTTGCACTCATTTTGTGAATAGGTTTGGTTATTGACTATGAGCTAATAGGGCTCCAAGTGTTGTTGCAAAGAGAGAACCCGAGAGCCCTGCCAGTAGGGTGCACTGCCTCTACAGATAATCTAGCCAGATAGTGTCGTTGCAAAGAAGCTCGTCTGCTAAGCACTCGCAACATCCCCGTGTGTGCAGTACATACACCGCATAGACACTTTACATGACTACCAGCTCCTCAAAACATTACATTTTCCAAATCTAGGACCTACTTGTGTCACAAAGAGTGTATTAAAAGAGTGTAGTTACCATGGCAACGTACAGATAGGAGGCTTCGCACGCAGACAACCTTGTCTGCGAAGTTCTGCTTCAGCGTCACCACCAGCTAAGCGCCACAAAGAGTACAGCTCTTGTAAAGGGCGCTCCTCCAATGGGCTTCCTGAAATTATAAACAGCCTGCCAGTGAACAGCACTCATCATCAAATGAATGAAATGCAACTGCGGTTGCTACATTCCTGCACACAACGACGGACCGGTTAAAACACACGCAAAAAAAAAAAAAATAACTTACACAGAGACATTGTGTACACTTGAAAAGTATTATGTTTGCAATTGCAAATACTTGGAGTGGGTCAGCTAGTTACACAACAGGACCCTAATAGAATCCCTAAAGAGAACACGATAGGTTTACAGCAGCCAGCATCTAGTGTGAAAGAACATGGATGATTATCTATGAGCAGGAAAATGTGAGCAAGTAGATGTACACCACGCACTCGGAACCAGAGAGGAATGAGGTTGGCAGGATTCCATGCGACTTGCTCAGTGGCACTGATCCATAGACAGTCCAGATACACAGACCTTGCTCCTAAACTGTCACAGCTTGACACACAGGTTTTTCATGCAAGGAAAATGGCCACCTATGCAGGGCTTTCCACAACATGAAAGTAAAACACTGCAGAGCATGAAGAGTCCTCAAGTGTTGTAAGGTAAGCCTTTTTCAAGAACTGCTTAGTTTTGCTATGGTTTGCCACTTCTGTTGATGATTTATGGATTTTGTTGGCACAAGGACCAAATATGGCCAAAGAGCACCACGCAAAAGGCGATGAGTTAACAATGGAAAAAATGAGTTGTGAATGGTAGATGCAACATGGCTGCAAAGAGGCCTAAAAAGTAACCACTGCAAAGTTAATAAAATGTAGAAGTATTAAAATAAAGACAATGACCATACATGTATCCTATGATTATTGAAGTGCCAATACAAAGGGATAATGTAGTAAACATGTGGCTAAGAGTAAACATGTGTACTTGTTTCCAGGTGCAAACAGCCGAATTCTGAAAAGGATGGACCAACTGCAGCATAAGAAACGCTGGCACGCGGCTTTGATACATCAATGTAGAATTCTGAGCATGAGCACTTTGACTAAAGTTCTAGGAAGTGCATTTGTATGTGCATCTGTGGGGCGTTCTTTGTAACTTCTACAAAAGACATGTCACAATCTATGAGCTGCTACTGCCGTGGTGGTAACAGCTCGACTGGAGAAATTAGGGGATTTTCAATAAGTGGGCGAGCTATTGCTTTACTGAGATTCCTCACACGTAGTGAATAGGGTGCTCTCACTGCTGGAGGATTCTGGAAAAGTGTGGCACGTCCTATCATTAACGGTTTTGTTACAAGGGTGTTCACGGTTGGAGTGTGCTTTCAGAAAATATACATGAAAGTGAAATATGACCTTTGAAGATGGAGTGACCACTCATACAATTCTACAAAGAGATTCTGCACAGGGCTGGCTAGTCCCGAAAGCACCTGGCCAGGTGGATGCCTAAATGATGAACAGGATCAAGAATTCTTAGGGCACTCGGTGTAGCAAACTGATACACCACATCCCCGTAGTCTAAACACGATCATACAAGAATTTCATACAAGCATTTTGTAGAGATTCATTAAGCATTTTCTGTCACTGCCCCAATTTGCGTGCGAGAGAATTTTCAGTATGTTCATTTTTTTAAGGCACTCGACATTGAGGTATTTAATGCCGGCGATGAAGCTTAAGTCTGAATCAAGTATGATGGCCAAAATCTTATGTTCTTTGTTCACGGGAATGTGCTGTCCTTGCAGTTCGATAGTGGGGCCAGGGAGCAACCCTCTCTTTCTTGAAAAAAAAAAGGACACAGGAGCTTTTACGTGGATTGAGTTTGAACCAATTTCATCTGCCCATTTGAATACTTTTTTCAGCCCAAGCTGAAGTTGCCTCTCGCAGACTGCAAGGCTACAGATTTTAACGCGATAGCGTTTAGGGCCCCGTGTCGCAGAAAATCCGGCGTCGGCATTGGCGCCCGCGGCCGAGAAAATTATCCCCAACGTTTAGGTATGCCACACCATTCTATCATTAATGTTGCTCATACCTTGTCTTTCATTCTTGGCAAAGCTATTCCTGAAATTTAGAGAATGACAATCCACAAATAAATGTCATGAAACAAAACACCCATAGCGCATGCCTTTATGTTAAATCTTCTCAGACTGAAATATTAAAAGTGCGAAACAAATAAGGAAACCTGAAAATGATGTAATTTCTTTGGCGCGGTTGTGCACTACCTCCGGGATCGGCCCACGCAAGAGGCCGCGTTTCCACCAGAAAGCTCGCCTACGTGCATAGCGTTCGCCGCCAGTGTTTGCCAGTAACCATTACGGTTGCATAAGCTACAGTCGTCGGGAACCATGAGTAGCAGCCAGGGATCTTTGAATGCTATCACGTTCCACTCTTAAAAGCGAAGCTTAAGCGTCCTCCCAATTTTTTAAAACCTCTCTGTACATCATCTACATAAACAGAATAAAAAAAGGACTGAAGGAACCGAGGAACGGAGCGTGTTCATTTTCACAATAAAAAGCATACAGCTGAGCACGTCTACCTGGGGTATCCCAGTTTCCTGCATAAATAGATGATAGAATGTGTTGCCCAACTTTAAACGGAAAGTTCGTTTGGATAAGTAACTAATAGTTAGTATGTTCCCTCAAATAACCATTCATGACAGGTCTCGGAGAATTCCATAGTGCCATGTGGTCATAGGCCTTTTCCATGTCAATACAGATAAAAAGAACTGTCCATGAGCAAAAGCATCACAAATATTAGCCTCGACACACACGAGGCAGTTGGTTGTTGACTGGCCTTCTCTAAATCCGCAATGGTATGATACGATCAAGCATTTTGCTTGATTCAAGGTAATGTAGAAGGTGACAATTTATCACTTTTACAAACAACTTGCAGAGGCAACTTGTTAATGCTATCAGGGGATAGCTTTTTATAGAGGTGGTTACCCTGTTTCAAAACAGAGATGACAATGGCTTCTTTCCATGAGGATGGAAGATGCCCAGCTGCCCAGATAGTATTAAAGAGGGTGATTTGTGTGTCTCTGAGAAGGTGTTTAGTCATGTTGTACATAACTATGTCAGGACCCAGAGGAGAGCTCCGACATGCGTTTAAGGAAGCCTTCAGCTCAGAAACGCTGAAAGGCCGATTAAAAGGTTCGTTTCGGCTACATTGATGGTCAAGTGGGTTCCATTCCTCCGTTTCTTTGTATTTCAGAAGACACTCTGAATAATGGATAGAGCTAGAAATGCACTCAAAGTGCTCACCAAGAGTGTCGGCCTGGTATTTCAGATCATTTCCTTGCTCATTTACCAAGGGCAACAGATGGATTTGCTGCCCCTTAAGCCTTCTCAGGCAATTACATACTTCTGTGACCTGTTTGTACAAATTTATGCCGGAGAGAAACCTCTCCCAGCTTGCCCTCCTTGCTTGCCATCGTGTTTACGCTTTCCCTGCAATTTGATGATTGAATTCGACAAGATTCTCTGCATTTGGGTATCGACGGAGTATGCCCCATGCTTTATTTTGTTTCTTTCCCTCCTGCTCGCAGTTATCATTCCACCAAGGGACTCGTCTTTTGCATGAGTTATGGTTTGTTTGTTGAATGCATTTTTCTGCTGTGTCTACTATAAAAGCGGTAAAACAAGCTACTGCGTCGCCTATACTAAATTTACTGATACAATCTCCTGATAAATAGCTTGATTCTTTAAAATGATTTCAGTTGGCCAAGGCTAGTTTCCACCAAGGAAATGTCGAGGGCATTCGTGTTGCTGCTTTAGATTTAGTGCAATTGGGAAGTGGTCACTTCTAAATGAATTTTTGAATACACTTCATTCTAGTTCAGAAAAAAGCATGGAAGATCTAAGCGCTAAATCGGAATTATGTTCAAGATTGTGTAATAAGTGGGCGTTTATTAAATCTGGACACACTAGAGCTCACGTGAACGTTTTCGATCAATCGGCCTTTCAAGTCACACTGGCAGTCTCCCCACAGGTTGTGAGCATTAAAGCCCCCGATGATAAGGTATGGATCAGGGAGTTGCTCAGTGAGGCCATAGAATTCCGTTTTGCTCAGATGATAGTTAGGAAGTATGTAAATTGAGCCCACGGCAACCAATTCATTGAACAGAATTGCTCGCACTGCAACTGCCTCAAGAGGAGAGGCGCCTGAAGGGGCAAGTGTGGGCAAGCAATAGTTTTGTCGACAACTATGGCAACACCGGCTGACAAGGCATTAGCGCCGTCACAGTCATTGCGAAAAACAGCATATTGCCGGAGAAAGTTTGTCTGTGCAAGTTTTAAATGAGTCTCTTGACCAAAAAACAATTTTGGATTATATTTATGTTCCTTCACACTGTTGAGGTTATGGAGAAGTCCACCGACATTCCATTGTAATATTTGCATCTCCATAATGAGAAATGCGTGTTTAAGAGAGAAAAAGTGATTTAGCTTACAGGGCCCTGTAATGCAGGGCGTGTCTTTTTTGCAGTGGCCCAGAGACTCGCACGCTTCCTTTGGCGCTGGCTGCACTGTCTGAATAGGATCCAAGTAATGTCCAGTGCTTCTTGTGAGGCACTGAATGCCCACTTATGGGAGTATTGCGTTCGCCATGAAGGCCTCGACACAAGAGCCTTGGAGCCTACCAACCCAGAGGTCAAAGAGGGGCTCTTCACCGTCTTCAGGGACGGTGAAGCAGCGCTGGCTGCTGTCGCCAAGGGGGCTGGTGCCATAGCCGCAGCCACATCTTTGTGGGCCGGGCAGATGCGAAGTCTGCTGCGGCATTGCCGCCTTACACGCTGCATCAGTATACCCTGCGGTATGAAGAAATGAAATACATTTCCGCACTTCTTGAAACAAAATGCTTTCTTGGAGTTTCAGTGTAATTATATCTTTTTCTTTTTTCCATGTAGGACGATCAGGAAATGCTGCATGACCACCGTTTACAGTTTGCGCAGCGGCGCATGCCAGTGCAGTTGTCAGAAGCGTGTTCTTGTTCACCAGTTCGCACAAGTCAGCCGGCCTTGGCAGCTTTGCGAGCCATGGCCAAATCTTTGGCACTTGAAACATCTAGGTGAATTAGGGATGAATGGTCATACTCGTGTCTTTGTAGACCCTGTCTCAAGGGATTCTGGCAGAACACTGGTCCCAGATGTAAGAATCAGATGCTTTGTGGGAATCCCTGTCATCGTGCTTGATCGTTATCCTCTAGACCTTGACAACATTTTGGTCCTTCCACCCCTCTAGTAGCTCCTGCTCACTCAAGAGATCATCTGAAATCATACTTCTGGATGCATTCATTGATCGATGGCGGTAACGGTGTTTTGAATGCCACCAAATGTTATCAGTTTTGAGATCTTCTCCTGTTGAAGCTTGTCGCAAACTTCAAGTAAGAGGTCGCCACTAGCCATTTCAGTCACTTTATAACCTGGGCCTAGTGTGTCAGTGAGACATTTGGCCACAACAAATGGTGAAATGGTTCTGACAGTCTTTTTCTAAAATCACTAAAATCATCTACGTCTAGTGTTCGTTTATTGGCGTACAATTCCTACATTCGTCCGTTGTTGGAATATGCCGTAATTATTTGGGACCCATTCACTTTAACCAATATTAAAAAACTGGAATGTGTACAGCATAAGGTAGTAGTTAGGTTTGTTTTTAATTCATATGGCCGTGCGTCTGTTAGTGAGCTCGTAAGACGCAGTGGATTACCCCCGGTGACTGTGCGCAACCGTATCTGCCGATTAAAGTTCCTCTTTCAACTTGTAAACGGCCATTATAACATTAACACTTCCAAGTTTTTCACTTACTCATCAGGCTATAACACAAGACGAAGGCACGCTTTATCAATAACTCCCTTGAACGCACGGAATAACGTTTTCAAATATTCTTTTTTTCCTAGGACAATAACAGACTGGAATAATCTTAATTCTGAGATTGTTACGCAGAATTCCTTATCAATGTTTGAAAAATGCTTGCAAATATTATGAATTTATGTGAGTTATTTGCTTGTATATTCACTTGTATGTTTTTTTTTTTTTGTATTCTTCACCAGTGTTTGAAAAATGCCTCCATATTTGAAGAATTTTGTATGTGTTTACATGCTTCCATATTTCAATGTACACCCACCCTGCTATGATCTGACTTCAGATCGCAGTATCTATAAATATAATATATATATATAATATTTGTGGATTTCAATACATATGACATGATAGTGGAGGGTTTTCTTTGCGCTGAACAAAAAAAGTTGAGTTTATTTGGTGTGTCTCCTTTTGGAAATGGGACAATTAGGTAGTTTGGGGAAGAAAGATGATGCTATAAAGCTTTATTTAATTTCGGCAGCAATGCCAGCTGCCCACCACCGAGCCCAACAAGGGGACATGACAGGAGTACCTGCAAGGGAAGTCCTGCCAACGCCAGCTATAGAGCATTACTATATAACCAAATACAGCATAACAAAGGCAGGTTAGCCACACAAGGTTAACCCTTGCCACCTAGAAAAAATTGAAGTAAACAGAATATAAAAGACAGGACAGTTAGAAGAGAGTAAAGAAAAAGAGCGTGGAGAGCAAGACAGGAAAAGGTAACTGCTGATTTTGCCCGGGAGGGTCAGTCCAGGGATGCCGTCTACGTGAGGCTGAGACCAAGGGGGTGGGTTGCCTCCGCCAATGTGCCAGGTCCAAACACTTAGCATCGACTCAATCTCCAGGATCCCCTTTTCCCCGGACACGGCTACACACAGAAGGGTCTAACCCCCATGTATTCAGGTCCGTGGTGTTCAACACACCAAACGCCTGCTGATACAGACGCCCTTGCAGGGTTTGCCACTTCTATGCAAGGTATTCATGTATTTTGTGCCTGGTCTGTGCAGCAACAGAAGTTCATAATATGAAAGAAGAAAACCACAAGACTTTACTTCTGAGATGTATTAACAATAGCTGAGGAGAACCCACATTTACTCTTACTATAAGCTAATTCACACAAGCACATGCACTACACAACGTTAAAATTTAGTCCCATATTATGATTCGTGGAGACTGCTGATTTAATTACATTCCCCATGACAAGTGCTTCAGGTTAATTGTTCGTATGCACACACAGAAAGCATTTCAAGTGTCAATCGTTCTAGTGCTTGAAACATCAAGTTGTAGTCTTCCACAAAGCATACGTGAAGTGGCACATTGCGTCTGCCTTTCCCGACAGTGCTTGTAACGCCAGTCTTCTATGAAGCATGCACAAAGTGACACATCTAACTGCCTCGTCACACACGTGCTCAGTTGCATAACGTACTCCCCCACCCACACACCTTTTTTCTGTCACTTCAGTGCACGGAGGAAGATTATTTAGGAGTATAAACTCCCGTCAGCAGCGCGGGCGGTCGCGTGCGACCAGATAACATCACATTAGTATGCATCGACGGGGGCGCATGCAGTGGCGGCACGTCATTCAAGCAGCAGCAGAAAAAAAAAAAAGCAGAAGCCCGGCTGGCTGCTCGGGCACGTTCTCTTCGGCGGTGCCCGTGTCTCCCGCTCAAAGCAGACCGACACGGGCATTCGGCGTTCGCTTCAGCGTGCACGCCGTAACATTGTTTTTGTGGGCCTTAAGTCAAACAGCAACTGTTCTTGAGGGTGTCTGTTTGAGGGTCGTAATACTAACAGCACTGATACGTGCAGTGTAGACTTGTTCGGAATTTGCTAGCCTAAGATGGGACGCAGGTGGGACGCATGAGTGCCCTCAGTAGAACTTGTGAGGCACGCGGCCGCGAACGGGAGCAACACACGTTACCGGCTACCTTGGCAACCAAGACGGCAATAATTTCTTTCTCGGCTGCCAGCATGATAGCGGCTCTGTGGGCTCGTGACATTTTCTGGTCGCCGCAACTGGCGGAGTTTCCACTCCTAAAGGTTTCTTGCTCCGTGTTTCAGTAGAACTTCTGTGGTGAAGTGTTTAGAATACCTGGCTCAAAAACAAATCGCTGCGTGTTCTAACACCTACCAGAGACAAGAAATTTGCTTCCGACGCCACATCACTCCAGCTGAGTGCTCTGTAGAATGTCTGTTCTTACCAAAGCAAGGTGTGCACTTGAAAGGAGCCAGTGACTCGCAGCGTAGAGGCACATGCTCCAAATGCATTGGCAATGAAGGCACCTCCTCCCCAGCCAGTGATACCAATGGATGCCGTAGCAGTTCTTGAGCCGACGGTCTGCACATTTAGTAAAGCAAGCTACTTAAGTGGTGATCCTCATCTATTAGCAGCCATAGATTTCACCTTTCTCTGGGTAGGATTTTCAGACATGATGAGATAAAGGACTTGAGGGAAGGCTCCAGCTCCTGTATAACAAAATCATCGATAGAATTCCTTTCATGTGAAGAATGAGGTAGCACCATGTACAAAAATAAAGAAATTCAGGGGGAGACGAATAATTTCACTGACTTCAAAAGTCAGTGAAGGTGAGATGCTGCTACATACAGCATGCAACTTTCACAAAATGTGTTGTGTTGCTCCTTGCATGTCCTGTACGTCTCGCCGTCTTCCTTGTTCTACGAACTCAGCCAATCTTTTCATTGTTTAATCACACAGAGTAAATGCGCATTATTGTGCCGCTATAGGAATGCAAATGCTCAAATCCTAATGTCCGACCGGCAAAGTTGTGCTCAACATCGAAAGACCTAATGTGCAGACACAAGTAGGTGTTAACACATGCTGCATATGCTACTGACTAGATTAAAGAAAAGATTTTCATCAGCTGCATCACTTCTCACTCCACACATGGAATTTCCAATACAAATGTTGAGGTTGAGCAGCGCTTATTTTACGAGTTCATTAGGTAAATTGAGCAGGTGGCGCATAGACACAACCATCACACATGCGGCGCAGTGGGAGATATGGAGGCAAATAACTCCTCTACAAAGAAACACTGCCATTCCCGGCTTATTTGTCGGCCACTGCAAGCCGATTCTTTTGTTGGGCGACATAAAAATACTCAGCACTTTTGGTAGGGTAATACAACATGCAATTAGAATGATACAATTTTTCTTGCATGCTTACTCGTGGCTCCATCAGAATAAGCTTAACATACCTCGAGTTTCCTACTGAGTGGGTCCGACTCCACCATAAGAAGCAGGGTGTCTCCATCTGTCAAGAACAAAAGTGTGCCATTATGTACTAGGCTGTAACGTATCCTGCTGCTACAAGCCAATTACCTTCCTTGATGCAGGTCAGCAGTTTCATAAAAATCTGCTCAAGGCTTGCTCCTTTCCAGACCTCCTGGCCCTGAAAAGTTCAATAAAGGTAATGTTTTCTGCATTAAGTTTACAGGTTTAACACAATGCATTCAGCTTGTCACTTGTGTTCACAAAAGGTCAAGGGGGGGGGGGGGGATCTGTAAGTGATTACTATGTGGACTGTCCATTTCAGCACGCACTGACTGGACAGAGCTTGAGAGCCGGTGATGTCGATGGGCGCCTGCCCTACCGTCTTTAAGCTCTATCCAATCAGTGCATGCTGAAATGAACTTTGGTGGAGACTAACAGAATACCCCGTCAGAATGTGCACAAAATTGAGTGGCTGGCAGGTGACGTAGGTACCCATTGATATAGAAAACTGCAGCAGAGATGGTCCTAATTCACATAATGCTCTCCCAGGCAACAGTGCAGAAATTCCTCTATTCATTCATTTTATGGCTTGCAAGTAAGGTAAACCAACAGCAAGTATTTCAAATCATTTATTTCACTGCATATAATAAAACCAAGCATTTATCCAACAAAAAATGAGACGCAGCTGCTTGAACTAAAAACCAGTTTCCTGATGCCATGTTGCTCTCAATGCAAGTAGCACTATTAGCTGAATATAAAGATCCTTCTGGACACACAAAATTACTCAGGTGTAAGTTTTGTGGTATAGCCAGTTTGAGTGTTTGCCAGTACACCCATACTATTAGGCAAACAATAAATATTGAATGATTTCAAATATCAATTACTTGAAAGTTACAGCACACAAGTACACAAGAAAGAAATGTTTAACTAACATGTGCCCTAACTTTACCATAATATTGTTACGAGGCATTGTGTATGAGCCTGTCATTAAAGGACCGCTGTGCTAGGCGAAGAGGAAGAAGACGGGACAAGCCTCGTGAGATGCTGTCAGCCATTCTCTGGTAGCCCAGCAGCCTGTATATATTGTCTCTCCAGTGTACTTGTGAATCCCCGTGACAATTTGGTGGAGGTGCGGGGTACCCGAAGAAGCGCTGTACAACGGAGCTCCGCAGTGGTCGTCGAGTCGGGGTCATCATTATGACAGACGAGACCACGACCAAGCCGCCTGCGCCGGCCAGTGCGATGCCTGCACCAGCGCCGATCACAACGTCAACGATCGTCGTTACGCAACCTAAAGACCCGGGAACGTTCTGCGGTACGGATGAAGTTGACGTCGACGATTGGATTGCCAATTATGAATGCATCGGTGAGGTCAATCGTTGGGACCCGACGATGATGCTGGCGAACGTGCTCTTTTACCTCAAAGGAACGGCAAAGGTGTGGTTCGATAACCATGAGGCAGAGATTGGAAGTTGGGACACCTTCAAAACAAAACTTAGTGCCTTGTTTGGGAAGCCCATGGGTCGAAAAGCGGCCACTACGCAAGAGCTATCCATCCGAGCTCAGACGTCCATGGAACCATATATATCCCCACATTCAGGACGTCTTGGCTCTTTGCCGTAAAGTGGACATGAACATGACGGAGTCGGACAAGGTTGGTCACGTACTAAAGGGAATCGCAGACGATGCGTTCAACCTATTACTGTGCCGCAATTGTGCGACCGTCGACGCAATTATTGAAGAATGCCGGCGTTTTGAGCAGGTCAAAAGTCGGCGTATTGCGAGGTCATTCGCTCGGCTACCGAACGCCGCCCTGACGCCATCATGCGAAGATGGACAGGCCTCCCGTCGGCAGTCGTCGCCACCATCGGAAATTACACGACTCGTTCGTCGGGAAATCGAAGCGATTGCTCCTGCTCTCCCCAACAATGGCCACGGCGATTTTCACTTGCCGGCCGTTTCCCTGGTCCAGTCTATTGTTCGGGAGGAACTTAGCAACTTGGGTTTCGCCGTCTGCACCGTTGCTCAGTCTCGGACAACTGACTTTCGCCCTAGGTCGCCGCCTCACCCGAGATCACCGCCCCAGGAACAACTGTTTTATACGCGCTCTCGTAATCCGGCTGAATGGTGGACGGCAGATGATCGGCCGATTTGCTTCCACTGCCGCCGTATCGGTCACGTCGTGGGCCATTGCATCAACCGTTGGGTGTCGCCGTTAACCCGGGATGACACTGCTAGCCGCACCAACAACTACCGCTGTTTTCAGCCCGCTCAGCCATACCAGCCATACAACACTGACAGCTACGACCGCTTCCAGCCTTTTGAGCCGTACAACGTCGATGCCACCCCTACGCCGCACAGCCTTTCCCCGTCGCCCCGAGGTCACCAGTCCCGTTCGCCGCCAGCGCGTCGGCCGTCGTCTCCTTCGCCTCTACGACGACGTGCGACATCGCCGCTCAACCTTAACAGGGAAACTAAGGGATGCAGCTCTTAGAGGTGACGCTGCATCTTCGACTTCCACCTCAAATCCTATCCTCGTATTGCCGACACGACTAAACTTGATCGACGTTGACGGCTTAACTGTTTCCGCACTCGTCGATACCGGGGCACAAATATCCGTGATGAGTAATCACCTTCGTCGCTGCCTCAAGAAAGTACTTACCCCCGCCGCTACTGGAGTACCCTCCCGAATCTCTGGTCCTGCTCTGGACGCCGTCTCGACGCCAAGGCCTGTATTGAGAAGCTCCTCCCTCGCTACACAGGACCCTAAAAAGTTCTCTGCAAGCTCAACGACGTTGACTACCTCATCACTCCGCTCCAAGATCGCCCGTCTTCTTCTTTTACGTCTGCTGCTGATGTTGTCCATGTGTCGCGGCTAAAACCCTACTACATCAGCAGTGCTGACTACCTTTAGAAGGCGCCGTGACGGCGCTCAGTCCGCCGGGGGTGATGTTACGAGGCATTGTGTATGAGCCTGCCACTAAAGGACCGCTGTGCTAGGCGAAGAGGAAGAAGACGGGACAAGCCTCGTGAGATGCTGTCAGCCATTCTCTGGTAGCAGCAGCCTGTATATATTGTCTCTCCAGTGTACTTGTGAATCCCCGTGACAATATATACTTGGAAGTTAGCATATCTGTGTCTGTTAGACCTTTTTCCATTGTGCTAAATATAGTCTTTGAATCAGAGATAACCAACTAGCTAAATTCTTTGCATCAAATAGCAGACAGAATAGCAAGAGCTACGCTAACTTAAAAATTGCTGCTGAATAAACTGCTGAATAAAGTAGCTAGTGTGTTAAGCAAAACTAAAAAAATAAAACTAAAAGAACTAACACATGAATGGACGACAAAACTAGTTTTGCTATCAGTCATATCAATGAGTGCGCTCGAGCCACAAACAACAGTGGCTGGCATAAAAGTTGGTGGACTGCTGCTCATACCAAGGCCAGCTCCAGAGTGATGACGCCCAGTGACCAAATGTCAGCTTTCGGCCCCGACAGCGATGGCCTCTCTTGAGTCAAAACTTCAGGAGCAAGGTATTTCGGCGTCCTGAAGCACAAATGCATGTGATGATCACAACAGGCAAGTGAAACATTTTATCACTACTCACCCCAGTGGAAAAGGGACAGTCCTGCCATTTTCAGTCATGTGACACAGTCCGTAGTTAGCAAGCTTGACTTGTTGCTGTAAAACAGAGGGTGTAGTACACAACCTACACACGTTTCCTGAAGACAATACCTTATCGTCAAGAAGGATAGAGCATGGAGAGAGTGCACGGTGAACTATGCCTCTTCTATGCAAGTAGTCCAGGGCCTCCAGCACTTCCCTGCATATTCTGCTGATGCTGTCAACTCTGAAATACCATTACAGGTGCGTTAACTGTCAATTGTCACTCCAACAGTGGCGTGAATCGCTGCACTTACGACAACTTGTTTGGAATTTCGTCTTGCAAGGAATTTCTGAAGTGCTCAATGACGACCACAAGTCTTTCTGGTGATAAAATAAAGAAATAATTTTTGAAAACGAAATGTTTTTGAAGTGCGCACGGTTATGTATAAGCTAAAAATGCATGCATATACTTCTTCAGCAGGAATATACTATTACCATGTTTGCTGCGAAATGCATCAATATATGTGCAGAGGTTCTTGTGGGACAAGCATTTGAGCAACTGAAAAAGGCCAAGAACTCTGATCGAGTTGGGCGTGAGCGGTAATCCGTTGTTGCCACAAGTGTCCCTCGCATGGCAGGAAGAGAAAAACGTTCGGGCGCCGAGTGTGGTCTTTTTCAAACAGTGCATGTCTGAAAGAGAATCAAACGTTAGTGGACAAGTAAAAGATTGGAGCAATATTTACCAACTTCTCTCACTGAATTTTCCAAATGGGGATAAATGACAACACGCGTATTCGTATGAAATAGGCGGCCTCGGCACACAGGACTGGTCCACACACCGTGGCCACGGAACCGACGAAACGGCGAAACTCCAACATCCGAAACGCGCCAGACACAAACAGCCCGTGGAGGCAAACCGCCCTTCTCGCCGAACGCGCCGCCTGTCCGGATGGCCGGAGTACAGTCACAGAACACCCATACAAACTTAGTACAGTTAGAGTGTACTACACACTAGGACAGTGTACTAGCCGGAGTCAAGCCGGGTGGCCAGGCCGGATCAGCGCCTCTGCTATGCCATTTTATTTCTCCATGGCAGCACGCTCTGATCAGCCAGAATATATCTACCTTCTTATTTTTTTTACTTTAAACGAAGATCCTTGACCTTGACATCATACAAAGAATACTCAAACCTCAGAGTAGCGTAAGTAATTTTCACTAGTTTCGGTTTCGTTTCCCTGATGTTTTCGGTTCTGCGTCCAGCTGCGGTGGCTTCGGCCTTGGCTGGCTCCTTTAATTCAATGGCAAGGCATGGATAGCATGGATATGGTGGCTGGAAGGGCTTGGTAGGATCGTGCTTGTAGAAGTTGGCCGCCGAAGGTTGTAGCGAGGGGCGAGTTTACCTTACTACAGTTTTTCTCCGATGTATTACGTGAAAAATGCGTGCACAGACTTTGATGTATGCGACCTGCAGCCGCTGGAAGTATCTTCGTGGTGGTCTTGGATGAGTGAAACGTCAACGCCTCCAGTTTTGGGGCTCATGACAGCCTGACAAGCACGCTCCACAGAAGTGCAAAAGAAAGAAAAAACGTTTGCGCCGCTCACATGACGGGCACTGGGGAAACTCACGCGGTTTACTTTCGTTGCAGATAACTAGCGAAAAATTGTGGAAAACTACAGAAATAAGCAATGAGAACGTTGGGAAAAAATCTCATCAAGGTAATGACGCGCGAAGAAAGTGAACGATTCGATCCTGACATCCTTGTTGTTTTTCTCTGGCAGGGAAGCTTCGTGGTGTGCATTGCTGCTGCGCTGACTCATTATTACGGTCACTTGGACACGGCAGGAGTGGCACTAATGTATGTTGGTATGGTGTCGCTTGGTGTCATCTTAGGTTGCCGAAGTGTGCTTTGTACCGACGACCAGTATCCCGTTGTACTGAGAGAACACGACGGAAACCATTTGTTGAAGCAAGTGCTACAGGTAATCCGTGCTGCTAACTGTGGCAAAGCCGCTTAAAATTGTTTTTACTGCCTCTCCCCAATTTTGCAGGAAAAGATGAAGGAATACAGTCGCATGGACGGCTCTGAGAAATCCA
This sequence comes from Dermacentor silvarum, assembly GCF_013339745.2. Classification (NCBI taxonomy): domain Eukaryota; kingdom Metazoa; phylum Arthropoda; class Arachnida; order Ixodida; family Ixodidae; genus Dermacentor; species Dermacentor silvarum. The sequence continues at coordinate 5,238,380 of NC_051157.2, forward strand.
AGCACATTGTCTTTTCTCGCACCGTCGATGCGAGGATAAATGAAATATTTGATCTTGTCTTCAGAGATTTTATACTGCCATGGTACAAGCACCTGGTTCCTGACCACCGTTGTTTCTGCATGCTTCTCAGGTGACGGTGTTTGGTTCTCGGTGCATAGCGTGTGCCCAAAAATGTCTGTGCTTATAACACACTGCATTTACTGACTCGATCTTCTGGAAAATTTTTGGCATGGAGCTTTCTCTGCTTGTTCAGCACCCAGCTTTTTGCTGGATAATTTGCTTAAAACTTTTCAAATGAGTAAGCTGTTCCATGAAGTATCTTTGAAAGTGTTTTCTCACCAGTACTTGTGCAGTGTTTTCATTGCAGCAGAAATTTTTATGCACAAGTAACACTACAGCTGGGCTACATTGTTTTGAACAGAATATTGACACGTGTAAAATTGTTTGATTTCAGTGAACATTTTCATGAGCCAATCTGTGTTACAATGTTATCGCTCAGAGCAAGACGCGCCTTTGTGTACTGAAAGTTTCTCTAGTGTTATCGCTGGTTCTATCCATTTCATTTTTTCACTGAACCTGCTGTAATCAGATTGTATGCATCACACTAATTGTGTAGTAGTAGTAAACACGTCTTTATTTATAATGTGGATAGCCTACCACCTTCTGCTTAGCAGAAATTACTAGCCTAGCAGCAACTTCCTTAAGACCTTCACGAGCGTTGTCTGAAAAGAAAGGGCTGAAGTTCTACTTGAAGCCCAAGTGCATCCACCTAACTTGAATTTCGCCATCTTTAAGGAAGATATGAACCATCTTTCCCACCACGCTGACCCAGAAGTGTTCAAGGAGGATAAAGTTTGCCTCCTCATGCATGTTGTAAAGCAAGAAGCTTTCTCTAGAATGATACAGGATCCACTGTAGACTGTCGAAGATTTCCCTTCTGAGGCCACCAACATTAAAAAGACACTCGAAATTCGAAACAAACAACACAACCGCTGCATGCTCACGACAAACTACACCGAAGTTTAATCACTGGGGACCTGTGCGAGATCATCAGCGAGGTTGCGTGGGAGGAGTTTCACAGGTTGCTCCCTTCATTGCAGCCTCAAGTGGCTTCGATTGAGTGACATGAATAGATTGAGCAGTCGCTAGGAGTCCCTGAACCATTGTGGCCTCGCCCAGAAACGATGAGCTGTGCCGCTGCTGCCCACTGTCGCATCCCCGCTCCGCACCCATGTCGGGCCCCACCCCAATTTCGTTGCCAACCACCGCCGCCCAACTGCGTTGCGTGCCCGTGAAACACCCTGAGGAAAATAGACATATGGTGTGCCTACGACCACCACCCACTGTGTTACCACTGCTAAGTGGGCCACATTTACCGCCAATGCCCATACCGCGAGATGGGCCTACAAGGGTTCACCGTCAGCACACACCTTGTGTATGACCGTGTGAGGTTGCCGACTACATCGCAGCAATCATGCCAGTCACCATGCCTTGTGTGTACTTGAAGATCAAGTCAGTAGCCGGCACTTTCAGCAGATGTCACGTAGTGATGGTGAAGAACTGCAGTGGCACAACACAAGTCGTAAAACTAACTGTTTACTGGGTGAACCTGTGCCCAGCAAAAGCAAGTAACACTCGGTGCAATGATAGCAGTTCTTACACAGTTCGGAAAACTGTATCTTTTTATAACCTACAAACTACAATATCATTATTTGCAGCTTTATAAATCTGTTTTAGAATTTTATGTGGACAAAAATACGCTCATGTAGGCATCCGTATCTTGCAAACTTATTGCATACGAGGCCTTGTGTGTAGTGCGAATGAAATAGGCAGCTAGCTGCAGTACATCTGCCTGTTACGTTTGTGCTGCAAAATTGGCTTCTTACATCCAAATATCTTTTATGCTCATTGTCTTAGAGGGGAAATCTGGCGTGTTTTACGGAATCTGAAGGATCGGTGCCACAGGATTGACGACGTCAAGCTGCTGACTGACCATATGGTTCGGAAGGTTCAGAAGCACTTCCACGCTGCTCGAATAGCCACAGGAGGGTAAGGCTTCTGTCAGTTTGATTAGTTAAATCGCAGAGATATCTAAAGTGATCACAGCTATCCTTTACAGATATGCATACCTGCCAACTCTCCCTAATTTACATCATGTTTATGAAAAATAAGTTGAATTTGTGAAAACATTTTAAAGGTGTCGAAGGATAACAAAAAAATTTATTCTAGAAAGAAATTGATAATATTTGTGGCAGCGCTAGTCACCTGCTAAAGGGGCACTTGCTTTGAGCAAGTTTATTCAGAGATGTTGCTCAAGCAGGCAAAGTCGCTGAAAAAGGAATTGTGGTCTAAAATTGCTTTGCTTGTCAGTCTGAAGGTAAAATATTGTTAATAAAGTGTGTGCTCAGGGCAAACGTTAATAAAATGCTGGCCTATTCCTCCCTCTGTGAATTTTTCTGTATTTTAATGTTTACAGGTTGGCAGCTGTATTTATGGATAGAAGTTTTGATGAAGGCAATATAATTGTAAAGATTGCCATGTGGCATGTAACAAACACTTTTTGAAAAATAATACCTTATAAATTAAACAAAAAAAGTTCCCTTCACAAGACGAAGCCTGTCTCCACATGGATATGAATGCAATACTTTCCCTCTTACTTGCAACCGCTCCATTTTGTCCGTCTCCAAATCTTTCTTGCTTGTCACAGACTTAGTATGTAGTAAACTTTGACGGCTGCTTTCTTAGAGTTGAATTCTTGTTGATGTGAAATCTGTTGGAACCTCTGATTGTTTGACTGGGTCCTTGTTAGAACTGTTGTTTTCTTGATTACAACATGTTTTAAATATTCAAGCTTCTGCTCAACCAACTGCGCATTATGAAATACTGTAGTCAACTGAACTGAGCCTTTTAGAAAGAAAAACACCTATAGTCTGGTACAACTTGAGAAGGCAGGAGAAGGCCCCGCCCAGATGACCGAAGTGTGACAGCCGATTGCCTCTGCGACTAAATAGTCCCACTGACGCGACTTGGCCCAGTTCAAAGAGCAGGCCACCATGTTTTTCATCAGCGGGGTCACCGGCTGTCTGGCTCAGGACGTCAGTCTAGGTAGAGTGCGCGCCCATTCGGTGAGGCTCGTGTGCATCCACCTTTGAGGGGCAAATGCTGCTGCCTTCTGAAGTTGTACCCGACTATAGACAATTTATTCATAGACAGGTAAAAGCACATGTGTCTTCATGCCTTATTTTTTCATAACTTTTTAACGCTGTTGACGATCGTTAATAATGAATTTCAGTGAACTAGCTTAATTTGCTGACTTGCTTAATGTGTCTTCGTCAGCAGGTGTGCTACCATTTTTTTTTTTTTCTAGTATTACAATTTCTGAAGAAACACATCTTGTTTGAACAAGCAGTTGTGTTCCTGTTGTAAAGGGAATTTGCTTTTTTCGGGGGGAGGGGGGGGGGGTGGCAAAAGGTCAAGACTTTTGGTCAAGTCAGATGTGAGTACACAACAGAGTGCACAAAGTCTGGATTTGTAGAGTTGAACCTTATTCTGACAAGTGCATGCCTTTGTGATACAAATATCTGGCAGCATAATGGTTGTACTGCGTAATGATTGTGACTCGAGGGACCCTGAAACGATTTTGACAATTTTGTACAAACATACTGAGTCGTTAGGATAGGACCTTCTGATCATTAAGTGACACATTTAACCCTTTCAGGTGCTAATTGATTCTGTTGATTTAAAGCTTACCTCAACCGCATTTCCTACATTTTCAGAATCATAAAAAGTATGCAACTGCAAAGTAGATTAAGAATTTTCATTCTTTTAGTGTGCTTTGTCGTGATTAGAAAATGTGGACTCCATGTGAAAATTCATACAGGAACATCAGATATGAGAACATCAACTATTTCATTTCATAGCAGGCTTCAAAAGCACCTATCCAGTCACTTAAAAATTGTGCCTAGTGCAGCGAATTGTGAAAAACAATGAAAGAAGTGAACTCGCTGCATACAGGGGGGGCATACTCACACTGAGTAAAACTACCCAACCGTCTGCATTCCCACTTGGTTTACTAAAGCATGTTATTCAAACTTGCAGCACACTTCCAATCAGAAGTGTTTTAGGATGTATGTGACACGTTTTAAATGTCATTACCATTAAGTAAAGCATGTTGCGCATGTTATTCAAACTTGCAGCACAGTTCCAATCAGAAGTGTTTCAAGATGTACGTGACACATTTTAAACGTCATTACTTTCATCAGTGCCCTTGCTGTTGATGCAGAACCTTGGCGCACACGATTGTGCGCACAGCGCCTCAAAGCCTTAAGTGCTCCCTGTAAAGCATGCAATTTATTGTTATGTTTTAAAAATGTGCATTGCTATCAATCGCAGTGGCACCACTCTCCTGAGTTTCAGCCACCTCATCACCATCTACGTAGTAGGTGCGCATTACGTCAGTCAGGCGAGCTACCTGATTGCCTACCTATGTTGCGTCATCAATAATTTTTCCAACTTTATGGTAAACAAATGTTTGTAATAGTTGGGATGTTGGTTAATTTGTCTCTAGAAAAAAAAAATTGCACTTGCCCACCCCACTGTCAAAAGTTGGGGGCAAAGTGTACCATTTGCCCCCCCCCCCCCCACTTTTAAAAGTGGCCACTTCAGGCTGCATCCAGGAAAATCCTGCAAAACTATAGCTGAAGCGAAATTTTCGTTCTTAATAAAGCGGCTTTGTAAGTAATGCTTTTTATTTACTACGTGTCCCCTGCTTGGGCAGCAAGAGTTGTGCCTCCTCTGGATGCGCTGTAGCAGATGACATGCAGGATTTGCCATACAAGTGCGCATTGCGGCAAAGGCCTGGCACTGGGCAGTTTCCGGATTAAATTTCAGCTTGTGCTACTTTCATCATGCCCAGTACTTTGGGACCAACTAACCGTATATAAAAACACAATCAACTTGCTATATTTAAACTGCGGGCTAGGGTAGAGGTCCGGATAAATTATTACAATCAGCCGTGCCCAACGATTAGTGTGCCTTACGGCATGAAATCGTTGGATTATCAAATGCTGAAGCTATTGAATCCCTGTCCAGAGATAGTCTGCATAATGTTGCAGTGTCAGGCTCTTATCACCATCAAAAACTTAATAAAACCTCTATAGGTCTGTCAAATTTCATCGTGTAATCGCAACTTATCGTAGATATGTTCGTCAAAATAACCTTGGTCTAATGTGCATAGCTATTTCAATACCAATTGAACACTCGCTTGAATTTTTTCTGAAGGCATGTGTCACTTCTGACGATTTTATTTTCAGGCTGTTTCATTAGCACTTGTTTCATAAGAGTTACATTCACACTTGTTTCCTGGCAGAAGCACGAACAGCATATTTATCATAATTTAAAGAAGTGGAGCCCACTTTTTGGTGACGTGTACCGAAAATTTGAACTGTGTAGCTTGCTTATGTGCTCTGAAAACAGTTACTGAACACTCACTTTCTCCTAATTCTTAGAATCGAGGGTTCGACGAAAGCTTGCCTAGTGAGGAAACAACATATTTGAAGAAAATGTACACTCACCAACAGAAATACAAAATGAAAAACGAAAATGTTTTTACTTTTCTGCGCCCAATATGGGTGCCTTGTTCACAATGAACAAGGTGCATGGCGGTCTTTATTGTATACATGCCGAATGACGTAATGCGATTGCATATAGCTCGGGGAGGGGTCCCCATGTCTGGGTTATCGTGTGCACCGTAGATTATATGCAAAATGATTCGAGGAGCCGGCAGGATAATTTATTTCTTCATTTTGGTGACGGAAGCCGATCGCCGATCAATATTGTGACCAGTTTTTCCGTGATGCTTTGCCAGTGCGTTTGATGCCATGTGCCCTTTGGCTACATCATTGCAGTGCTCTTGTAGCCTTTTTAAGTTCCCACTTTCACCGCTTTTTATGTGTGCCATACTGCTGCTACTGGGCGGGATCAGGGACCGCTGTTGGGCACTCATTGCCTTTGTCCCTGTATCATCTTGAAATTTTATACAGTTTCACGAAATAAATGCGAATTGAAATAATTTTTCGGGCCCCTATGGCTCACCATGTATTGATAAATAGGTCTATGTCTGTTAAATATAAAAATAACTGCCATATGAATTTCCAGGCTCTATCACTTAATGTAATAGTAATTTGCAGTATATATATATATATATATATATATATATATAGAGAGAGAGAGAGAGAGAGAGAGAGGGTAAGGGGGGTCCAGATGGGTTGCTGTGGCCTGCACTGTGCAGGCCACTCACATTTATGCCTCCACTCATACAACAAAACGTTTTGCCCAGCTCGCCTGCGTTTACCAGAATACCAGACATGCTCGGCGCTGCGACAGAATGCTCGCAATGCACGCTGCTTCTCACTGGCGATCGATGACCAGGCGGCTAGCAAAGAGGTTGGAGGGGCTTTGCATGCTGGCTCCAAGACTCCAGAAGTAGACGACACTACATCGCATCATGGCGCAGAGCCAGTGAAGGCAGAGCTTAGCCCTGATCGCTCGGCGAATGAGTTGAGAAAAAGCATGGCCAGGGAGGAGGGTAACTTATAATCATCTGTAGCTCTCCTAATATGAGACGCTTCACTAAATTGTGGCGCGAATGTTTTACTATAGCTGTACCCTATGAGTCAACAAAATTTGTCCAAACCATTTCTGGGACTCTTTAAGGTATTGTTCTAGTTAATGAAGTACAGTTAAACCTGGATATAACGAAATTGACAAATTCCCGAAAAACTTCGTTATAAAGAGGATTTCGTTCTATGCAGGTTTGGCACGAAAATTCGAAAAATAAACGTTTACCGTATTTACTCGATTCTAACGCGCCCTCAATTGTAACGCGCACCCGTTTTCCGTTTTCGTCGAAGGACTCATTCTCGGAATGTCACACCAGGTACCGGATGCGTGGACGCGTGTCGTTTCGCACAAGCGCGAGGCATCGGAAACGAAGAGCGAGCGTCACGGTGGCGTCGTAGCGTCGTATAGTGTTACAGTAGAATCTCGCTGTTACGTTCCCGGGGGCTGCGTTTTTCTGGCTGTTACATCGTTTTCGACCGGTCCCGGCACAGCTCCCTTAGAACTCAATGCATTGGTAACCCCGCTGTTGCGTCGCAACTATGGGACCGTTCCCGCATCATACGTTGCGAACTGCCACCCCGCGCCGGCCCGAGCGGCCATTTTGACTTTTCATGTCGCTTGGCTTGGTGGCTTGACGATGGCATTGGCCGCCCAAAGTGCCGGGGGCGACAACTATGACGTATTTTCGGTTTCCGCCAGCAAAAGTATGGCCCTTGAGATCCGTATTTGCTATATAAAGATGGTGTCCATGACGCGTTGTGGGCCTAACATTGGTTTTGGCTCGTAGATATTCCGTATTAAGGGTACGGCCACACTAGCGGCAAAAAACGCGCGCGTCACGCAGCGAGCGGCAAGTTGCCGCGGGTCAGCGCCTTGCCGCGAAGCCACCGTGGCACGCGCGTCTCGCCGCTCGGCAGCGCGATAACATCTCCCGCGCTCTCCGAACGGGCGAGCAACACCGCGAGCGCTCGTTGTTTCATGCGAGAGACGACGATCGTCGATTGAAAACCCGGCGCAGACCGGCGGCGTTCCGGTTGTGATGGCTCCGTGACGTCGTCGCTCTTGATTGGTTCTTCATCTCGCGGCGCGCGGCATTTGCCGCAGAACCCATTTCACGCGCCACGCCGCAAGACCCCCGATTCCTGCCGCTTTTGCCGCGCGCAGCATGACGCGTTGCCGCGCGTTTCTGACGCCCGTTCTTGCTGCGTGTTTTTGCCGCTAGCGTGGCCGTACCCTAAAGTCCAAGGGCGATAACGCAGTCGCCGCGCGCCGTATGCTGTATGTGCGAGTGAGAACGTGCGAGGGGAGCCGACGACCGCGTCTAAATCTCGCGCGCGCAAGAAAAGCAGGGAGGAAGCGCGCCTTCTTCCGTTGCGCTCGAGGCACCGGTGAGGGAGCGAGGGGGGAGGGTTAGCGGGGCGGCGCGCGGTCGCCCAGGCCGTATCTTGAAAGCGATCTGCGTTGGGGCAGAGTCTAGCAGTGTAGGTGCGTTGGCGGCTCGTAGCTTTCTGCGTGCTCCGAGTTCTCGGCGCTCAGTTTGCGTTGAAGCGATAGACAACAGCATGAAGGTCACTTCGCTCGCTTCTCCAGCGGCGCTTCCACACGCCGCCAGCGTTTGACAGCGCGTGTCCGCGCTCATCGAGTCTGATCTGCCACAGCGTGTACCAGCGCGTCGGCAACATCAGCTGGAAAAGGAGAGAGTGGCGGCTTGGCGGGCTAGGCTAGCTGCAGCAAGCGGCAGGATCAGATTTGAATGAAGGGAGGGGGAAAGGCCACGCCCGCGGCGGCAAGATCGCCGGGTCGAGGGATGCAGGGCCGCCTCGCACACGCTCGCACGCACGCACACGTGCGCTCGCTTCGCATTCTGTCGCAGCGGAGAAGGTGCTTCCGGTTGCTGCTCGCGCAAAAATGACAAAATTTGGGGCGAAATCTCTAGGTTGTCGGCGGGGAAAATTCGTTGCCACTTCGTTACGTAGAGGTCTCAAATACATGTGCTTCTATGGAGTAACGGCGGGGAACCGAAAAACTTCGTTATATCCAGGAATTCGTTATATGGAGGTTCGTTATAAGCAGGTTTAACTGTAGTTCGGGATTTCATTGCCCTGAATTATTATCTGCAGGAATGGTGAAAGGCGGCCATTCCCACTAAGCCCTTTCTTAGAAACTTCACAGCTGGAGCTGGACCATCTTCGGCAGGTGGCTGACTTCCTACTAGCTTTGCTGCTGCCATCCGAGTATGCCCTCTGCATTTCTGTGCGTCATCTGCTGCGTGAAATCCTGGCTTGCCTAGGTAATTGAACCCTTTCCAATACCCAGTGCAGACTGTGGGGATTGTGGCATTTCATCTATATTCTTCAGCTGCTCTTTCCCAAGGGGGGCTGTCGCTCAGATTCACCAATGGAAGCACGCCTTTCACAATAGAGGAGATTAAACTGCTTCACCCCTGTACATGCATGCTTGACCTGTGAAGGGAAGCAAGCATTGTGTCGGAAAGTATGCCCTCAGTTAGTGAAGGAAAGGTTTATTACACTCTGGCAACAACTGTCACTGCTCCCGGCAGCATGGGAAGAGGAGAGCACCCATGGCATTGGTGACTATCACATTTTTCTGGGTCAGAGGAAGACTTTTCACGAGACACTGCGATTATAGTACTCGCAAAAGACATTGAGCATAATGTGAGCAGTAAATTAAAAGTGCAATTGTGATTCTGGGCTCAGTGAAATCACGGACTTATTTTAAGGTTGGAGCACCATTTCTCAGTGCCCTCGGGACCTTCTCACAGCATATTTAGCAGATTGCATGTTTGTGCAATAAGGTGCCTGTGATCAGGTTTGGGTTTTGCAAACAAACAAGCTCAGTATGTTGATCTGGAACAATGGTCGAGTTGTGCACGCTATTACACAGATGTATGCCATGAAAAATGTCTGAAAATTCAAAAAGCCTTTGCTCATTCTCCCTGCCAGCTGTGCCAACGTCACACCTTTGTGCCACTGCCATCTTTGGTGTGCACAGAGTAGGCACTGCTGCGCGGCGAGGGAGAAAGCAGCCACTCACTCCATTGGTGAAAGGGCCTTTGAGCATGTCTCATGGGGCCGTCGTTCAGCTTACTGAGGTTGATGGTTTTGCCGATCCTTTACTGACGACATAACAAGGGCAGCTGCTATGACAATGGCCTGCACACGGACATGTGGTGCAGCTGCGAAAAAGCCCCTGTGACAGCTGTCGTGGTACGACTGGTACACGAGAGGAAGAAAGACAACAGGAATAAGCAGGCATTTGGCAAATTCAAAATAGGACACACTTTTACAAAATGGAGGAACACAAAGCATGCCAAGCAGTTAAATAAGGTGATACACAACAATTACGTGTTAAGTACAGCGAACTCGCACTCCAAGAAGAGGCATAAATAAGGTGTTCCGAGTGTCTAGGATGACAGTGAGGTGTCGAAAATCATCTTTTACAGAATAAGGTTGTGATGGCTTGCTTACATTTTGCCAGCCACTAGCATGGACAGGGTCTGGTCGAGACAGTTATAGTAACCACAGCTAGGCTGCCCCATAAAGAGATGCATTCAGGTAGTACCATATGGGAATGATGGCTAATACATGTGCTGTAAACCCCTGTTTACTCAAAGCTGTGAAAACCGAAAAAAAAATCAAGATAAGTGGAGTTTCAAGATGAGCGAAATCACAAAAATATAGAAGCCCTCTGGCATCGCATAGACCTCGTGGAGCCTTTCCAAAATACTGTTAGTGGTATTTTTGGTCACTTTTGCGTGTATCAGTCACCATCGGCGTCTATGAACAATGGCATTGGCCTTGTGCCAAGACGGCATGCTTGGCACAGAGTCAAGACAACTGATCCTAATGATATATTTGAAGCCATTTATCCGAGCATAATTGTTTTCAGACATCCAAGAATCTTCCAGATGATTCCAGATGATTTAACTTTGAAAGCCAAAACTATGAAGGAGTGCCATTGTCAAGCCACGACCTCGCTGAACTGCTGCTGTGGGCTCGCATGCAGTGCACATTCTTTTGCGCTTAGCATGTGGGCTGATCGCGTGTGCTCAAACGTGCAGATCATCTTGCTCAAGGTCACAATTAATAGGCTTCACTTCACATTGAGGCGTCACTGACAGCGTTGTAAATTAGAGGGGAAAAAGAAAGACCGTATCTCAGCTGGCCGCGTGAGGCCACAACAAAATGGCAGCCGAGCAAGTATGTACGAGCAGGGATAGAAGGGGGGAAAGATAAGCAAGGGAGCGTGGCCTGGCGTGGCATCTAGCTCGGCCAGTGAGCTGCCGCCTGCTAAAAAGCAAGTGCAAGTGACGCTGCTAACTCTGCCTCATTGCCTATTTCCTGGTATTTTCTAAGTAGAGATTTATAGATATCCGGAGCCCGGTGCAAAAACTTTTCAAGATAATTAGTGAAAAACACATGGGTTGAAACCACAACTGGGAAAAAATTTCGAGTTAGCTGATATTTTGAGATACCATAGTTCAAGTTAATACAGGTTTACTGTAATTGTCTAATCTTCGTGTCTGTGGCATTCTTTATTACGCTTTTCTGTTTTGAAGCACTCATTGCTTTCCAAACACAGGAAGCTCTGTGCACATGCATAATCAGTGCAAAACTTATAATGCATTGTTTTGTTGGTCATAAAGTCGTTTGAAGCCAAAAGGTTCATGCTTAGGCAAATTCATGTAGTGTTGCTCATGATTAATCCCATGCTGGCTGACCCTCACCCTACTTGCAGCTACACTAGTAATTTCTTTAGCAGCTGCCCCTCCCTCCAGATCACAACTGATGATTCTCCCTTGCCTTCTGATCAGCATTTTATCTCTTCTCCATCTTATTTGGCACTCTCAATCGCAACTTTCACTGCTGGCATTTTTGCATTCTGGTGGTCATCATACACTGATTTTTGCTATAAACAATATAAAATAGTGTGTTACAAGTACTTCATCATTCAGTATACTTAAGCTTGACAGTAATTTTATTGCAGCGACATGCGTTTAAAACTTAGGGAATGTGTTCAACTTGATGTTCTTCTTTTCAGTTTTTCAGCCAACAGTTGACCTGATAACTGATCCCGATTACATCAACCAAAAGCTGATTGCTTACCTGCAGTGGCTTCAAGCAGAAAATGAAAAGCACAGTCGAACATACGCATATGCTGAGACATGGGAGGACTTTATTTTTGTTATCGATACCTGCACTGACCCCCAAGACTTGAAACGTATGCGGTGAGCTTACTTTCATTCCAACCGTTACATGTAATGAGGCAGCAAGAGTAGCACTGGCCTGACATGACAGGGTGGAAAGCTCTTTAGACTTGTGAGTGGCTGAAGGTGAACTCTAATTGCACATATGGGAGCATGCTGCTTGCACTTGTCACTAATCGGGGCGTTGCACAGCATGCATTTTCAGCGAATTTCCTGCATTAGGCTGAACAAAGGCCCCTGCCACCCACGGCGCTTTCATCACACTGCCAGAAGCAGCAACCTTTGCTCATCTCGGGCTGCCTCAAAATGTGTGATCTCTGCAACAGCTCAAGTAGACCCTTTCCTTAAACACCAAGGTAGCTTCTCTGCAATGCTTCATGCCCAAGACGTGGTGGTAACCGGGATATGAATACGTCTGGTGCCTGTGCAATCTCCTGTGAGCACTTTGTCAAGTGCACGAGAAGCATGCTTGGCACTTTTCTAGTGATGCACACTGCTGCCATATACAGTTAAACCTGGATATAACGAAATCGACGAATTCCCGAAAAACTTCGTTATAAAGAGGATTTCGTTATGTGCAGGTTCGGCACGAAAATTCTAAAAAGAAACGCTTACCGTATTTACTCGATTCTAACGTGCCCTTGATTGTAACGCGCACCCGTTTCCCGTTTTCGTCGAAGCACTCATCTTTGGAATGTCACACCATTTACTGGATGCGTGGACGCGTATCATTTCGCACAAACACGAGGCATCGGAAACGAAGAGCGAGCGTCACGATGGCGTCGTATAATGTTACAGTAGAACCCTGCTGTTACGTTCCCGGGTGCTGCGTTTTCCCGGCTGTTACGTCGTTTTCGGCTGGTCCCGGCACAGTTCCCATAGAACCCAATGCATTGGTAACCCCGCTGTTGCGTCGCAACTGTGGGACCGTTTCCGCATCATACGTTGCGAACTGCCACCCCGTGCCGGCCCGAGTGGCCATTTTGACTTTTCATGTCGCTTGGCTTGGTGGCTTGACGATGGCATTGGCCGCACAAAGTGCTAGGGGCGACAACTATGACGTATTTTCGGTTTCTGCCAGCAAAGGTATGGCCCTTGAGATCCGTATTTGCTATCTAAAGAGTGTCTATGACGCGTTGTGGCCCTAAAATTCGTTTTGGCTCATAGATGTTCCGTATAAAGTCCAAGGGTGATAGCGCAGTCGCCATGCACCTATGCTGTATGTGCAAGTGAAAACGTGTGAGGGGAGCCGATGACCGTGTCTAAGTCTCGCGTGCGCAAGAAAGAAAAGCAGGGAGGAAGCATGCCTTCTTCCATTGTGCTCGAGGCACCGGCGAGGGAGCGAGGGGGGAGAGACAGTGGGTGGCGTACTGTACTCTGGCATCAATTGCGTACTGCGTGGCGGCTTGTGGTTGCGTGGGCCGTATCTTGAAAGCCATCTGCATTGGGGCAGAGTCTAGGCCACACCGTGGTCTAGGCAGTGTAGGTGCGTCGGCGGCTTATAGCTTTGTGCGTGCTGTGTGTTCTTGGCGCTCAGTTTGCGTTCAAGCCATAGAAAACAGCACGAAGGTCACTTCGCTCGCTTCTGCAGCGGCGCTTCCACACGCCTCCAGCATTTGACAGCAGGACACTCATCGAGTGTGATGTGTCACAGTGTCTGCCAGCGCGTCGGCAACATCAACTGGAAAAGGAGAGTGCCGGCTTGGTGGGCTAGGCCAGCTGCAGCAAGCGGCAGGATCAGGTTTGAATGAAGGGAGGGGGAAAGGTCACGCCCGCGGCGGCAAGATCGCCGGGTTGAGGGATGCAGGCCCGCCTCGCACACGCTCGCACGCACGCACACGTGCACTCGCTTCGCATTCTGTCGCAGCGGAGAAGGTGCTTCCGGTTGCTGCTCGCGCAAAAATGACAAAATTTGGGGCGAAATCTCTAGGTTGTCGGCGGGGAAAATTCGTTAATTCAAGGGGGTCTCCCGCTGCCACTTCGGTACGTAGAGGTCTCAAATACACGTGCTTCTATGGAGTAACGAGGGGGAATAGAAAAACTTCATTATATCCAGGAATTCGTTATATGGAGGTTCGTTATAAGCAGGTTTAACTGTAGTCCAGGTTTTGAAAAGGGTCTGTATGGCAGTGTGCAATGTGTGGGGTAGCTCTGCCTCGCAGGCACCAGTGTCTGTGCGTGCGAGGAAGGAGAGCATGTGATTGCAACAATTTGGTGTTTCCCTTATACAGATTCAACATTGTATCGGAAATTATGCAAGCTACCACTGCCAACAACCTGAAGAAAGCACGTGGCATTAGTGAAGGTTAGCTGTTTTTTTTCCCCTAAGAGAGGCTTTTGTAGTTGACATACTAGATGGAGTTGTTTGTTTGTTTAGATAAGCAGTACGAAGCACCAAGTACAGCTAAAGGAGACCTGTTGCAGTCAAGGAATTTGTCCAAATACATCAAACAGGTAGGACTGATTGCTTTCTGGACAATATGCTTTGGATAATGACATGCTCTGCAATGAATATTGTGCTCTTTGGGGCTAGTTCAATTTCTGGCATATTTTTCTGGTACTAAAGCATTTTGCAAAATAATATCACGTTTGATCTTTTCATTGTATGATTCCTTTTCTTGAAGGCTATTGTATGCCATAAGCATTAGGACGGGAAAATAATTGTGCCTTAGTTTTTCATCATTGGTTATATTTTTTCTTACCTTTCTCTTTCAGCTGACATATGCCAAGGCACGATGTGAGAAACAGCTCAAGTTAGTTGGAGGATTAGACTGTTATTCGCCTTCCGAAGAGCAAGAAAGCCTTCCAGGGCGCAAGGTCAGCTTGTGCCGCTGCTCTGTCTTGTTTTTTGTGTGGCTGTTTATTTTGCAGTTTCATTACTTTGATTTTTCTCCAGGTATTTGCATTTTCAGTTCTTATGGAGTCGCCTGTATGTCGAGAGTACCTGGCCAGATTCTTGCAAGGTGAAGAGGTGGGAAAGTCATTGCTCTCGTAAGTTAACTTTTTTTTGGCAGCGATGATTTTCATGACATGCAATTTTTTTTTCAGAAGCAATCGAACTTATGGCATGCTCTTTTAACTGCTGCATCTTTTCTCTTACCTCTCTTTATGCTAGGTTCTGGCAAGACATTGAGAACATGAAACTCTCCAGCAAAGTGAGTTTCGTTTGCAGCTTTCAACTACGTGGCTGTGCCCCTTGTCATCTACTGATTGGCGTCATTTTACAATGCTTTAAAGGATGAATGGCATCAGCTGGGCAATGAGATTTACCAGACATACATCAAGCGTCCACGTCCGGGGATACGGCTTTCAAAAGGCGTCCTCAAGGGCATAGAGGCTTTCATTATGGCCAATAAGGTAAGAACTTTTTGAATATGTTTTTAATGACTGATTGCACTTGATATATGGTGTGGTGTGCTAAGGCATAGTACATGTGAAAATCATGAAAATCAAGTATGTGGAAGCTTGGGCCCCTTAGCCAATAGTAATGGGGACGTGGTCAGCGCACTAGAGTGTCATGCGTGGTGATATTGCTGCAAGTCTGCTCCTAAGCATGTCTTCTACAAAGGTAGCCAGCGAACCACTCTTTCAGAAGAGTGTCTGCTAAGTCTCGCGTGCCTGCTTGGTTTCGTGGGGTGGTGCAACGTATGCCGCTCGTGCACGCGCACGAGACAGTGGGCCTCTTCGATTATCCGTCTCTGACAGTCCCGGACTGTCCGGAAGACTGCATACGCAACGCTCATTGGCTGAAAGCACTGTCTCGGGCAGTCTGGGACTGTCAGGAACAGATAATCCAAGAGGCCCAGTGGCGCAGACCATCACTGGAGAAGAGGAAAAAGTGCGTTCGGCGCAGAGATGCTCGTGTGGAACGTTCTTGTAAACTCTTGGTGTACATAGTTAGTTTCAGGGCACAGGTTCGCCTTTAATAAACCAGTTATTGTATTTTACCCCTCCAAATACCGTTACATTCTGGTGGAGGTGCGGGGTATGTTTGGAAGTCCCTTGGGTGCCAGAGACCGGAGTCCCGATCCTCAGCGATTGGGATCTGGAGAGCTGACTCCAATGCACCAGCGTGCCAGCCGCCGACTTCGGGGAGACCCGCCTGAATTTGGACCGCTTCCTGCTGCTACGGCCACACGGACGGTGTCTTCCGCTGACGCCACAACGATGACTAGCCAGGCGACATCATCCGAGGTCATCTTGTACCCACCGCTGTGGGGATGCGCGACTCTCACGAGTCTCCTGTGGTCCGGCTTCACCGCGCGGCTGGGTGCCGGAGGCGGTCGTAGTGGTTGCGGCGCGTTGCAAGAGATGGCGCGAGTGTTGCAATGCTAACGCCACCGAACGGCGGGGTGACTTGGGAGAAAAAGGTCGAAGGCGCTCTCTCTTTGGGTTGGGATCGGTGAGCGACGCGGACGTCCCGCGCGTGCGCCGAACCACGCTTCGCGAGACGTCTCGCGTGGCTCGGAGCGGGGCACCGGTATGGAGGAACACGGATCGTTCGAACGCGCCACCGTTCGCATGACCGTACACGTGAACGACTAGGCGATGGTGTCATTGCATGGGGCGAACGTATTCGCTCGCTATCGGGTCACGCTGAGTCGGACTTACTTGATTTGTCGCGTGCCCATGTGAATGTTCTATTGGTTGTAATTCGGCTAGTGTGTATTGGTGTATGATTGTTTGCACTACTGTGTAGTCATTCCTTTGTCCCAAGATGTGTGAGACCCCACAATATTGAAGATTACTTGTCGCAAAGTCAACTTGCAGCTGCTAGTTACCAACGCCAGCCACGGTCACCAGCGCCTGCCCGCTACCGATCACCAAGCCCACGACCCTTTTCAAGTTCACCAAGACGTCGTTCAGTAAGCCCACGCCTGGAAAACTAAAGCCAGCGACCTGAGGAGGCAAGGCCGCTGACGTTCGACAAAGCAAAGATCCTCCGTCAATGTCACAGTGCAGTAGTGACAAGCAGAAAGCGACGACTACGATAAGTACGCAGAAAATTTCTGCAGACTTATTGCCGTGAATGGACGAGAATCGAATGCTTTAGTAGAGACGGGTGCTGATTATTCAGTCGTAAGCTACGCACTCGCAAAGCAGCTGAAGAAAGTTTTGACACCGTGGAGCGGACCGCACATACGTACAGCTGGGGGTCACCTCAGTAATCCTCTAGTAACATGCACCACAAGAGTTCTGATTCGAGGTGTAACTTACGTCATCGAATTCATAGTACTTCCGGACTGCTCATGAGACGTTATACTTGGTATGGATTTTCTGCACGCAAACGGTGCTATAATTGACCTGAAGAATTTTAGTGTTTCCTTCTCAACGAAGCTGGCCATTGACATGGAGAAGCCTGAGGAACCAGACTACACTGCCTTGCGAGTTCTCGACGCAGACGTAACTGTGCCACCACGAAGCAGTGTGCTGGTTCACGTCAGAAATCAAGCATTCGTTGACTCCGAGATTATAGCGGATGGCAATGTCAAGCTATTGCTGAAGAAAGGTATTTGCATTGCTAGGGGCGTTATCCGCTTACGCGATGGGCTTGCCAATTTATTGCTGACAAACTTCCGAAATGAACTTCAGCATGTCGCGAAGAACACTGCCATCGCCTTCCTGCACAGCTTTACTGCAGTGACAAGCTTATGTACCCTGGAGTCGGAGCCACCTCCTGCAAAACCTACGAATAAGGCCGCAGCAGCAGTTGCAATCAGCCCACACACATCGCCAGCCGAGGCGAAAACCATACAAGACCTCATAGGTGCTTTTGCAGAGTGTTTCTCTACTTCCTCAAGAGTACAGCGAACGCAGATTGTTAAACACCGTATAATAACGGACGAAGCAACCAGACCTGTATACCAACACCCATACCGAGTATCGCCGAAAGAACGGGAGATCATAAAGGATCAGATGCAAGGGATGCTTCAGGACGATGTCATTCAGCCGTCCAACAGCCCATGGGCGTCGCCGGTAGTTCTTGTCAGGAAAAAGGACAACACAATGAGATTCTGTGTTGATTACCGGAAACAGCGTCACCAAGCATGATGTCTATTCCTTGCCACGTATCGATGACACCTTGGACCGGCTGCGTGATGCAAAGTATTTTTCTTCATTGGATTTAAAAAGCGCATATTGGCAAATTGATGTGGACGAAAGAGATCATGAAAAAACACCTTTCGTTACTCCGGACGGGCTTTATGAATTTAAAGCACTCCCATTCGGCCTCTGTTGTGCGCCAGCGACCTTCCAGTGTATGATGGACAGTGTCCTGTTGGGTCTCAAATGGCAGTCATGCCTAGTCTACGTGGATGACGTGGTATTCTCTTCAACGTTCGAGCAGCACGTGGAGAGGCTACGTTCAGCGCTCCAGGCTATCCAGTCGGCCGGCTTGACAATCAAACCGGAAAAGTGCCAGTTTGGATTTGAAGAGCTTCGTTTCTTGGGTCATGTCATCAGCACTCAAGGTATTGGGCTGGACCCCGAGAAGACTGCAGCCGTCGCAGGATTTCCTAAGCCACGAGATAAGAGGTCCGTAAATTTTTGGGCTTATGCGCTTACTACAGGCGATTTGTAGAAAATTTCTCAAAAATTTCCGAACCTCTAACAAGACTCAAGAACGAAGACATACCCTTCGTGTGGCATACCGAACACGAGACTGCTTTCGAAGAATTACGGGATCGAATCCCGGCCGCGGCGGTCGCATTTCAATGGAGGCGAAATGCAAAAACGCCTGTGTGCTTGCGTTGTAGTGCACATTAAAGAACCCCAGGTGGTCAAAATTAATCCGGAGCCCTCCACTACGGCGTGCCTCATAATCAAAACAGGTTTTGGCACGTAAAACCCCAGAAAGAAGAAGAAGAAGAAACAAAGAATTAAAGAAGGGTTTGCAATCCCCGCCAATCCTCGCCCACTTTGACGAGACCGCAGACACAGAAGTCCACACATATGCCAGCAATCTGGGTCCTGGCACAGTTTTAGTTCAGTGGCAGAATGGAGAAGAGAAGGTCATAGCGTACGCTAGCCGCACTCTCTCAAAAGCTGAAAGAAACTATTCTGCGACGGAGAAGGAGTGCTTGGCAGTCATATAGGCCATCAGCAAGTTTAGACCATAACTCTACGGCAGGCCGTTTCATGCAGTCAGCGACCACCGTTCTCTGTGCTGGCTGGCAAGCTTGAAAGACCCATCCGGACGACTTGTGAGGTGGAGCCTCAGACTCGAAGAATACGACATTACCATTGTATACAAGTCTGGGCGAAAGCATAACGACGCTGATTGCTTGTCACGCGCACCGGTGGGCTCTCCTCCTTCTGAAGAGGACGATTTCCCATTCCTTTGTGTTATGCGAGCTGTGGAAATCGCTGAGCATCAACGGGCCGACGCTGATTTGCTTCCACTCAAAGTATCTCGAAGGACATAATGTTCAAGTTCCATGAGTGTTTAAAAGAGGATTATTTTCATTCTGCCTCCGAGATGACGCACTCTACAAGAGAAACTTGCAAAACAACAATGAAAAGTTCTAACTCGTCGTACCGTCAGTTATGTGGCCTGAAATATTAGAAGCCTGCCATGATGACCCATCATCAGGCCACTTGGGTGTCACCCGAACATTCGCCAGAATCCATGCAAAATATTATTGGCCGAATTTATTAGCGTCAGTACAGCACTACGTGAAGACATGTTGCGAATGTCAAATGGGCAAAACACCACCCTGTAGGGTCTCACACGTGCTCTTGGGACAAAGGAACGACAATACAGTAGTACAAACAATCAAAAGGGCATTTATTGCACCTTTCATACACTAATGCACACTAGCCGAATTATAACCAATAGAACATTCACACGGGCGTGCAACAAATCAAGGAAGTTCGACTCACCGCGACCCGATAGCGAGCGAATATGTTCGCCCCATGCTATGACACGATCGCCTAGTCGTTCACGTGTACGGTCACGCGAACGATAGCGCGTTCGAACGATCCGTGTTCGTCCATACCGGTGTCCTGCCCTTAGCCTCGCGCGACGGTCACGCGTGTTAGGCGCCGATCCCAAGCCCAAGAGAGAGCTCCTTCGACCTTTTCCACCCAAGTCACCCCGCCGTTCGGTGGCATTAGCAGCGCAACACTCGCGCCATCTCTCGCAATGCGCCGCAACCACTTAGACCACCGCCAGCGCTTAGCCACGCGGAGAAGCCGGACTACAGGAGACATGCGGGGAAAACAACATAAGGGGACGCGTGAGAGTCGCGCATCCCCACATCCCCCCAACCTTAAATCACTACACATACTCCGGCGAAAAATGTCCACGCGCTTTCCATAACATGTCAGCTGACATTGTCTCTGGGGTTCACCACTGGCGTCCGTTGGTCACAGCACCAGCTCTGCAGATTCGATGGCACGACTCTAGCACAGGACTCCGGAAACGGCAACGCAGAAGTCGGCACGAGCAAGCGTCGCTCGCGCCGACGCGCCCTGCCGGCGAGAGCCGCTGTAGCCGTTGGTGACTGCCGGCTCTTTTCCCAGCCGCCGAGGGTAGCGAGCCGAACACAGGCGGTCGCCGAAATCGCTGCGCCGAACTGGCCACAGGCATCTGCGTTGCCTGGGGTAGCTCGATTGTAGTCACTGGCAGCAGCGCTGACGATGTGCAGGTGACAGCAAACCAGGGGTGACTCCGCTCACGCTGCGTACACTCAACGCACTCGACAAACACTAAAGTAGTGCAAGGGAGAGGAATTCGGCATACGCATCGCCCACGTGGTACGATGTTGAATTCGGCTAGCAAAATTTTGGGTGGCATTTCAGATGCTAAGTTCACGTGAACAAAGCTTACTTTCTTGAGTCGAACGAGTAATTTCAATGCGTGCCAGGCGAACCAATGAGGGAAGCAATGTGCGACACCTCCACACCACGGTCCACCAGGTTGTGTCCCTCAACGTGCGACAGGCGGCTTTGTAAAGCCTTAGGCCTACTGCGTCGCTACTTTGACAACTGGCATCCCCCCCCCCCCAAAAAAAAAAAAAAAACATCACCCAAAATGGGCACAACAGCAGCCGTGAGGAGACGTTAGCTCTGTGAGGTGGTCCTACCCTGCTCGGTGCACACAGTATCCGAGTTGACGGCGCCCACCGTCCCAGACGGTGTCGGAGCGCCCGGTGCCAGGCCGCAATACCAGTCAGCCCATAGCGGCACCCGTGGCCCGCGGCCACCCGGCTCCCTGAGCAGTGACTTCCGAAGTCAAAGAGATAGAAGAAGCTATTTACATAAGAAATTCGGACCACCCACGAGGCTTCCGTAATCACTCGCTTCAGGCTTGCCAATGCTCCGCGGGCGCTAGGCCTCGCTCTCCCAGGATGCAGACCACGTGGCTCTCGTACCGACGAGTGTACTTCAACAAAACACTCGCGAAAAGGCTTAGCATGTTGAAAAGTTCAAACACGCTACAGCAACTGTCGCCTCTCTCAAGAAAGCGCGCCGCCGACACTAGCGATCAAAATCCACTCTAGGATTACGCTTCGGTTGAAACAAAGGTTGTCTCGGACCGAGCAAAACTGTTAAAATTATCGTCCGATGCCCCAAGAGGTCCACGTTGGGCAGCCAGATGTGGGGTCTCACATGTGCTCTTGGGACAAAGGAACGACAAAGCAGTAGTGCAAACAAACAAAGGGGCATTTATTGCGCCTTTCATTGTGGGGAGCACACGCTGCCACCTTCTCCCGCGGGCATTCGCGCGTCGCTTGCACACAGAGCACACGCGGCGGTAGCCAGGCGGACATCTCGTGCGCGCACAGCGCGTGCAGCGAGAGCCAGGCGGACATGGGAGAAATGCACTTTGCTCTCTCCCGCTTCTCGCTCGCCTCTCGCGACGCGCGAGGGAAAGTATCCGGCGCGCGAGGAGGACACTCCCCTCGCGGAAAGGTAAAAAGGTATAAAAGAGCGCGACCGAGAGACCCCTGGGGCTCTCTGACCTCGCTACTCCTGACCTGCCCTTACGGATATACCCGCTGAAACCCGTGAGTGACCTCGTTTGCGTGACTACCACACGCGACGAGGCAAGCCTAATTTATTACTTACTATACAGAGCGGACTTCCCTCTGCAAGTGTGTTTTATTGCCCACAGCAATAAACGTTGTTGAGTTGACTTGCTTGTTGCCTTATTCGCCCGAACCCTACGTAGCTGCGATTACACGCGCCACGGGTTGGGGAAGACCCCCACATCATACATTAATGCATGCTAGCCGAATTACTACCATTAGAACATTCACACGGGCGCGCGACGAATCAAGAAAGTCCGACTCACCGCGACCCGATAGCGAGCGAATACATTCGCCCCATGCTATGACACCATCGCCTAGTCGTTAACGTGTACGGTCACGCGAACGGTAGCGCGTTCGAACAATCCGTGTTCGTCCACACCGGTGTCCTGCTCTTAGCCTCACGCAACGGTCGCGCGAAGCGGGCCGGCGCACGCGCGAAGCGTTCGTGCGTGTTAGCCGCTGATCCCAAGCCCAAGAGAGAGCTCCTTCTACCTTTTCCACCCAAGTCACCCCACCGTTCGGTGGCGTTAGCATCGCAACACTCGCGCCATCTCTCGCAATGCGCCGCAACCACTACGACCACCGCCAGCGCTTAGCCACGTGGAGTAGCCGGACTATAGGAGACATGCGGGGAAAACAACATCAGGGGACGCGCGAGAGTTGCGCATCCCCACAACCCATAAAGCCAGCTCGTCTTCTCCAACCCATAGACCCACCTAAGACTCCATTTGAACAAGTTGGCATGGATCTTCTTGGACCACTTCCCACATCGTCATCAGGGAAGAGGTGGATCGTTATTGCGATCGACTATTTGACACGATATGTTGAAACTGGCTGCCTTGAGCGGGGAAAGGCCGTCGAAGTTGCCAAGTTTTTTGTTCACAACATAGTGCTTCGACATGGCGCCCCAATGGTTGTCATAACAGATCGAGGTGCAGCATTTACAGCTGAGTTTATGCAGTGTTTGATGACGATGTCTAACGCCAGTCATAGAAAAAGCACTGCATACCAACCCCAAACAAACGGGTTGACGGAGCGCCTGAACCGCACCATTGCTGACATGTTGTCAATGTATATTGACATCGAGCATAAGACTTGGGACGAGACCCTGCCTTACGGTACATTCACCTACAACACAGCCCTACAGGAGTCCACTCGTGTCACTCTGTTTAACTTGTCTATGGGCGCACCGTCACAACAACGCTGGATGCCATGCTGCCTGCAGATAATGGCGAAGGCAACCCATGCGATGTTGACGAGTTCCTACAAAGAACCGAAGAAGCCCGCCAGTTGGCACAATGTCGATTACGCCATCAACATTGCAAGGACGCACGTTCTTACAACAGGCACCGCCGAATGTTCAGTACCAGCCGGGTGACAAGGTATGGGTATGAAAACCAGTGCGACGTCGCGGACTTCGACGGTACTTCGACGGTACGACGAAGCTACTTCGATGGTACTTTGGCCTGTATGAGGTTATCCGTCAGTCGGACTAAGTGACCTGACTTAACGAAGTCATCCCTCGTGGAAACGTGCGCACTAAACACCCCAACATTGCTGACGTCGTCCACATAGTCCGCATGAAGCCCTATTACGAGCCAGTGGCGTAGCCAAGGGGGGGGGTTGGGGGGGTTCAAACCCCCCCCCCCCGAAATTTTTTCCTCAACCCCCCCCCCCCCCCTACTTACCCGCCCTTTGTTTTCGTCGCTTCGCGCTGACATAATTCATGAAACCGGTGCTACTATCACAATTTCATTCCTGGGCGCTTCCGTTTGGTTGGTAATTTATAGCGAATCATGTCTGCATATGGAAAAAACTGTCACGCTGTTTGTCAAGGCTTTGACACTCTGTGAAGTTTTGGGCGAGAATGTTGCGGCCGCATTCTGAAGCAACAAATGTGCAACAAATGAAGCAACAAATGCGGCAGCCGCATTTTAGATGATGGCGAAAACGCTCGAGGCCCGTTTACTTAGATTTAGGTGCACGTTAAAGACCCCAGGTGGTCGAAATCTCCGGTATACATTTCCGCCGCTTCCCTTCAGGTGCTGGTTAGGCCGCGCTCGCGCAGGATCTTAGGCTACGTTTACACTTGGTCTCGAAGCTGTCGGAAGCGGCAAAATCTTGCAAAAATCCGCCCGCCTAGGCGGCAAAGCAGGCAGAAAAACAGGCTGCGAGCCAAATCAGTCTCGGGCCGATTTTTTTGCCATGGCGAAGCGGAAACGCGGTGGAAAGTCGTTCTGCTTCACTGCAAGCTACACTAGCATGTAAACAACTGGTCGTAAAATTGAACATGGCACCAGAAGTGTAGGCTGTAATGCTGATCGACGCGATCAAGAACCAGCCCTTGCTCTACGACAAGAGTGGCACTAAAACGTACTGTCAGCAATACTCGCGATAGTATTCAATGTCGCGCGACCGGAGGTGCGGCAACGAAGCCTTGGCGTGAGCCAACTTCTCGCGCTTTTGCAAAACCAGGCGAACCCACCACTGCCGTTTCCGAGGTGTCCGCGTCTTCCGTTTATTCATTGTCGATTTCTAGAAAACAAGTAGGTAGAAGTATAAGAGCCATTTCTTCTTCCACATCCACGGCAGACAATAGTTAGGCAGATTCCTCGTTGGCGCTCCATAATTCTCCTCGCACGTGTACGGTATGTTGAAGAAGTCGCGGGGTGCTTTTCTCGTCGCGACGATAGATTGGGAGCGTATAGGTCTCACGTAGGACGCGGAGGCTTTGGCGAGCCCCAACACAAGGGCCAGCTCGGGTTTCAGCTGTGGTGTTCCCGTTGCCCCTTTGGTGTCCTGGAGGCGCCGACAATACCAAATGATGAAATGTTATTACAACTTGTAAATAAAAGCTATTAAAGAAATATTCTCACGCCTAGGCACCAACCTGTGACTCAGCGCTACCGCGCCCGTGTGCAGAGAATTACAGAACGCCAACGAGGAATTTACCGAAGGTCGCAGATGACACGCGAAGTTGCGTAAAATGATCACTTTTGATGACTGTACGTGGGTCAAAGAATGAACATACCACTAGACATAATGCGATAATGAGCGCCACCACGCCGACAAACGTACGCAGACGAGATGGATCTGGACGAAAACGGCAGCGGCGGCCGCGGCGGTAGCAAAACAAATGTGAACTTGGACAGGCGCGGAAAAAATATTCCGGCCGCTTTGGCCTTTCCGCCCGCTTGCCGCTTCGCAAGTGTGAACGTAGGCTTAGTCTGCGCGAGAAACGTCTCTTGTTTGCGATTGCGCCCCTACGGAAGGCTGGTAATTACTGTTGTGTTGTTGAATCACAAACCAGCAATTACGGAAGGCTGGTAGTTGCGGTTTCAGTTGTGGAATCCCAAACCAGCAATGTACACACGTAGGGGTTGATGACAGCAGTGAAATTCCACCGACTCGCAATAGAATGCACGAAACAGACAGCCGACAAGCATGAATTACTGCTGTGCGCTGTACAGCGTAAGTAAACTCTTGTTGCAGGCGCTGACAGTTCTCGTCGGAGTTCACGCGTCCTGAGAAATTGATTATGTGCACTATGTACTGAACAATACCGGAGTTCATTCCTGCATCACTAGTGCACCAATCAGTCGAGATTCTGTGAGGTACAAAGCCGCTTCCTGTTTGCACCGGCTTAAGTGAAGCAGAAATGAGTTGCACGCACTACTTAAAATGCGTACACATGCCATATCTATGCTGTGAGGTGAAATATTCTGCACAATTATGAATCTGTTGACGTAAAGGAAAATGACGGCTGCACGCTCGCACACAGCGGAAGACACAGCGGCCCATGCACTTGCCGCAGGAAATGCAACCCTCTCGTATGAGGGAGCAGGGCGACGAAAGCTTCGGAAAAAAAAAAAAAAAGCCTTACGCGTTTTTGCGCGTATTTAAGTTTTCTAGCGCAAAGACGCAGCGAACAAGCTATTGCTATGGGAGTAGGTATAGCCTGGTCACACGTGCATTTTCACGCGTATAGCCGTCCTTGACTTGTGAAACGCACTTCGCCCCGACGAGGACGACGCCATCTACGCTTAACGGAAATTAACAATTAATGATGTCTTCTCCGATCGCACGGGTCGTCTGAATGATGCGTTTTCGAAGACTGGTCCATTCAGTGGCGCGATGAGAGACCGTTGCTCCAAACGCCCACTGTACCTGTCGTACTTACTGTATTTACTGAGCTTACTTTACTTTTTACTTCATTTCTTCACAAGCACACGCGAGGAGGGGGGGGGGGGGGGGGAGGGGGGTCCCATGTCTTTCATATACATGTAGAGTGTGTGCGTAAACTACCGACATTTATCACGTGACCTAGAGGAAAGCAGAAGCTTGCCCCCCCCCCCCCGGTCGGGCCGGTGAACCCCCCCCCCCGAAAAAAATTTCTGGCTACGCCCCTGTTACGAGCGATAACGAAAAGCCTCCCACAAACTTAGCTACCCTCCTGCCTGCATCGGGACAATGCTTATTGGGAGGGGGAGTAATGCCACAAGTCTGCTCCTAAGCATGTCTTCTACGACAGTAGCCAGCGAGCCACTCTGTCAGAAGAGCGTCTGTCAGAAGACCAAGCAGGCACGCGAGACGCTATGTCTCGCGTGCCTGCTTAGTTTCGTGGGGTGGCGCAACGTATGCCGCTCGTGCACACGCACGAGACAGTGGTGTGGACCATCACTGGAGAAGAGGAAAAAGTTTGTTTGGCGCAGAGACGCTCGTGTGGAACGTTCTTGTAAACTCTTCGTGTACATAGTTAGTTTCAGGGCACAGGTTCACCCTTAATACACCAGTTATTGTATTTTACTCCTCGAAATACCGTTACAAGTTTTCTCAACTTATTACTCACCCAACCCGTACCACACCTACTTGTGCAAATATTCTTGATCTCGTTCTATGTCCCCCGATCTAGTTTATTCATTGACATTTCTTCCGGGTCTTAGTGACCACTCCTTCATTCAATTTGAGGTTAAAAACGCTAACAGGCAAATGCGACCTAATCCCAAAATTATCAGAGATTACTCAAAAGCAGATTTTTCTTCAATAAATGCAGAACTGGAAATTTTTTTACATGAGTACATGCCAAACTTAGCTAACCGTACTGTGGAAACGAATTGGTGCTTTTTTAAAGAAAAGGTTTGCATTCTCGTGAAAAAAAACATACCAATACGCGTCATATCAGGCAAGCATCGTTCCCCATGGTTCACTGGCTCATTGAAACGCCTTTTAAGTAAAAAAAAAGAGTTTCCGCAGAGCCAAAATGAACGGCTGTTCTTATCACTGGGATTTATATCATGCCGGATTATATCATGCTTCAGATTACCGAAAAGCATTGAAAGACACCAAGCGCGTATTTTTCCACAGCACGCTTCCGTCATTGTTGACTGATAACACCAAAAAATTTTGGAACATCATTGTTATTCCCAAGCATAAAACAATAGCTCTTAACGATAACACCGGCACAGCCATTCCTTCATCACAGTGTCCCCAAGTGCTCAATGACGCCTTTTCTAAGGCCTTTTTTCAGCAATCATCCTCCCTCCCTTGTCTTCATCCTGTGCAGAATCCAATAATGGACCCAATCTTAATTGGCAGTTTTGGTGTACAAAGTCTAATTAGTAATCTAAAGTTTCTTCGTCTTCTTGAATTGACGACATAAATTCCAAATTTTTTGAGAATACAAATGTTTATTCTTCCATTTACTTGTCTGCACTGTTTTCTCAGTCTTTGGAATCAGGACTGTTGCCCAAAGACTGGAAGGTGGGAAAGGTGATACCAATATTCAAGTTAGGTGATACTCATTGCGCCACAAATTACAGACCCATATTGTTAATAAGCATCCCCTGTAAAATGTTTGAATATGTAATATATTGTAATTTGGTTAAATTCCTTGAAAATAACTCGTTTCTTTTTTTGCTCATCAGCATGGCTTTCGTAAAACCTTCTCGTTTGAGACGCAGCTCATTTCATTCAACCACGACTTGTCTGACTCATTAAACAAGGGACTTTTCATTGACTGTATATTCTTATCTTTTCGGAAAGCTTTCGACCTTGTTAATCACCAACTACTTTGTTTAAAGCTCAGCAAACTGTATATTGACCCTAACATTCTTTTATGGATCAAGAGCTTTTTGTGTAATAGAACTCAATTCGTAGCTGCTAATAACGCTGATTCTTCACCATGTTCTGTTACTTCAGGCGTGCCTCATGGTTCAGGGCTGGGGCCATTACTGTTCCTGATATATACAGTAGAACCCCGCTGTTACGTGTTTCACGGGACCGTTAAAAAAAAAAAAAAAAAAAAAAAAAAAACGTAGGAGCCGGGAAACAGGAAAAATTGAGAAATGGGAGTAGTGTTGAACTGCACACGATATGATTTTAATTCTTACATGTGAAAAAAAAGTAGTTTCGCCCGACAGCCGAAGTATCGATTGCGATAAGCTATACAAAGTAAGAATTGTAGTTTTATTGTCCGTATAAACTTGTACACATTCGCTTATTAACTAATTAACAAGCATGGTGTCAGCGCCCACAGGCATACATGAACACAACACACTCGATGAGCGTGGACACGCGCTGTCAAACGCTGGCGTGAGGAATTTAAGCGCTGCTGCAGAAGCGAGCGAAGTGACCTTCATGCTGTTGTCTATCGCTTCAACGCAAACAACACACGAACGAAATTAACTATTAATGGTGCCAGGAAGTTATTTTATTTATGCTACCCCCCACTATATCTGTGGACTAGTTGAAGTGTAGCCCTAAACGTAACTGCTAGTTAGGACTTTCAAAGCGACTATTTTCACGAAATCACGAAATGTAATTATATGAACCGCGAATATTGGTAATTAACAATGGTTCGCTATATAAATATTCTTCATTATAATTGCTTGGCACTGGTGCGTACGAGCAATGTCCCAGTGGTTTAGAAAATGAATAGCAGCTTGCAAGGTAAACCTGGTAGGAAGAAAGTGCTTCCTAATACACTACACACTTCAGCGGGTTCTGCTCTGCAATTTGGCTAATGTCGCCGCACGGCCAGCGGACCTGCAAGAGAGCACGAACACAGTCCACTTGCATGCGAAGTGGGAAAGGAGGGCTTCAGCGGCAACCCTCCTTCGCCCGGCTGCACTCCCTCTCCCTCTACCTTCTGACCTCCTCAGTGACGTTGTAGCGCCCACCGACGCCGCAAGGCGGGACGCTTTGGTCGGCGCTCTCAGCTGGTGCCTTATCGCCGGCTGTCGAAGTGAAAAATAAAGAAGCGCAGCGCTTGCTCGAAGCGCAAGCTTGGCACGCGCAGTGTCGTTCCAAAAGCCAGCCACGCTGGTCGTCGCAGCCCCGTCGCTTGGCTCGCCGCCTTCGCCCTTCTGATCAGGGACAACGGCACGGCTCGTACAGCCGCCGTCACGTCCCTCCTACATTGGTGACCCGGGAGAACGCGCGTTCCACCGAGCGACACGCTGCCATGGCCACCTGGCCGGAGCCACAGTTTGACCCGCCTCTGCCGCCGTTTTCGTCCTGCTGCGTCGGCGTCTGGTTCGCCCAATTCGAGGCTGCTCTGGAGCTGAATACCATCTGGCTTCAGGAGTTCAAGTACGAGGTGCTATTTCACGCCCTGCCACTTAATCTCCAGCTCCGCCTCGGCGTTCCATCGCCTGGCCCGCGCCCCTACGACGAGCTGCGGCAGTCTGTCCTGTCCTACGGTGCTGCCTACCATCCTCTTCCAGAGGTGGAACGCACGGTGCGTGACTCTCTGCCAACGCCCTCTCGGCCAGCACCAGACGTGTCTCCTTCAACGCCCGTTAACCACCATCAGGCAAGCCTTCCTCTCTCGACTTGCACCGACACAGTCTTGTCGACCGCCCGATGCGCTAGCGCACAGTCCCTGGCCTCCGGCTCTCTCCAGGGGTCTCTTTCGTGTGAGTACGAGCACAATGTCCTCGCCACGACCATGATACCGGCCACGTCACTGCCTTGCTTCCCACCACCAATGACACGCGACAGTGGTGCCATCGCCGACCCTACACCGGCTCCTGTTCCACACGCCATTGGGTCTGGCGCCAACGACGTCGCTCACGCCATTCGGCCTCATACCAACCCTTCACCTGATTTGTCTACGCTGCCGGCTGAGCGAGCCTCCAAGTTAGCGCGCGAGCCCTACGCCCTGCCGACTTCGCTGCCTCCGACCTTGTCAACTGTCCCTACACCGCGGCATCTACAAGCCAGCAAGAGCGACGTAGCTGCAGCAGTGACCTTCGTTCCTGCCCTGCGCTGCCCGTTCTCTCCTTCGGCCGACTTGCCGTTGGGCCCTTCCGGCGACCGCTCTGACAAGTCGGAGGTTGAAGGCTGTGCACAATCGGCGCGCGACGAGGATAAGTCAGGTGGACTGCTCCCACCATCCCGCGACGCGAGTCTTGATGGTGTCTCGCACCCACCACCTGATCCTGTCCTTCGCGTCGTGGCCACCTTGGCGCTCGCCAAGCAACACGACCCGGCAGCTGCTGCCCCGGCTCTACGAGATCTTCGTCAGCCTGCGCCGGTGCCGTCATTGAGCGTTGCCCGACGACGACGTCTTCACCGTCTGGAGCGCCACTCGACTCCAACGCCGTTGACCGCGGCAACACCCAGGCTCCGGCAGGCGCGTACCAGACCCTCTTGTCTTGACTCGGACGGTGTCACGCGCAAAAGTTTGCAGCTTACGACGTCTACCGCGGGTCGGGCAAGACCGGACAAGCTCGTGCACAAGCTGCATGCACCAGAGCTCACGCACGAACGAGTTCGCGGCTTGTCGTGCCCACCAATGCCAGCGCCCAGTACCCGTTCGTTTCGCCTGACCTCCGTGAACTACTGCAGAGGCGTCTACCTCCTCGCTCTCCGTGCCGGCGTGCTGTGTACCGTGGGTCCGCAGCGCCACTCGCAACCTTGTCCACCAGAGGGATTTGCTAGTCCCTTCAGCCTCCCACGGACTCGCACTACTTGGACTGCCCACGGACCCTTCTTGCACTTGGAAAAACTTGTTTATTGGCCGTTCCGTCTGGGCGGGGGGCCCTGTAGTGCCCACCGACGCCGCAACGCGGGGCGCTTTGGTCGGCGCTCTCAGCCGGTGCCTTAGCGCCGGCTGTCGAAGTGAAAAATAAAGAAGAGCAGCGCGTGCTCGAAGCGCAAGCTCGGCACGCGCAGTGTCGTTCCAAAAGCCAGCCACGCTGGTCGTCGCAGCTTCGTCGCTCGGCTCACCGTCTTCGCCCTTCTGATCAGGGACGACAGCACGGCTCGTACAGCCGCCGTCACGTCCCTCCTACAACGTCATGGAGGCATTGTTTTGTTTGTGAATTATTTCCAGTAGGGATATCCGGCAGCCGCCAGGGGTGGAAGCGGCGCTGCCGCTGCGTATCGCCATGGGACCGAGCATCCCATGGGAGGTATAGGGAGTTTCTGGCCCCTGAGCGCACTTCCTCCATGCTTTTCTTTCTCTCGCACACGAGACACGGTTGTCGGCTCCCCTCGCACGCTTTCACTCGCACATACAGCATACAGCGCGCGGCGACGGCGCTATCGCCCTTGGACTTTATACGGAACATCTATGAACCAAAACCAATTTTTGGGCCGCAATGCTTCATAGACACCATCTTTAGATAGCAAATGCGGATCTCAAGGGCCATACTTTTGCTGGCGGAAACCGAAAATACGTAAAAAGTGTCGCCCCCGGCACTTTGGGCGGCCAATGCCATCGTCAAGCAACGAAACCAAGTGGCATGAAGAGTCAAAATGGCCGCTTGGGCTGGCGCAGTGTGGCAGTTCACAACATATGATGCGGGAACGGTCCCACAGTTGTGACGTAACAGCGGGATTACCAATGCATTGGGCTCTATGGGAGCT
Organism: Dermacentor silvarum; assembly: GCF_013339745.2. NCBI lineage: Eukaryota > Metazoa > Arthropoda > Arachnida > Ixodida > Ixodidae > Dermacentor > Dermacentor silvarum. The sequence goes on from NC_051157.2 coordinate 5,270,135, forward strand.
GTGCCGGGACCGGCCGAAAACGACGTAACAGCCGGGAAAACGCAGCACCCGGGAATGTAACAGCGGGGTTCTACTGTATTAATGATCTGCCAAATTCTATTAACTCCACAATCAGGCTTTTCGCAGATGACTGCGTCATTTACAGAGTGATCACTTCTGTTTCAGACCTGTCCATACTTCAATGTGATTTAGATAAAGTATCTTGTTGGTGTAACACTTGGCTCATGAAATTGAATATAGTGGAGACCGCTTATAACGTAAGTCGCCGGAGTCGCGAATATCCGCACTATAAGCGGTACCGCACTATAACCAAAGCAACAATTTTCAACGCCCGCACATATGCAAAACATGTGCACCGAGGCGCCACGCGTATGCGATAGTCGAGGAATGTGGCTAGAAGGTTTGCATTCAATTTGCAGTCGAATCTCGTTTATTCGAACCAAATCACGCGGGGTGGCATTACTCCGTAAAAGCTTAGGAGAGACCCCTCAATGTCGCGCGCGAACGAAACAAAAAAAAAAACAAAAGAGAAAAAAAAAAATGCGGTGGAAATTTCATCATCATCATCATCAGCCTATATTTTATGTCCACTGCAGGACGAAGGCCTCTCCCTGCGATCTCCAATTACCCCTGTCTTGCGCTAGCGTATTCCAACTTGCGGATGCAAATTTCCTAACTTCATCATCCCATCTGGTTTTCTGCCGACCTCGACTGCGCTTCCCTTCTCTTGGTATCCATTCTGTAACCCTAATGGTCCACCGGTTATCCATCCTACGCATTACATGGCCTGCCCAGCTCCATTTCTTCCACTTAATGTCAACTAGAATATCGGCTATCCCCGTTTGTTCTCTGATCCACACCGCTCTCTTCCTGTCTCTTAACATTAGTCCTAAGATTTTTCGTTCCATCGCTCTTTGTGCGGTCCTTAACTTGTTCTCGAGCTTCTTCGTTAACCTCCAAGTTTCACTCTCTCTGAAATGGCAAGGTCGCCGACTCTAGCACTGAGCCGTGCTCCCTCAAGGGCTGCAGAAGATAGCGCCAACCTTTTCTTTTCCAATCGAACCACTTAGTAGTTGCGCCGGAACATGCGTGTACGTCTCAGCCACGCTACCATAGCCACGTGTAGAAAATGGCAGTGAACCCTTCTTTCTCCTTTACGCTCCCTCTACTTTCTAGTCACCTGTTGACCTTGCACGCTGCAGCTACGGCGCAGAGGGAAGCAGCGGCGCTGTCCCAGGCCGGCAAACGCCCGCTTCCCGATAATGGCGGAAAACGAAACTTCGGGGAGGTGGCGCCGGCCCGGCTGGAGCGGCGGCGCCTGCACGGTGGCGGGCGAGCACGGTGACAGTCGAAAGTGAGGGAGCGACGAGGGAGGGCGAGGGGAGCCACCGAAGCGGCGGAGTTGCCGAGGCGAAATCCGCTTCCCTGTCGTCCTCCTCCCTCACATTCCATGGTCTCCGCGTGCGCCCTTCGCCGTGATGTGCCGCCGGCGTTGGCAGTTTCGTGGCGCTCGCTCGCTATGCGTGCCGTGATATTTCACAACTCCACTCGTGATTCTGGTTTCAGCCTCACTGGCTGTTCGTTCGCATCACTTGCCCTTCTCCTCCACTTCGTCTCTCTTTCTTCCTCGAGCACTCCTTGGGGCGCTTGTTTGAGGGGAGCGTTCGCTGTCTCCGCTGACTTCCGTACTGCCAGGCAGCCGCACTGTAACCGGTATTTCGTTTCCCGGAACTGCACTATAAGCGATACGTGTATACATGGACTGCTTTGGGAAAATTAACGGGAGTCTGAAAAGACCGCACTGTATCCGGTCCTGCACTATAAGCGGTTACGTTGTAAGTGGTCTATACTGTACTAACAAATTACGTCGCATGACGTAATTCTGAGCCTCGATTTTCTGAAGCTGTGGGGTGCCAACGTTGATTGCCGAACGGGTGAAATAACTGTAGATTCGAGTCTTCCGGACGTATTTGTGGATCACCCGCCGTGTTACGTAAGTGAAAGTGCCCTTTGTGTGTCTGCAGATACCGTCGTACCGCCGTTGTCTGCCAAATGTGTCCCAGTCGCCTGTTCTCCTGCAACCGACAGAACATTTGATGCTACCGTAGAGCCCGTTCCCCTTAGTTGCATTAAGAAGAATGTTCTGGTCCCCTATTGCACGCTGTCGGTTATTGACGGGCGTATCCGGTCCTGCACTATAAGCGGTTACGTTGTAAGTGGTCTATACTGTACTAACAAATGTAAGGTTATGCAGTAGGGTTTCCACTTAGGCTTGTTGGTTTTCCATTAATACTGTGTATCATTGCGCGTAGACAACATGGACAAAAGAGGGAACACGTATAACACACGCGAAGCGCTTCGTGTGTGTTATACGTGTTCCCTCTTTTGTCCATGTTGTTTGCGCGCAATGATACACGGTCGTAAGGTTGTGCGTGTTTCACACAGGTCTGCCATTGTGAATCTTTGTGCATATCATATTTCAGGCTCTGTACTTGAACAAGTGATAATTTACAAATTTTTAGGGCTTCATATAACTGCTAATCTTTCATGGCACCCGCATATTGGTTATATTGTTAACAATGCTAACCGCATGCTTGGTTACTTGCGGCATAATTTTTCTATGGCTCCATCTTCATTAAAGCTACTACTGTACAAAACCCTAGTGCATTCAAAATTAGAGTATGCATGCTCTGTGTGGGACCCGGGCCTCGAAACCCTTACTAATCAATTAGAATCGGTACAGAATCGCAGTGCCCGTTTTATATTGTGTAACTTCTCCCACACTGCTAGCGTAACTGCAATGAAAAGTACCTTGAACCTTCCTAGTCTTTCCCTTCGTAGAAAACTTTCGCGCGAATGCTAACCTTTCACAAGATTTATTATCATAATCATCAGATAAAAGGGGATCTTCTTTCTGAGCCATCATTCATATCACCTCGCACAGATCATTGCCATAAGGTACGCATTCCATATTGCCGGACTAACGCGTACTTTAACACTTTTGTGCCAAAGATGGCTAGCGATTGGAACCACCTGCCCACCTCTGTTGCCGATATATCTGACACGTGTTTATTTAAAACTGCCGCTGAAAACTATGTGCTCGCCTAAGCTGTCTTGTTCCCAATCCTGATTTGCATTTCACCTAAACTTACTTTTTCTCTGCTGTGTTTTCTTTTATGTACACCATATTGTTTTCTATTGCACCAAGGACGGCTAGCATTGGAACCATCCTACCCGCCTGTGCTGTTGTTATTTTTTGTTGCTGACATGTTTTTTTTTAACTGCCGCAGAAAACTATGTATTTGTCTAACCTGCCTTGTTGCCAATGTGATCTTGTATTTCACTTAAACATACATTTTTTCATTGCTGGATACCATTTGCTTTATTTTTGCTGCATTATGTCTTTCTTTTTTATATACCACTCCCTTCTGTAACGCCCCCTGGGCCTTGAAGGTATTGAAATTAATAAATAAATAAACAATATTTTAGTGGTCACTGTGTGATTATTTAGTAGCTAAGTGTGTAGCTCTGTTCCTGGGTGTGAAAGCAGGTGTTGCTGGTTGTTGCTTTTCTGTAGCACATGGAGATTGGGGTGATGCCACCGTGCCACCGGCCATAGCTTTATAGCTGCCCTTCCGTGCTTTTGCATCTGTCTTGGTGCTTATTAATCTAAGCATCTCCCATAGCCAGGGTACTTTGTTTTATGTTTTTGTGAGTGCAATGATGACCCCTTAAAACCTCAAACACACTATTCAAAGGATTGGTTAGTTTCAGTCTAGATAGCACTTGTATGCGGCGACTTTCATGCTCGTATTTTATAGTCTGTGAGGAGAAAAAAAAAGATTCATGAAAAACTGTCAAAGCCAAGGGAAACTTAAAGAGCCCCTCACCAGGCCCCTTTAGTGGTTGTAAAATGCTGTGTAGGAGGCATTGTGCTGCAAGAATATTTAAAGAGGGTTTAGTGATAGCCGATATTGAAACCATGAAATTTGCCCATAAAAAATTGGCACACTGTTCTCTTTGCAAAGGGGTGTATCTCCCCTACCTGGTGGCGTCCCCACCAAATTGGTGCTTTGGGATGGTAAATGGGAAATTGTCGGCATGGAAGCGTCCCAGACTGCGTTTTTTGACGAACCAATGGATGCCTGGGCGCGGTAAGAACCGAATCCATGACCACTCGCAGCCAAAGGCGGGTGCTCTACCCATGGTAGCGGTGGCCTTGTTACTGATGCATTACAGGTCAGAATCACTCATCTCACAATCACAATGAACACATACATGTATTCAATGCACATTGAATCAGACCCGCTTCTTTAATTTCACCATGTCTAGACCACATGCTCAAAGTTCAACATTAAAACACTCACTCATTCCCAATGCCTTGTTCCTAAAACATGCCATGACTAGAATCACCTTCCTCATAAGTCAGCATTACAGACACTGATTGTTTCCACAGATCACTGTCAGCATAATTTGAATGGCCACAGTTCTTTGTACTTATATCTGTTCAGTTAACGTATTATTTTGTTTTCTTTTGTACATGTAATGCCCTATTCAAATTGCAAAGAACTTAATTGATGATGTTGTTTATTTGCTTGTTCTGGGACCGTATTCTGTAACGGTTTTCTCTGGTGGCACCTCACTCAGAGAAATGGTGGAATGTTGTGGCGCGAGAGAGACCAATCCACACGTGCCGATCTGCAAGGAGTTAACATCATCATTTTTCTTTGTACTTTGGGGACAATCGAGTAATTGAAGGATGTGGTAAGTTTGATAAAAAAATATTGGTTTGTATGAAGTACTTTACATTTAATTTCTAGTAATAGCTGTGAGCTTATGCCGCGGGCACCCTCTGGTAGTTAAATTTTCTATTCCGTTGTTTAATTTTTTTCTCGCTAGGCTGTGTGCCATATGTTAAGCAAATGAAGCAGTTCACTTTGTTTGGATGTAGGCCACGGCTTTAATAGGATTTTGGTTTGCCGGGGCTGAACTACTTAGGGCGGATGATTGCAATGAGAGTTTCGTCCAGACATCTCACCACTTCAGGAATCGTGCCGTGGTCAAGGTAGTGTATCTTGACTGCGGCTTCCTCCTGCACCGTAGAGGGGAAATCTCACCTACACTTTTTCTTTTTTTTTCAACCGTAAAGGCTCTGGGGATGGCTGTAATGATGCAACTGTTGCAACAACCCAATCGCTTCTTCATTCCAAAGACACACTCACGGCGGCTGCGTTTCGATGGGGGCGAAATGCTAAAACACCCATGTACTTAGATTTAGGTGCACGTTAAAGAACCCCAGAAGGTCCAAATTATTCCAGAGTCCCCCACTACGGTGTACCTCATAATCAGATCGTGGTTTTGGCACGTAAAACCCTATAATTTAATTTTTTTTTCCAGACACTGCTGAAAACTCCCCATGGCAGAAAAACACAATGTGCACAGCACTTCCGTCGCAGTGTCAACACCACTAAATCGTTGTGGTGGGAGATATTCTTCTAGCTCGTTGCAAAGCCATTGCACTGTCTTTGGAGAGCCTAAAATGCCTTTGGAACTCTGCCTCGCTCGTGTTGAATGCGTCGTGCCGTTGCCTCTCACCATGTTGTTGTCTTTCGCCAACACTTGCCAGAAACACAACCATAAGAGCCGCCATTGGTGTCTGTCTCATCACGTCGGCCAGCGTGAGACTAGCTGGTGGTGGCCACGGTTGACTTAGCAACCCACTAGACCGTGCTCGCAATCGTGCGAGACCCTCGAGCTAACCACTTGCAGTTTCGCTCGTAGCAGACGATGGGTTCACTTTGCAGATGATTGGTGACCTGTGTGACTACAAGAAAATTTGTAGTCATGCCCGCCAGGGATGACGACAGCCAAGTACTGGTTAGTGACGTTCGTGAACCGGTTCCAGAGCAAAATGTTGCAGAATACTGTTCTCTTGTGTTACTTTCTATTTTTTGTTTGGTTCTGTATGCTAATATAGTCCTTCTTCTTTATAATTTATTAGACAAATAAATAAAGATGATGCTTTGCTGCACCAAGTCAAAGAAGCTGTGTAGACTAGTTCGTGGCCCAAAAGTCTAGAATAATGCTGCACTCATTCGAAACTGCAAGAACTGCATTGTCAAGTTCTTGCTTCTAGAAAAATGATTTAAGCATTTCTTGTTTTCTGATAATAGCAAAATTCCTCATCCTGGCGTTGCTTGCACTGCTCAGAGCTATATTTAAATCATATATCACAGCTCGAATCAGTGGCAGCGAGCAACTAAAGGATGCATTTAGACGCAATGGGGGCCATGTTACGAGTCATCTGTGAGCCACCTTGAAGTCACCTTGAAGTACATGAAAAAACTGCAGGCTCTGGAAAAAATTAGTGGTTCAAGCACTTGAAAGTAACAGTTTCACTGGAATTGGGCTGCGACTGTGCAAAGTCTCACAAGTCTGCTGTGTTCACCCAGCATTTCTGGCAGTCACCCAGCATCTTATGCATAGATACAGGACTAAGCCGGCTGCACAGAATTTTCACATCACTCTCTCGTAGCTATGCAAAAAGTATGTCCCATCTGGTTTTTCCTGTTTATATGATAGTATATGCTAGTTACACAAACATTTTCATCAGAGATGTTATAGAGGCATTTTGGCTTTTTACTTTTTATAGCAAAGCAACAGCTTTAGCCAGGGCCGTGCAGTTTCGTCAGGGAAAGGAAATTTTGTTGTTATGTGTGGCTCAACCAAGCTTGTGCTCTTCAACTGTGTCTGTCTATTTGGCTTACAGGGTCCTGAAGCATTCCTGCAAGCTCAGAAGGAAGTGTACCAGGCACTGGAAGAGCGGTATTACCACTCTTTCCTGGTGAGCGACGCTTACCATAGCATGGTGATAGAGACTCAGGATCTTCACCTTGACCTTGGCACCTACAGAGAAGGTATGGTCTGCTGTGTTGGTTCATTGGTGACAGATTTATTTTCAATACTGCTAGTCTCTTCATGGTGGGCATATTGTACAGCATGATAGTACAGCACCGAGGCTGCCATAATCATCACTAGGGGTGTGCAAGTACTGAATACTACATTTCAAATAGAACATTGAATCCAATCAAGAAAAAAAGCCGAATATTGTATTTAATATCGAATATCAGAAAATTAAACACAGACTTTTATGCCTACGAATTTTGTGTAAAAAAACAGTGCTGTAATTCTCAGGAGGCTAATCACATTACAAGAATCTTGCTGGCTACCAGTTACTTAGGTACCTTTAATTCGAGATTTATAGTACGCTCTACTCTTATTAAAGGAAGCACCAAATTAGTGTGCCAGCACTGTTAACTGCTCAGTTCTAGTATATGAAGCTCTGTCGACATTCTATCGATGGAATGTCTGTCGCACAATTTTTTTCCTTTTCTAAATAAAGTTTAATGCTCCTACTACTATCAAATAGAATTAGGTGCTTTTCCCCTCTGAAGCTGAAGAAATATCGAAGTTGCCCAAAATGCCTATGGAGTCTTCAGTTTAATAGTGGGCTATACAGTTAAACCTGGATATAAGGAAATTGACAAATTCCCGAAAAACTTCGTTATAAAGAGGATTTCGTTATATGCAGGTTCGGTGCGAAAATTCGAAAAAGAAACTCTTACCGTATTGTATTTACTTGATTTTAACGCGCCCTCGATTGTAACGCGCACCCGTTTTCCGTTTTCGTCGAAGCACTCATCCTTGGAATGTCACACCAGGTACTGGATGCGTGGGCACATGTCGTTTCGCACAAGTGCGAGGCATCGGAAACGAAGAGTGAGCGTCGCGATGGTGTTGTATAGTGTTACAGTAGAACCCTGCTGTTACGTTCCCGGGTGCTGCGTTTTCCCGGCTGTTACATCGTTTTCGGTCGGTCCCAGCACAGCTCTCATAAAACCCGATGCATTGGTAACCTCGCCGTTTCGTCGCAACTGTGGGACCGTTCCCGCATCATACGTTGCGAACTGCCATCCCGCGCTGGCCCGAGCGGCCATTTTGACTTTTCATGTCGCTTGGCTTTGTGGCTTGACGATGGCATGGGCCGCCCAAAGTGTCGGGGGCGACATCTATGAGGGATTTTGGGTTTCTGCCAGAAAAAGTATGGCCCTTGAGATCCGTATTTGCTATCTAAGGATGGTGTCTATGACGCGTCGTGGCCCTAAAATTGGTTTTCGCTCATAGATGTTCCATATAAAGTCCAAGGGCGATAACGCAGCCGCCGCGCGCCGTATGCTGTATGTGCGACTGAAAATGTGTGAGGGGAGCCGACGACTGCGTCTGAATCTCGCGTGCGCAAGAAAGAAAAGCAGGGAGGAAGCACGCCTTCTTCCATTGCACTCGAGGCACCGGCGAGGGAGCGAGGGGGGAGAGATAGCGGGCGGCATTGTACTGTACTCTGGCATCAACTGCGTACTGCGCGGCGGCGCGGGCCGTATCTTGAAAGCGATCTGCGTTGGGGCAGAGTCTAGGCAGTGTAGGTGCATTGGCAGCTCGTAGCTTTGTGCGTGCTGTGTGTTCTCGGCGCTCAGTTTGCGTTGAAGCGATAGACAACAGCACGGAGGTCACTTCGCTCGCTTCTGCAGCGGCGCTTCCACAGGCCCCCAGCGTTTGACAAGCGCGTCTCCGCGCTCATCGAGTGTGATGTGTTATAGCGTCTGCCAGCGCGCCGTCAACATCAAATGGAAAAGGAGAGTGCCGGCTTGGCGGGCTAGGCCAGCTGCAGCAAGCGGCAGGATCAGGTTTGAATGAAGGGAGGGAGAAAGGTCATGCCCGCGGCGGCAAAATCTCTGGGTCGAGGGATGCAGGCCCACCTCGCACACGCTCGCACGCACGGACATGTACGCTCGCTTCGCATTCCGTCGCGGCAGAGAAGGTGCTTCCGGTTGCTGCTCGCGCAAAAATGAGAAAATTTGGGGCGAAATCTCTAGGTTGTCGGCGGGGAAAATTCGTTATTTCGAGGGGGTCTCCCGTTGCCACTTCGTTACGTAGAGGTCTCAAATACATGTGCTTTATAGAGTAACGGCGGGAAATAGAAAAACTTCGTTATATCCAGGAATTCGTTATATGGAGGTTCGTTAGAGTAGGTTTAACTGTATTATGATTAATGGCAATCTTATATTGCTTAGAAAGTAAGTAAGTACAGAGTTCTCGCATCGGGAGACCCACGGCACGTTCGCGAAACATCCCCCCCTTCACCCCCCCTCCCCCTTCTTTTTTGTCTGCGCCCATCTGCCTTCCATGTAAATGCGTCTGTAACCAGGAGCCAGCGATTTGTCGCATGATATTTTCAAGCCTGCCATGTAAATCCAAAGCTAGTCTTATGATGGGTCGCTCAAAGCTACAAAAAGAGACCGTTGTGCACCTACGTATGTAATTCGGAACCCTGGTCCACCGTACAGTATTTTGCAAAGATGGCGGCCGTGAACATGCAACGGTCATCCAGTGCACTCGCCTTTGTTGGCGAGGTGGTTTATCGGCTTTCTGAGGATTGTGCGACTGCTGCGTTGATTCAGTATGAAACCGTAGGTTAGTCACTGACACCCAACGTCGCGTCTCTGATTAGTACTAACAGGCTAGACAATGTGGCCAATGGTGTAGCTGTGATGAAAATTTGCTGCCGGCTGAGGTGATAATGGGCCGCAAGCTGTCGCGGAAACCTTGTCGTTAATATGTTCTTACAGATGGCTCATCAATGATCGTTTGCAAAATCACGCGTACGGGTTAAATTAACGGTTGTTCAAGTGATGTTTAGGTCCGCGGTCAACCAGCTAGCAACTACCTTAAGCACGCATACCAAGTTTGTCTGTGCTCACATGTGGGTAGAAAGCTGCAGACTGCACAAACTTGCGTGCATGAACAGTGAACTCGCGTATTCGATGTGAGCAGCGTGCCTTCCGATTGCTAGTCGGCCAGATCTTAGCACATGCTTCCATGCTTTCCACGCATTGTTGTTCCCTTTGTTCGCGTAGCATTAAATTGTTTCGATTGGTCTGGTTGACCTGGTCGGACCTTTTACCGATAGAGGTCACGCGCTGTACGCTGCATGCATCAAGGCACTAACCACGGCCGGGTCATTCACTGAAGTTACCGATATTCAAGAAATCGAATATTAGATATTCAATTCGCAAAACAAATTATTTGTACATTCTGTATTCGATTTGAAGTCGAATGTTCTAATATTCGTAGAATGAATCAGCAAGTCTTGCTTCTATTTCACATAAGAGCAATGCGGAACCTGAAATTCTTGTCATCACATGACTGATTAGAGCTAGCAGCGTTGAAGGCCTCGTGACATCGTTCGCAGCACGGCCGCGGCGCAGGTCTTCATCTGAGACCCACTTTTCACTACCGCGCGCACATCCTGATTATGTTTTCGCTAGTGAGCTGGTCGCTTACAAATTGTCCGTCCATCGCAATGTAGCCAGTGCTCTTCATGATCTTCAACAGCTTTGCACTGAGTCAAAGTGAAACTACTGCTTGCCGCAACCGCTGCGGACGAAACTCACGCACCAAGTCAAAACGAAACTACCGTTTGCCGGAACCGCTGTGGACGAAACTGTGGTGGCTATCGGCACGACCATAGATGGCGACTACGCACTTATGAAGGCACGTGGTTAGGCACCAACGCGGCATTACGCGCGGCGATTAATGCAAGAATAAAGGCTTTGAGGGCACAATTAGACACGAAGCATTCCGGCGTTGCTGCCAGTCACGTATCGCGTACAATTGCCACTGAGAACCATAGCGATGTGGACTGCACCGCTTCGTTTTTGTACGCTAGTTCCGTTTTTGCTTTTTTGCGGCATGCATTTGCGGCACTCCGCGCATTTATTAAATTTTTTTATTCCACCGACGTATTGACCCTTTTCGCAGCGATCCCGTGGGCGCTGCCATGTTTGATCACGTGGTGACGCGTCCATTGCTTGCCTCAACTGCCTTCGTTGCCTCCTTGTTTACAATGGAAGTGTATGACGCCGGCGCGGCTTATAAAACCTCTGTTTTCGGAGATATCGTAGATGGCGACTAGGTGGACGAGATGAAGCTTTGATCACAGCTTCAGAGAACGTGCAAAAGCGCTTTTGGAGCTGATTAAGCTATGTCCAAACGGCGCAAGCAGCGTATATGGTGCTTGTTCTAAAAGTGGGGTTTAATATGTATTCCAAGCTTTCCGATTATGAATCCAGTCAGGATTAGTGTGTTTCGCTCTTTGTTCTTTATTCGGCAAATACTTTGTAGCAGTGGCTTGTCAGTTTCAGACTCAGTGAAGTTCCTCGGTGCGGCCACTATCTGATTATTTTCTGCCTAATCGCTCGCGGGTGTGCTCAGTTCCGATAGATTTGTTCTTGCTGCGCACGAGGCTTGAGATGTAGCTGTTTTGTACATTGTAATTCCTTGTAGCAAATTTATCTTACAGCTAGTAACTTGCTGACTCTTCTGGACCGTCACGAAACATTCAGCTTCAACCATTCGTGCGCCATAGGTGTAGTCCGTCATTTATTGTGCGTATACAGTGCGCATATATTCAAGTGTGCGCCCATTCACTTATTCTTGATACGTTGGCGATAGAGTGGGCATAAGTTTTCCTGCCATTTGGGACAGATGTGTATAGATAACGTGCGCGAAACCTACTATGACAGGAAGCGCGCTACTCCCTTTGTCATTATTTAACGAGTGGTACTCACTCTTGCCGACGTTCTGGGGATGAAGCCCTTTCTTTGAAGGTTAGCGATACAAGGCTGTTGGATGAGCAAATTTCTGTATACTCGAGGAAAGCCGTACATCACGAAGTGCCGGTAACACGTTCGGACAGTTGCAGCAGCGGTCCATGAACTTGTCCACACAGACTCATTCTATTCCTTAACATGCCAGTCACTATTTTTGCAGCGAACTACTGCACACGTCTTCAATCCACATGATTCCATCTAGCATGATTGGAGCACAGTGTGTTAGCGAAAACTCAGTTGCATTTCCGACAGCTGATTGCACAGAAACAAGGTAGAAGCAGTAATAGTTTCGTATTCGTGCGCGGTCGCTGAGGAGACGTATGGCCGCCTTGAGGGCCATCTCGTTTCTCGAAGACAAACTGCTCCGCGAAAAGGGTCAATATATCTGTGCGCACGCTATCGGCACCTACCCTGTCTACAAACGGGAGAAATGCGCATGGTGCTAAGTTACGGCCTTCGAGATTCAAGTGCGAAAGCTTAGGCGCGCTGCCCATGGCTGCCCGTATTCGGAGGTTGGGTGGCTACAAGCTGCTTGCGGATTTATTGCGCAGTTCGCACATTTCCGTTACACACTGTGATGCCCTTTTTGACACTCGGGTATGGGTAATGGAGGTTCTGTGGATCGAGCGCACCTCGTGTTCGCCGTTTTAGCCACTTGGTGAGCGCGGGACCACGGAAAATTTATCAGTGGCTTGCGGAACCTCGAGCAGGGGCCCACTTTGAGCTCCCATGCACTACTGCATGCACTCATTGCCGAAGCAAAGTATGTTGTGTTTGCATCATATAGACAAAATTTGCTAAAACAATGGTTCGTTGTACCCGATAATTCGTTATGGCCAGGTCCGTTAGAAGCGGAATTTGTTTCATTGATAATGTAGCCAGACTAAACCAAGTGAGAGGAATTTTCTGTTATGTATGTTGTATGCGGATGATTGTAAGGGGCGTGTACTGTACATATTTAGGTGCCACTAGGGGGCACAGCATGTGTAGAGAGAAGAGCCCAGCTGCAGCACGCACACACGTTGTGTTTCGGCAGTGGCAATCCTTACAGTGGTTCTATGCTCATCGCATTAACCTCATTCTGAAATTGCTTCTGCCAGATTTTTTGTTTTCGAGACCATGAAACATTTTGCCCTATAGATTGCTGTTTTAAGATAAATGCAAATAGATGTCCAATACCACTGCACCATCCCATTAGGACCATACACATATGGAAAATTCAACCTTTCCTGATTTTGTCACACTCTTTGTTACTCTAACTGTAATAAAAGCAATCGTGATCCGCTTGCCTTCATCATGTTACTGAGGAGAGCATGTTAAGACGCACTCTGACCAACACCTTCATTTGAAGTTTCGCATGTTTTTCTTGTTTGTCTTTGCCATTTGATGACCCAGTTTGGGGAGTCCTAAAGGTACTTCAACGTTTTTTCACTGGCTTTACTCAACATTAAAATATAACAAAAACATAGTCGTTTCACAACCTATGCGGGTGGCATCGTCAGTACACAAATGGCGACAAATGGGAAATAGTACATCCTTTTTATGTATGATACTGCCATAAACATCCGGCAGGGGGCCACGGTTAGAATTGCATGCAGATTGATTGCGACGGATAAACCATGATTCCACAAATTTTCTTGGGCCCCATCGGCGTTCCCGTGCTAACGTGGCTACATTATCAAAATCGAACACGTGTCCTTTTGTAAAACAATGATCCACCAGTTCTGTCTTTGCACGTGTGGCATGCGTGGCTTTCGTAGCATCCCTTAAGTGTTCCTTGAGTCGAGTGCGACGTCGCCGCTCCGTCTCGCCAATGTAGCTGGCACAACAGTCCGAGCAGTTGACCTTGTAGACGACACCACTTTGTTTGTCCGGAGGTGTGCGGTCCTCTCGCTTCGGGGACACGTTTGCCAATGTGTACGAGGGTTTGAACACAGTTCGAACACCCAAAGGCCGTAAAGCCCTGCGCACTGCGTCTGATACACCGCGGACATACGGAATGTACACAGAGGAAGCCGGCCTATTTTAGCCTTGCTTTCGCGGGATCTCTGCATGCGGCATCGCGTATCACTGACAAAGCACTGAGGGTAACTCCGTTTATGCAAAAGAGCGGCAACATTTGTTAATTCTTGTTCCTTCAATGTTTGCGTTGACGACAGTGCATCGCAACGAGACAGGAGCGTACGTACCACGGCATGTTTGTGTTCTGTAGGGTGGTGAGAGTCAAAACTCAGCACACTCCCGCTATCGCAAGATTTGCGATATACGGCTGTCTCCACTGAACCTCCTTCGCTCCGACGTACCAGCACATCTAGAAAGGCTAGGCTGCCACTATTCTCCGTCTCGCATGTAAATTGAATGGCATGATGGACGGCATTAAGCGCCTCATGCAGGGCATGCAGGTTTTTCTTTTCGACAATGGCAAAAGTGTCATCTACATAGCGACAGTACATTTTGACAGGGAAGGGCAAGGACGTCATCACAGTCGTTTCCACGTGTTGCATTAACAGATCAGCCATGATTACAGAAGCAGGACTGCCCATCGGGACGCCTTTTATCTGGTGATATATGGTTCCTGCAAACGTGAAATATGTTTGCTTCAAGCAGAACCTACCGTAAAATTCCGAGCAAGCGCCCCCCCTCGAGCAAGTCGAAATTACCGGCAAAGTTAGGGGGGGGGCACTATCCCGGAACGGCACCAATATTCAAGATGGCCACGAACGACAAAATTTTCCCGCAAAAAAAAAAAGAAGCGCAGTGGAATAGCATTAAAATTTTATTGAACATGAACTTTATTAAGCCAAAGATTTGTTAGTGGTGTTTATCACTCTCAACACCACCGTTACTCAAAACCACCAAAAGAACTACAGAAAGCGCATCGACGCTGCACCGGTGTGTCGCCGCGACCGGCGACGCGATCATTGGTTGTGCAGCTTCTATTCCAGGCAAAATTATGTCCGCGAGAGTAAAGTGACGCGTAATGTTCACTTTATTAAAAACCATGTCCATGGTGAAACGTTTTGCACTAATGAGAGTTCCGATGCAAGTGAAGCTCAGCTGCAGTGCATGGCTACTGTTGGCGGACAGCAAACCGCGGCTCGGCCATGCTCGCATCGCAGCTGGTGGCGCCGCAAATATCAGCATGTTTTCTTCATCGTGTGAAATTATTGCGAGGAGAGGGTAAAGCGGCAACGACGGTAACAAAACATTGCTGCTTGGGAGCGTCGGCGGTTCGTGCTGAAGCACCGACTGCTACAGATTCGAAGTGAACTGAAAAAGGCCTAGTGACGATATCGGTGGCGAGTGATTAGCAGCGGTGAAGCTGCCGGCGATGCCAGAGCGTAGCCGCGACCACTCCTCTGTCACCGAGTGGTCACGTCGCTGTGCCGCAGGGAACTCCTCTGTGCCGTGCGAGAGGCAGATCTCGCCATCGGCCGGTGGTCCGTGAACTACAGACTGCCAGAACTACAGACCACCAGCCGCAGTTCACCCTGATGCACTCGTGTGCCCACTGGGGTGCCCAGGTACGACCATGATTCGATGAAATGGCTCATTGGGGTGCCCCGATGCACACCGGTGTGATTTGCCGAATTTGCCATCATTTTCGTGGAGTGGATGTGGCAGGCCAGTGTTGGTGCGGAGCGGGAGGAAGTGGGGGGGGGGGGCGCTTTCCCGGAACGGCGCGGAAACTTGAAATTAGCAGTGAAGTTAGGGGGGGCTCTTGCACGGGTGGGGGCGCTTGCTCGGAATTTTACGGTAAGCAGAATCATGATGTCATCGACAGTGAGAGAAGTGCGGCTTTCTAACGTAGAGTCATCCTGCAGGCGTTTCTCAATAATATCCATAGCCAATGCTATCGGCACATTCGTGAACAAGGACACGACATCGTAAGATACCGTAACATCCTCTTCCCGAAGCTGCTGCTGACGTACCGCGGTAACAAATTCTTTAGAATTCTTGACTGTGAACGTGCTCGCTTCCGCAAGGGGCTTCAAAATTACAACCAAAAGCTTCGACAAGTTGTATGTCGGTGATCCAACAAAAGAAACAATAGGGCGAAGGGGGCAGCCGTCTTTGTGAACTTTTGGCAACCCGTACGCTCTCGGCATCGCTCCGTCAGACGAAAAGAGGCGATGGTATAGCGTCTGGTCGACCCTTCCTTTCGTTTTTAACCTGCGCAAATAGTCGACCAACTGCCTTTCGCAATTGGAAGTGGGGTCGCGCTGCATCTTCTGAAAGTGCAGAGGATCATCCAACAGCTATTGCATTTTGCTATCATAGTCCTTGGCGGTTCATTATTACAATACCTCTGCCCTTATCAGCTTCGAAGACCACGATAGATGCATCAGACTTCAGGTCATCAAGCGCAGCGCGCTCTTTACTAGTTAAGTTAGACTGAGGCGTCTGGGCATTTGCCAAAACCGATGAGGCCCAAGAAAATTTATGGAATCATGGTTTATCCGTCGCAATCAATCTGCATGCAATTCTAACCGTGGCCCCCTGCCAGATGTTTACGGCAGTATCATACATAAATAGGATGTACTATTTCCCATTTGTTGCCATTTGTGTACTGACGATGCCACCCGCATAGGTGGCGAAACGTCTATGGTTTTGTTATATTTTAATGTTGGGTAAAGCCAGTGAAAAAACGAAGTATGAGTTCCCCTGGCTTTTGGAACATTTTTTCACGAGTCCTAAAGGGCCCCTCATTAGGCCCCACAGCAAATTTTTGTCATTTGCTGGAAGTTGTTATGTGACCTCTAAGGAGTGTTCTACGGGATGACTTTTTCAAATTGGTTCATTAATATTAGCAGAGATAGAAATATTTCAAGTGTCGTGAAACTGTGATTTCAGGAGGCGAGCTTCACTGCCAACATAGACACTCTGTCCCCTTGCCTCGTCTAGCCTCCGCAAGCGGAATTCCTTCCCTGCGTTCTCCCATACATGTATACGTCACTGTACCGCCTTATTTCTCTTCTTTCTTTTGTTTTTGCTGCGCGGTGTACTGTTGATTTTGTCTGGTATAGCACTGTGCATGAGAACACCTACAGTGTTGTCTGGCTGCTTCTCATCATTCATCATTTTTGTCCCTTAAGGGCCCTGGGTTTGGGCATTACATTACGGGAGGGTAGTGAAAGGCTAGCAAGGGTAGCATAAGGGGAGGGTAACATGCGTGGTCATGTTATTAAACAATAAAATAGCTCAAACAAGGAGCCATGTTCAGATTGTACATTTCAATAGAAAAAAAAAAAAACATGTAATGTATCTCCGTTTGTGTTTACAAAACAATGATTTAGTGATATTACAAGCACAATATTACAAGTACAAGAAGGTGTGGTCACATAATACAACTATATTTAAGCAAGAAAAATGAGAGCACAGCATTTTATAGCACAGTTTAAATAAATAATGTAAAGGTACAGGACAAAATATTATATGTAAGTATGATTAAGGATCAACTACAAAGCGAGATTCCAGTTTGACACTTGGTTCAGCAAGGAGAGGAAGACATCTGCTGGTGATCACTTTAGTTTAGAAAAGTGAGCTGACACTAACCACCTGAAGTTAGAATTGTCACGTTCATAGACAATTGATTTGGGAAGTGAGTTCATGCTTCTATGGCCAGGGGTAAAAATGACTTATTAAATACATTTGTAGAGCCAGTTATACGCTTTACACTCATGGAATTGAAAAGCCGACGTGATGTTCGCACAGGTGGTACTAAAAGGGAGGTTCGAAGGTCGGGGCGATGGTAATATAGATTATCAAACAGTGCCAGCTGCGCTGTCTTTCTTTGTTGAGCTAATGAGTCGAGGCTGATGGATGATTTGATGGCACTTACGCTAACCTGAGTATCATATTCAGAGCAGATGAAGCGAGCTGCTCGATTCTGGATGCTTTCAAGTAATTCAATTAGATAATTTTGGTGAGGGCTCCGTATCGCACCGGCATATTCCAGTTTAGGTCTAACATATACCTTGTAGGCAAGTTTGCAGATGTAACTTGGGGATAAAGAAAGACACCGTTTAATGAAACCAAGTGTCTTGAAAACCACAGGGACCCCAATGCTATTATTATTCTTTTTGGGGACTTTAACTTTCCCGGCATTAACTGGTGCGATGGAACTACTTCACTAACAAATCAATCTGAAGCAAGCGACTTCATAGAAGTGTGTTTAAATTACAATTTAACACAACTAGTACTGGAGCCGACTCGTATCTCGGAGACTTCTGCCAATATTTTAGATCTCATACTAACCAATCATCCTGAAAGCTTATCATCCCTTACATATCTTCGTGAGATCAGTGATCACAACGTTATTCACGGTGTTTTCAGTTTCACTCCCCCACCACGTGACATGCATAAGAAGACAATTTGTTTATATGACAAAGGTAACTATGAGGCTATAAATAATGAATTAAATGCATTTTTTTCTACCTTTGCTGAGGAATTTCATACCCACTCGCTTTATGATAACTGGCTGATGTTTAAAAACAAACTATGTGAACTAAAGAATCAATTTATTCCCAGGATAACCATTCGCTCCAATCAACAAAAACCATGGTTCACGAGATCTATAAAACGATTAGAAAATAAAAAAAAGCGCCTCTATCGTGCCGCTAAAATCAAGTCGAGCTCAGTCGCGTGGGACAAATGTTACACTGCTGAAAGTGCTTACTTGATAGGAATTCGCGATGCGAAGCGAACTTTTTTTCACTATGACCTGCGAAAGATTTTAGTTACTAATCCCAGAAAATTCTGGCAGGTGATAAACCCTGAACAAACGCGCGTGAATACTCTTACTAACGATTTGGGTGAACCGGTTACGGATCTAAGCTGCGCTAACATGTTCAACAACGCGTTTTCATCAGTTTTCACTAGTGAAATGGGGACACTTCCTGCTCCGCCAACCACAAATATACAGTGCAACATGACAGCCATCACATTCACAGCAGTTGGGCTTTCATCTGTAATAGAAAATATTAAGTTGTCTTCATCAGCTGGCATCGATGACATCAACTCTAAACTACTAAAAAAACACGAAACACATTTCTGCAGCGATTCTGTGTTTGTTATTTTCGCAGTCGCTTTCCACAGGCACCATACCAGATGAGTGGAAGATGGGGAAGGTTATTCCAGTCTTCAAATCAGGTAAAAAAAATTCTCCACTAAATTACCGCCCCATCTCATTGACAAGTGTTCCCTGCAAGATCATGGAGCATGTAATCTACTTTCATATTATGAACTTTCTAGACGCTAACAACTTCTTTAATCCTTCGCAGCACGGGTTCCGCAGGGGCCTGTCCTGCGAGACCCAGCTTGCACTCTTTCTTCATGACATTCATACTAATCTTGACAAGAACATTCAAACAGACGCCATATTTTTGGATTATGTGAAAGCGTTTGACAAAATATCGCATCGGCGCCTATTACTAAAAATTTCACATTTGCATCTGCATCCTGATATCCTAAAGTGGCTCGAACAATTTTTAACAAACCGGTCGCAATATGTCTCATTTAACAACCACGCTTCTAACGTTGCCTCCGTCACGTCAGGCGTACTACAGGGATGCGTCCTTGGCCCCCTTTTCTTGATCTATATTAACGACTTACCCTTGCACGTATCCTGCCAGATCCGTATATTTGCCGATGACTGCGTCATTTACCGCGCAGTCAATAACATCACTGACCAAACAGCTCTTCAAATTGACCTTAACCACGTACAAGAATGGTGTGATCATTGGCTGATGACACTCAACTCTAATAAATGCAAACTTATTTCATTTACCCAACGTCATCACCCCCTTCGCTTTTCTTATCGGATTAGTAACGTCTGTTGAATTAGTAGAATCCTACAAATACTTAGGTGTCACCTTGGCTAATGACCTAACCTGGAATGTGCATGTTACTAATGTAATTTCATCGGCTAACAAAACATTGGGATTTCTAAAACGCCACCTTCGCTTCGCTCCATTGCATGTAAAGCTGTTAGCCTATAAATCTTTAGTGAGAACGAAACTTGAATACGCATCTTCCATCTGGGATCCGCATCAAGCATATCTCGCCAAAGCCCTTGAGGCAGTTCAAAATCGCGCAACCAGGTATATTCATTCTACATACTCCTACGACGTCAGCATTTCATACTTGAAAAAAGAATCTTCCTTATCGCTTCTATCCTTTCGTCACCGCGTTGCCACCCTCTCCCTCTTCCATAGGTTCTACTATTCGACGCTTAATCGTCCACCATACATTGTCCCCCCATCACGCCGGTCACAACACATTGGCCATCCCCTGCAGGTAGCACAACCAAACTCACGCACAAATACATTTTCAGCCTCGTTTTTCTACCGAGCATCTAAAGACTGGAATGCCCTTCCTCATCAAGTCGCTGCGGTCACCTGTTCATCACAATTCATTCAAGATGTAACAACGCTTTTATCTAACGAATTGAAAGCATTGTAACACTTGTTTGTATTGTTGTATTCCCACCCCTTATGTAATTACCCCTACTACGGGGTCTTTAAGGAAATAAAATGAAAAATGAAAAAAAAAAAATGTGGCTGCTACTAGTTTAATTTGTTTGTGATAAGGACACCTAAATATCGGTACGAATCAACATATGCAAGGTTCATGGAGTTTGAAGAGTATGAATAATTCAGGATGGATCGCTTTCGTGACACTTGCATACTTTTACATTTGGATGCATTCAGTTTCATCAGCCAGAGAGCGCACCAGGTTTCTATTATGCTGAGGTCTTTCTGCAGGATTGACTGGTCAGTGGTACAAGTTATGCGACGATAAAGGATGCAATCGTCCGCAAAAAGGTGAATTGAGAATGAAATACCACTAGGAATGTCGTTTGTAAAGACTAAGAATGAAAGTGGCCCAAGGAGAGAGCCTTGAGGTACACCTGAAATAACAGTGGAGGTATTTGAGCGATGGTTGCCAACAACAGTAAACTGAGTGCGGTCTGAAAGGAATGAGGAAATCCAGGACAATATTAAGGAATCTAAGGAAAGGGAGGAAAGTTTAGCCATCAGACGTTGATGTGGGACCCGGTCAAAGGCTTTAGAAAAATCTAGGTAGATAATGTCAGTTTGAAATGAAGAATCTAAGTTTAAGTTAAGGTCGGTGGGGAACTCGTATCGCAAGAAAATTCAGAGCGGAAACCATGTTGCTTGGGAAAAAAAGAAAATTATGTATTGTCCAGATGAGAAGCCACTTGTGAGTAAATGTGAGTAAAAACCAAAAATTTACGGGGAGAAAATATATTTACAATATGTACAGTTAGAAGGTTGTAGCTCTGTGGCCAGGGTATCACCATCTACCGAGTTCTGAGACACTTCAGTCTCTTCTTCACCAACCAACGTCATTTTGTCCACAGCGGTACAAACTCGTACGTGACAATATGCTCTAGCATTTTACAAAAAATACATGTTAATGAAATTGCGCAGTAGTTTGATGGATCCGAACGGTCGCCTGCCTTGAAAACCGGAACAACCTTGCTTAGTTTCCAATCATCTGGGATTGAAGAAGTGGAAATTGAGTGACTAAAGATTATTTGTAATATCTGGCATGATACTTCCCTAGTCCCTTTTAGTATCTTTGTAGTTATGTCATCAGGTCGGGGAGCGCTAGATGGCTTCAAGTTATCGATAAGTTTAGCTATGCCTTCAGCTGAAATGAAAATTGAAGGCATCTGGCTGAAATTATGGCTGTGAGTGCAGAGTACATTAAGGACTGGTTTGTGAGTAAAAACAGAAGAGAAGTAGGTATTCCATAACATCTGCACAGTGATCAGCAGGGATATGCCATCTTGTTCATGTAAAATAATAATTTGTGGAGAGTTGTGATTCGGTAGCAGTACCTTCCAGAATTTTTTTGGGTTATTTCGAATGATGTTCTGTAAGTGTTTATGAAAAAATTTCTTTTTCGATCGCCTTAAAAGATTCGTATAGGCACGGAGGCATTCAGAGTACCTGTCCCATTTCGATTGTGAGTCTGCATTATTGCCGGCCCGAAAAAGACACTTTTAAAAAATTTAATAGCCATCGAAGAGCGTTAGAAAACCAGTGCTTATCAGCATCACCACGAATGCAGATAAGAGGTACATGTGATTCCATGAGCAACAGTATTTTTTTCTTGTAAAGCAATCAGTTAGTATTAATTGTTCGAGTATAGGCACTTTCACTGAACTGATGAAGAAACTCTACCAGATCCTGGTTAATTTTCGCATAGTCGGCTTTGTTATAGTCGGGAATATATTTTAATGATGGCTTGCGGGGAGGGATTGAAATGGCCAAATTAAAAAATAACAGGTTGTGGTCACTAAGGCCCCTAGTGCACGAGAGATCCTGACACAACTCTGGTTTCGAGACAAATACAAGGTCAAGAATGTTGGTACCACACGTTGGAGTTTTAACAGACTGAACAAGATTGAAGGTAAGAATTAATTCTAAGAACTTTTTTGACTGGCGAGAACATGCTGACAACTGCTCCCAATCGATATCGGGATAATTAAGATCTCCACAGAGGATGAAGTTAGCGCGGCGATAGAGGGACTGCAGATGTAAGAGGACGGAATACAACTCATCAACAAAACAACAATCAGAATCTGGCGGTCTGTAGTTGGTGATAAGTATGGTTCTGCCAAATGGAAGAGACAGGTTAACGCACACTAGTTCAAGGCTACAGTGCACGGGTACTAAACATCAATCTACCGTTGCTTTAACAAGAACCAGGACACCGCCTCCTCTTCGGCCAACTCTGTCAAATCTGTAGACGCCGAATAATTTACTGTCGTCGAGGAGTTCATTGTCTTGAATGTCTACGGTCAGCCACGACATGGTAAGGATTGTAATATCCGAGCAGTTATCTCGGAGAAGGGCTTCTGTAGCTTCTTTCTTTGGTAAGTAGCTGCGAAAGTTCATTAGCATGACAGCCATATTATGATAAGATGGGGTGACGTGAACTTTGCAAAGGCTTAGCTGGCGTAAGGTGAAGCGTGGTAGCGGGCGGTGACCGCTACGAAGAAATTTCGATAACGGAATCCATAGCAGCATTATATATGGATTGCTTCTTGTCGATCAGCAACTTGTCGTAACATATTTTGAACATGGCATCCCTTTCCTTAGCAAAAGAGTATAATTTTTTACAGTCTAATCGAACGAGCACCGAATAATCTTCTCTAATCGAAAATATTGATTACTTCAGCTTCGGCCCTGCTGCCACTACACTGAAATGGATCCCTCAGAGCATGCACATACTGCATGACGTGCGAACAAGCAGACGAAACGGAAGTACGTCCCGCTTGCGACGAAATGGAGTAAAACAGACTCCCAGACATTTGATTTGTAGGATTTATTATTTCTCGAAACTTTAAATCGTCTAGTGAAGCAACAAATCAAAACAAATAACTGCTGTAGCCTTGAATAATTCTCGAACTCACGTGTCATGGTGTCTTAGCAATGCGAATTATGTTGGCGCATCTATGCATCCGACCTCGACTCTACGGGCATGGCTCCTTTGAGAAGAAGGGCTCAGGGCATTTTGTTTTGCGTCCGAGAAGTGGTGTAATAGTTTGCAGACACAATCGTCAGCATGCACTTTGCTCGTCTATTTAAAAATGACCAAACTTGGTGGAGGGCCCTTTAAAGAGAGCTCCATTGTGCTCTGATGCTGTTGCTTGCCTTTTCAATGGGCCTGAATTTGTACAGAAAGCAACATGCGTGTTCTGTTAACACTTGAAAAGTGAATATTATAGCACTAAGGTATATTAATGTGGACATTTATGACACTTGTGTGGTCTAGTACTGTTTGTAATGAGCAGGTATCTGTGTATGCAAATAAATGGTTATCTACCTCAGGTGGATTGCTTCTACTAAAAATGTATTTTCAGTTTTATAATGATTTTTATATATGAAATCAAGTCCTTCGAGCAGTTTGTTTTGTAACGAAGACAGGCTGGGTCAGCCAGGCACATCGGTACCGTGTAGTATGGGGCTGGTTTGCACTACTCTCAGTGTTGTACTACCAAGATGTCTTCGATCTCTCCTGCCTTCCCTTATGCTGTAAATAAACACCTTAACAATTTATTAAGGCAAAACCCTTATATGCTCCATGAAGCGAAAAATCGGGCATCTGGCGTTAGCATCAGATGGCAAGAAAACTCACATGACCAAGTGATGACATCATGTTCCTGGCGCTGGACCTGCTGTGGCTTGCACTGCGAAATCCCACGGTGAACAACCACAGCATCGGCGAGACGCCGTGGCCCACACCCAAAATTGTGTTAAGGTGTATTAAAGTGAATTAAGGTGGATTACAGTGGATTAAGGTTGGCACAAATTAGAGCAAGATGGATTAAGGTGTTTTAATTTAAGGTGATAACTTGAGAAGTCCTCATGCTTTCGCACTGAAATCATGTAAGGATACCTAAGTGACTTAAGATGTCAACTTTTTTACAGTACCTTCAAGGTAAAACATTTACATTTAGAGGGGAAGGGCTACATAGGCAAAGGTAAAATACATACATGAAAACACATTATAATTAGCTCTTAAATACAATATTAGCTCACTAATAAATTTTTTTTGCACATTTGGAATGCACACGAACAGAATGGTAGTTTAACAAGAACATTATTTTCAAGTATTGTGCTTATAGTATTTTCAAATAATAGAAGTGTGCAGCGTGTCTCAATTACATCTGCGCATGATTTTTCATGTACTTTGTGAGATTTATGCGATTGTGGTTAGGGGGATTGGTGCACTACACGTCGGCTTTCCATTTCATTGTTTTGCAAAGCCTTCCAAAATTCATAAATGGTGAAAGGTGAAAGGCACATCTACCTGTACACTTTCTGCGTGCTCAGAATGACTGAACGTAGGAACTAGAGAGGCACATTGAAAAGGACCATCAACAGGATGTGTACATGTAAGCAAAGTCATGACTGATTACACAGTACAGTACTCAAATGGCAAGCACACCCGGCCATTATGAGAACACAAAAGGAAAATGAAAGTACTATGTAAGCAAATGGGCATTTCTTCATCAGAAGGCACCTGTGTGCTGACGATGGAGTACTAATCAATGATTATGCATTGTCAGGCTGAGATAAGGTCTTACATTAATAAACAGCTGCACTGACATTTTTCTTCAATAAACATTAATAAATTTTAATAAACATTAATGATCAGCTGCACTAACATTTTGTTTGCACTTTTTCTGGCAGCCATTGCATGATTGGTGACCTCATATTACACTCGGAAAGCAAGAAAAAGCACTTTTTGGCATTACCCAGCACATTGTTTGCTATTTAAAGAAGGCCACAAGGTGGGCAATGGTGGCACTGTCATGTGTTAAAGATAGTACTTCTAGCGCCCATGTTGTGGTGCTATAAAGTGTTTCATTCTTAATTTAAGGTGTGCACCCCTGGACTGACCCACTCAGGGAAAATCGGTATTGCCTTTTTCTGTTTTCGTCCATCTTTCTCACTTTCGATGCTTCCTGTCTTCTACTGACTTACTTTTACTTCCAGGCGGCAAGGGTTAATATTGTTGGAACCAACCATCCTTGGTTGTACAGTTCGTGTCTGCAGGATTTGTTTTTTACTATTCTTGTGGCATCCCCTTGTTGGACTCCATGGTGGGTGGCTGGGGTTACTACCGAAAATCCCAGGTATATTTATAGACAGCTCTTTTCCCACACTCCCTGAGGGCGCATCAAAGATGTCTTCCAGTTCTTTGGACGTCAAAAACACAACTTTCCTCGATTCCACATCATTTACTCTGAAAAACCAGACAAACCAGTGAAAATGATTTCATCTTTTCTGGTTTCAAGATGTCTTGAATTCTTCTTTCAAAATGTCGGTATGTGTTACAAAGCATAAAAAATGGCAAGCGGTGATTTGCTTTTGGAACTCCGCGATCAGAAACATGCGAAATTGCCCAATCTAGTGTCATTTGGAGATGTTCCACCAGCGCACCGTACCATGAATACCTCCCTCGGCAGCATCTCTGATGATGATTTGTTGGAGCTGACTGAGGCCAAACTTTTGAAGGGCTGGAGGGATCACAACATCATCAGTGTTAAATGAATTTAGATAATGCGTGCAGGCAAAAAAATCCAGATCAAATACCTAGTACTTACACTCGTCTCAAATGTTTTGCCCGAGTTCATCAAGATTAGTGTTAGGTCATACGTGCCAAATTCTCTTAGATGCTTCAAGTGCCAAAGGTTTGGTTACAGTTCATAGAACTGTCAAGGCCAACTGACTTGTGCCAAGTGTAGTGCCAATGAACATTCAACCGAAACCACATGAGAGTGCTTCTTAAGAGCTGCAAAATATAGTGCGCACACATGTGAGTTCTCGTAACAGCTTTGTTAAATTAGAAAAAGCAACACACTTCTTCTTTCTGGGGTTTTATGTGCCAAAACCAGTTCTGATTATGAGGCACGCTGTAGTGGAGGTCTCCGGATTAATTTTGACCACCTGGGGTTCTTTAATGGGCACTACAACACAAGCACATGGGCGTTTTTGCATTTCGCCTCCATCGAAATGCGGCCGCCGGGGCCGGGATTCGATCCCGCGACCTCGTGCACAGCAGCGCAACGCCTTAGCTGACTGCAACACACTTAGCTAGTGCTTTTGTTGCTTGCAGATGAGAAGAGCTGTTCAAGTGACAGCCAGCAGGACGAGTGTGTGCTGCCATTGGTGGTGAGGGAATCGCCAGAACCCTCAGTGGAGGAGTGCTGGGCACAGAAGAAGAGCCAGCTGTCACGCCTCGAGTCTCGCCTCGACGACAAGCGCAGGGCTCTGCAGGCGCTGCAGGCCACACCAAATTCAGACCCCAAGGTGCCTTGCTTCAAGTTCATTTGTTTGGCTGAGAAATATTGAGTCATTATGCTTTCCATGCCGGTTGATGAGGCCTGAATTGTCTTTCGGAGGCAGTCTCCAGATCCTGCGGCTGGCCCGATGGACGGGAGTATCAATTGGCACTGGGCTGGTGGTTCCGCCTCTAGGAGGGTTCTGCGGCATGGATGAAAATTACCAGCACCTCCATCACTTTGCCATGTGGCAGCGGGGCGGTTAGCACGCGCACTTCTTTTTCCTTGTCCTTACCCACCTCCTGCACTGTGCCCACTACTGCAGGTGACAATATGCACATGAAACTAAAGTATAATGTTGGCCTTTCAGGCTCTGTGCAGAATCTTGGCCATTTGAAAATAAGTTGCTTCATGCTCACTTCTGTTGGCTCTATCAAGTTCACTGAACTGTTGGACTAACGGTGGCTAATAGAAACCTTCTCTTTTGGAATCCATGATAAACCATGAATCTCATTACATGGAACCAGCTGCACAAGATTTCATTGTAAAAATATTTGCTTCTCTGCATGTTTTTGGGCACCCAGCTTGGCTGCAGGACGTGTGTGGTTCCATGCCCACTGCCCACTGGTTAATATAAGATAAGTAATACAGGCAGCATCTAGCCATGCATCCAGTTTTTCAGGAGTTTTTTACCTCGCAAGAACTAAAGAAAACCATTTGTATAGTCACATTTTTCTCATCTGGGGAACTACCTAGTGCTACAGTAGAACCTCGTTGATACTCGTTGATACGATCCCGTTTTGTGCAATTTCCCGGTACTAACATTCATGATCGCGAACACAAAAAATGGCCCTACACAGTTATGCTTCTTTTTTACCGGTCACTATGTTCGCGGAAAGCACGATCTCTCGGCACCAGCGTTCAGTACATCGTCAAAATGCGATCATATGATTTGTTTTCCCGCTGCTAGATCACATGTCAACAAGAAAAGGCGTAAGGCATGCACGGTCAAGAGTAGTAGGCGCTTGCCACGCAACTTCCCTGCAGTACTTACCCACCTGTGTCACGTGAAAATGCTGGCACGCACTCGGTTTCCTCTTCCGGTACCAGCAAGTCTCTTTTGCATTCTCATTTGGTCATTGCATTCTCATATTCGCAACTCGAAGTGAACTGCAGGGGGCGCTGCGAAAATTGGCCGCGTCTGGCTACACTGCGCAACATGGCGGCTATACGGAGGTCCCCGCGTCGCCACAACCGCTGTGTTTGATGTGCAATACACTGTAGTTTGATGATTTTCGTGCAGTGTGATGCCGGTTTGCGTCGTTTTGTGGAAGGAAAGTGAGTAGCTTACGCCGACCAAATCATTTTAGCCGATCTGAGAGAGGCATAGTTGGTAATGAGGCTGAAGTGGTCGCACGGTGTGTGTAAACATCTGGCGTGACAGCGGACCCGCACGAGATTTTGATGAAAATCACTGATGTATTCTTTAACCCATTGGTCGTGGAACCGAAGTACTCGTGCACTGTTGGATGGTCAGAAAATTACAACCACTGCTTTGATTCACTGTTAAGGCGCGGATAGATAGTCCGGTGTTTCGAGCGTGCGAGACAGCGACCGGCGAAGTTGGATACGTCACGCTGGCCTCGCCAGGATTGCCGAAATCTTACAACCTGCTCAGTTTGGCATGTTTAACATGGCCCGCAGAAGCGCACCAACTTGCTCGATCAGCTGTTGCCACTGTACATGCGGATAAATACGCAGCCGGCACGCACTTTCTCATTGTTGTTGCTTAACATTTTCGTTCGGCGAAGGCTCAAACTCTGCACGCTCTTTTCAGTCCAGAGAGCAAGCGAACCTAAAATCAAGCTTTGTACTTTATCGCAAGCATGCATTATGAATCTGTGGTGAACCTTTCCCGCTACGTTTGCGTTCCTGTTATCTATTTTACATTCAAGATTTGCACAATGTGACTGGTGCTTCGCTTAGCTGTAGTTATTGTAGTAGTCAGCACATTGTTTCCCTCGTAGAGAACAAAACGATAAATAAGAAACCGAAAGATCTGATTACTACAATAAAAACATTTGCACACCATGTAAGTACATGTATGGCTTGTGCTGCGTGGCCTGACCATGCAATGTTTACTACCCGTTGTCTACGAACATGTCGCTTATGGCTGCTGTGTAAACTAATGAAATAAAACAAATGTTTCTGTGCAAATGAATGTCAACTAAGCTATTGCATTATGAATCCAATTAATTTTCCATGTTATTCTATAATTTACGTATCCTGCACTTTAAGTGTCCAAAACTGTGTTCACCTCTGAACTGCCAATTTCCTTCAGACTGATAAGAGATACAATTGCTTTGTTAATTACGCATTTTAAAATGAGCGCCTACTAATTTGCACTAGTTACACGGGCAGCGTGTCCAGGTCGCAAGGAAGGCGTACTACTATGTCACCCCATAGTTATTTTGCACGCTGGCGCGTACATGTGGTGCTTACATAGAACAATTTACCGACGTTACCCGGGAGTACCTGAAACTTTGATGTACTGATTTTCGCTGATGTACCATACTCCGTAGTTCCACGTTGTGCGCCGCATGTATCCGATATAACAGCTTTAATGAAGGAAAGCTTGAGTACCACGGCGACGTTTGCATCATAAACTGCATTGCCATGCCGGCTATCACATGAAACTGCATGTTGCAGCACGCATACGCCGAACGTTGTCACGATGGCAGTAACAACCTCAACGCAAACTTCCTGAAGTTCGCTGTAACGCTTTACTGCAAACATAGTACAAGCAACAGGATCGCGTTCTCTTCACACAAACAACAAACCGACCCTCGCCGGAAAAAAAAGAAAGATAACTTTCTCGAGCAAGATGTTGGGAACACAGCTATTGCCGTTGTCGCAGCTTTGCTGTGATAAGATTCGCAATCCATGTGGCTCTTCGGCGCCGCAACACTGCAAAACGCAGTTTAATTGCAAGTTTCGTAGATGGTAGCTCGCATCCGATCGCACAGCGAAGGCTACGGACGGAGCGTCTGCTCCGACGCTCCGATCTCCGTACAAGGTTTACGGCGCTCGCCGCTAGGATTCGCATGAATTGCTGGAGTCGCCAATACTGCCGCCAACCCTAATGCTATAATCGCCTATCTGTTTCGCAGGGAGTCTGGCATAGTGCAATTGAAAGTGTAATGCATGCTTTTCACACGATAACCCAAACTCGTCACTGTTCCCTGCTGCAGGCGGCTAGAGGTGAGCATCATGTTTTACTCTGGTGGCATCTTATTCCGGTGTTGCCTACCAGCTCGATTACGTTTTGGTTTCCAGTTGGCATCTTAAAACACTACGCATGAGAAAACAACAAAGCGTGTCTCAGGCCGCTGGGACCCTACCAGCTTGACAGGTGTTGGTATCTCGTGGCCGTAATGATTCTTGCCGACTGGGCATGTCAAAACTTTCCGCCAAAATGCCCTGCCCAAAGAAGCTGTTGATTGAGGCCAAATTTGGCAAGCACAAACGTAGGCTTGCGGAAGCCGAAAAAACAACAAGGCACGTGTCGGGCTGCTCGATCCCCACCAGCTCGATGAGCGTAGCCATCTTGTGCTGCAAAGATTCGTCCAACATTTCGCGTTACGCAGATGTCAAGTACAGTTGAGAGTGCGAAATTTATTAGTGACTTCATGTCGTACGTTTTCCTGGTTAGGAAGTTTTTTCTTTTTTTCAAAACGTATGAAGGAGGTTCTACATTATTTAGGTAGAGTCCTGCCCTGACTGGGCTTTTGGCCGAAAGCACGCTTGTGCCTCAATAGGTGTTTGGCAGCAGCCTTGGTCTGCTTCCCATGGCTGCCACTGCAGATGCTCTACTACTGTGGTTTGGTTAGACAAGTGGTGCCCAGAGACCTTGAAATCATCTCTATAGAACCCCCTCTGAACATGAGAAACCCCACAAGTAGCCAAGGGGGCATCCTTACCCATTGGAAGAAAGCTTTTTTTGTGTGTGTGTGGTACTAGAATTTGAACCTCCTGCATACAAGGTGAATTCTCCGTCACTGGGCCACCACTGGTATTTCTACACTGATGGAATTTTAAGTGTATGTACAGTACAGTCTACGCTCATTACAATGGACCCGCGTACAGCAGATTTTCGGATATAATGGCCCTTATTTCAACCTTAGTTTGCTCTACCTGTTTTAGTAATGCAACGAAGTTCACTTTTCATGGACCGCACTACAACGGACTATCGGCTACAGCGGATGAAATTAGCGGCACTTTTTTCTCGATATCGGGCATATAAAGCGTACTTTTGCAGTGTCGACACGGGCTGACGACTGACTTGCAAGGGTCAGCCAACGATCGTGGACGATTGTGGCTCAATCTTGCACGCGCGCGAGGGAGGAATGCGGAGCAGAAACGCGCAGTCTTTTTCGTGCGCGAGGCACAGGGGAGGGGAGGCTAGGGTGAGGGAAGGGCGTCCACCTCCGGCGGCTGCTTTGTGGTGCGGCCACCGTATCTTGAAAGCGATGTTATCGTGAAAGGACCAACTGCGCTCAGTGCCAGTAGCTTCGTATCCACTGTGCTTTCGACGTTTAGTTTGCTTGCTGCTGCTGCCGCGTTTCCTGACTGCAGCGTTTTGACAGCGACTTTCCGCGGCCATCGAGCGAGATGTGCTCATGTTTACCTTTGCGCGCGTGACACTGTGCTTGTTAATGCAGTTAGTAAGCGAATGTTTACAACTTTATACGGCCGATAAATCTACTATCCCTACTTCGTATAGCTGTCTACTAATCTGCTATCGCAACTGATTTGGGCAAAACTGCGATGATTTTTTTTGTTCTTTTTTTTTTTTTTTTACTTTGGACGTTCGTCACTCCCTCTTCACGTAATAGCGTTGTTAGACATCGTGACCATGTTTCGGAAGTGAGGTTTTTTGGATATTATGGACTTCGTATAAAACGGACATTTTTTGCCGGATTATGGGGGTTCATTGTAGTGAGTCGACTGTATTATGTTCAAAGGTTATTATCGCGGTATTTATGTGGCGACAGTAAGTGTAGGAATCTACAGTAACTAATGACACTTGAGTCAGTGGATGCAATCACTGTCTCAGGGGCCCTGTGTGGACACTGTATGCATGCTTTTGCAGATGGTGCGAGTCCTGGAGAAAGAGATGCAAGAGATGCGTGCCAAGTGTGACTTGCTTATTGACCAGCTGCAACGAGCATATGACTGGATACAAGGCTTGGGAAAATGGATTGTCACCATACACAGCTCTCAGGTTGATGCTTAGCTCCTATACCTGTTTAGTAGCTTTCGAATGATAGAAGTTCACTTGCAAATTTAACCCTTTGAGGGTCAAATGTTTTCGCCAAATGCAGCCCCCCAGGATCAACTTTCCTTTTATTGCAGATTTAAAATCTTCAGACTCAAAAAAAAATTTACCGCAGTTTTTTTAGTAATTTAAAATGACAAAAAAAAATATTTTCTGCCGGGAAACATGCATTGTTTATGCATCAATACCAGGGGTGGGACTCCTGCACCAATTCCGCTATTTTGATACAAATGCAAATTACTAACGTATACGTCTGTAAACTGGTAGCGAAACTTCCATAGATGCCCACATGTCTTGAAAATAGGGACGTGTGGCAACCATCACCATCTGTTTGTCGGGGGGACAGCTTCTCCCAAGGAAAAAAATTAAGAGGAAAGATTATGACTTCACCGCCGGAAGTGGAAGCGACGTCTTGCACTGCTTGGCGCGAATGTTGAAATTCGTTTGGGTTCTGGCATTGCGACCTCTACGTGAACAGTTATCTTTCTCCTCTGGGCTTGCAGCTCACCTCGGCTTACGTGCCAGCATGCCTTTAAATTATAGTGGCCTTTGTCTTAAGGTAAACATAATTAGGGTGTTAATGACGGCATTTGCTTATGTACGTTTCTCAAGAACTTGAGGGAGTAGGGTATAAATGAATTACAGTGCCAGAGAGGATTCAAAAGCCACTTCACTTTTATTTACCTAGAAGAATATATATGACCGAATCAAGAAATAGATAAAAAAGTAGTATGGCCAACACAGTCACGGTATACAGTTAAACCTGCTTATAACGAACCTCCACATAACGAATTCCTGGATATAACGAAGTTTTTCTATTCCCTGCCGTTACTCCATAGAAGCACATGTATTTGAGACCTCTACGTAATGAAGTGGCAGCGGGAGACCCCCTCGATATAACGAATTTTCCCCTCCAACAACCTAGACATTTCTCCCCAAATTTTGTCATTTTTGCGCGAGCAGCAATCGGAAGCACCTTCTCCGCCGCGACGGAATGCGAAGCGAGCGCACGGCGACTGCGAGACGAGAGCGAGCACACGTGTGCGTGCGTGCGCGAGTTGGGCCTACATCCCTCGACCCGGCGATCTTGCCGCCGCGGGCGTGACCTTTCCCCCTCCCTTCATTCAAACCTGATCCTGCCGCTGCCTAGCCCGCCGAGCCGGCACTCTCCTTTTCCAGTTGATGTTGCCGACGCGCTGGTACACGCTGTGACACATCACACTCGATGAGTGCGGACACGTGCTGTCAAACGCTGGAGAAATGAGCAAAGTGACCTTCGTGCTGTTGTCTATCGCTTCAACGCAAACTGAGCGCCGAGAACACAAAGCACGCACAAAGCTACGAGCCGCCAACCCACCTACACTGTTAGACGCTGCCCCAACGCAGAGCGCTTTCAAGATACGGCCCACGCGACCGCGCGCCGCTGCGCATTACGCAGTTGATGCCAGAGTACAGTACAACGCCGCCCCACTATCCCTCCCCCCTCTCTCCCTCGCCGGTGCCTCGAGCGCAACGGAAGAAGGCACTTTTCCTCCCTGCTTTCCTTGCGCGCGCGAGATTTAGATGCGGTTGTCGGCTCCCATACAGCAAACGGCGCGCGTACTCGCACATACAGCAAACAGCGCACGGCGACTGTGTTATCGTCCTTGGACTTTATACGGAACATCTATGAGCCAAAACCAATTTTAGGGCCACAACGCGTCATAGACACCATCTTTATATAGCAAATACGGATCTCAAGGGTCATACTTTTCTGGCGGAAACCGAAAATATGTCATAGTTGTCGTCCCCAGCACTTTGGGCGGCCAATGCCATCGTCAAGCCACCAAGCCAAGCGACATGAAAAGTCAAAATGGCCGCTTGGGCCGGCACGGGGTGGCAGTTCGCAACGATGATGCAGGAACGGTCCCACAGTTGCGACGCAAAAGCGGGGTTACCATTGCATTGGGTTCTATGGCAGCTGTGCCGGGACCGGCCGAAAACGACGTAACAGCCGGGAAAACGCAGCCCCCGGGAACATAACAGCAGGGTTCTACTGTAACACTATACGACACCATTGTGACGCTCACTCTTCGTTTCCGATGCCTCGCACTTGTGCGAAATGACACACGTGCAAGCATCCTGTATCTGGTGTGACGTTCCAAGGATGAGTGCTTCGACAAAAACGGAAAATGGGTGCGTGTTACAATTGAGGGTGCGTTAGAATCGAGTAAATACAGTAAGCGTTTCTTTTTCGAATTTTCGCACCGAACCTGCATATAATGAAATCCTCTCTATAACGAAGTCTTTGGGGAATTTGTCAATTTTGTTATATCCAGGTTTAACTGTAGTAATATATGCAAAACCTATTTACAGAATCCTAGAAGCACTCATAATTATCTGCAACACCATGCATTCATATCCAACAGTTATCAGACAAGACAGCATTGCGTCATATCAATTAAAAAAGCATTTCAACCTACCCATCTTGCCTGTGGTGCGCTCAGAGCTTGTGTTACGGAGAGTGGACATACAATGCGAAGTTTCTTCATGTAGTGCTCCAAATTCGTCAGCATGTCGCCACTGCACCTCAAACGCAGTAGCACGAGGAGGCTTGATAATAAACAGTCTGCACTCACACCTTTTGCCAAGAAATGCCGTACACTAGCTCACGCACGCGAAGTGCACGCCATGCCTTGTACAAACACGCAAAGAAATGTAAAAACGACGACCAAGCTGGCGCATTCAAGTGAGCAACACCATTCTGCACAACATAAATGCTGTACAGAGGCTTGCTCAGGCTGGCCATCCTTGTGCCAGAAACACAGGTCACTTTGGGTCACCAAGAACCAACTAAGGCATTGTAAAATAGAAAAAAAAAATGTATGTTTGCATTTAAAATTGTCTCCAAGTGAATTCTTGGAATATATATATATGAATATATATGACCGAATCAAGAAATAGATAGAAAAGTAGTATGGCCAACACAGTCACGGTATACAGTTAAACCTGCTTATAACGAAACATGATATAACGAATTCCTGGATATAACGACGTTTTTCTATTCCCCGCCATTACTCCATAGAAGCACATGTTTTATTACTTATTTTATTACTTACTTTATTTGGCAGAATTCTGATTAAGCATTTTTGAACATTTTTTTTTTTTTGTTCCAGTCTTTGTCCCCACCTCATTTAGTCATGCTTCAATCATGCTGCACTACATGATGTCTCTGGCACTAGGTTTTGGCATGCTTTTCGTTATAACTTCTGTGACCGATATGGATCCACCTTGGTCGGGATGCACATTGAGCCATCCAGGAGGTAGGCATAAGCAGCCAGACACCGGCACGGACTCTGGCAGAAACGTGAAGGTGGAGATCGATGGGCGGGGAAGAAGCATGGCCTTTATTCCACTTCTTAATTTATACTCTTCAGCGCCAATCAGGCGACGATACCATGCTGATTTCATGCACATGGTACACGACAGCTTTTCAACCTCTACTAACGTTAAAAAATACCTATGGTGGGGTCTCACACGTGCTCTTGGGACAAAGGAACGGCAACATAGTAGCGCAAACAATCAAAAGGGCATTTATTGCACCTTTCACTCACTAATGCTTCCTAGCTAAATTACTATGCCGATGGG
Source organism: Dermacentor silvarum (assembly GCF_013339745.2). Taxonomy (NCBI): domain Eukaryota; kingdom Metazoa; phylum Arthropoda; class Arachnida; order Ixodida; family Ixodidae; genus Dermacentor; species Dermacentor silvarum. Next base: position 5,305,653 of record NC_051157.2, read on the forward strand.
TGCGCGACAAATTGAGGAGGTCCGACTCACCGCGACCGGATAGCGAGTGAATTTGTTCGCCCCCATGCTGGAAATCAACACCTAGTCGTTCACATGTACGGTCACGCCAATGGGGGTGCATTTGAACGATTATTGTGTTCATCCATTCCTGTGCCCCACTCTAAGGCCTTGCGAAATGGTCTCGCAAATAGCGTGTCGGCGGACGCACAGAACGCCCGCACTGCTCGCCGATCCCCAGCCAAAGAGGAAGACCCTGCTCCCTTGTGCGCCTGAGTAACCCTGCCGTTTGGTGGCGTTAGCAGCGCAACACTTGCACCATCTCTCGTAATATGCCGCAACCACTCCGACCGCTGCCGGCACAAAGCCACGTGGCGAAGCCGGGTTACAGGAGACGCGAACCATACAGGAAAAACAATATCAGGGGATGCATGAAAGTCAAGCGTCTCCACACTATTCAACAGAGATAATAATTTGAGGAGGTGCCGCAAGAGGTCATTGTGCAACATCACTTCCCCCCGATGAAGCAATTTCCTCGTTATACAATCTTTAAGGATCTTTAAGGAGACTGTGATAAGACAGTATGTCAGTGGAAGTGCGTCTGAATATGCATGATAGCTCATGTGATTCAAGAGACTGCTGGCGGAAGGATTGTTCTGTTGAAATCAATTTGTGAAAAAAAAAAAAAAAAAGATATGCCGTGATCGCTTTTGCGCTCCAATGATTGCATCAATCTTTATGCAAGCCTCATCAAATACAGGCTCTGGAAACGAGTGGCTGCACTCTTTTCTCAAAGTTTCAGCAGGTTGTTTTGACACTCATCTTTGGTCCTTATCTAATGCAAAGTAGCGCGATCTTGTAAAGGTTTGCTTTCCAAATTATTACAAAACCATGCCCCTAGTTTGCATGTGCATAATATTATAAGTGACGACATTTACATCTGAAACTGCTGATATTACCGCCGTTTGCAGCACTGTGGAAGCTGCAAGACTACTTAGCCAATACCAAAAGAACTAAGTGGGTGCTGAGATTTCCTAGGCATACTTGACTGTGGCGCGAAATACATTTTCTCAAAAGGGGACAGAAGAGAGGAGACAGTGAAGCGCCAAACTACCAGCTGTTTAATGACAGCGTCGGAACGTACAGAAAAAAAGGTTAACTTCCGCGCGTGCGCAGAGAGCCGAGGTATGACATAGAACTACATGGCTATGGTAACATTTTTTAAAGAAAGCACATTTCTGCAGAATACCATGTGATCGATGTGTTGCTAACACAATGAGACTCTTTCTTTTCAGTAAAGAAAGCTTCCAACAACTCCCTAGAAGTCTTGTTGCCACTTTTGCCCAGAATCGATACTTGCTTAAAGCGTGGCTCAAAAGGACAGGCCTTACCAGTGCGCAGGAAGATGCGCATTGTCACACTTACCTTAGCATGCTCCCTCAGTCTGCCATTAATGCAACATTCCGTTTGTCCAATGTAGGACCTACCACAGTCTAGGGGTATATCAATAACCACCCCTGAAATACAGCGCCTGACAGGGTTGGTGCATGCTGCTTCTGGCAGCCCCGCGCCCCATCGCGTGTGATACGAGGGCATAATTGGGAGCTGAAAAAAACAATGGGAATGCCATATCTGGTAGCCACCTTCTTGAGGTTATGGCTCAAACGGTGAACATATGGGACTACCTTTGGCCTAACACGCTCCCTTTCCTTCGAGTGCGCTTTCACATTGGCAGTGGTAGCTTTGAACTTTTGCAACAGGGACTCAATCACAAAATTTAAGACAGATTGAGGGAAGCCAGCCCATAAAAGTCTCTCAAGCTGATTGCGAAAACTTGCCTGCATCATATGCACACATGACTTGCGCAGAGCCGATTCCAGGCAAAGTAAAGCGATTCCACGCTTCACAGTCTTGGAGTGCGCTGAGTCGTACTGCAACAATTCTTTTTTACCTCGAGGGATGTACGCACAGCAAACGTGATCACTCAGAAGTGTTAGATTAAGGTCTAAAAACCGCAATGAACTGTCCTTCGGAAGCTCATTAGTAAATGTTAGTCCTTTTGCGTTTACTCTAAAAACGTCTAAAATCTGCTCAACCATTTTATGGCATGGCAAAGGGCACCTATTGTCAATAACAACTAAAAAATCATCAACGTATCTAAAAACTTAAAGAACATTATGATGAGATGAAGTAAAAACACATTGTAGTTCGTGGTCAAACTACGATAAAAAGATGTCACATAAAATGGGTGCAAAGTTAGATGCCGGCATCTCCATTTGTGACACAAAACCAGCTTCGCCACTTTCATAGAGGCACTGCATAACCGCTTTTAGAAGCTCATGATATGGAACTGAGTAAAAAAGGTCATTCACGTCAATGGAGAACACATAGCCTATTGCTTGGCTTCAGTCGAAATATTCAAAAACTTCATCCGAGCTTCCAGTCAAGAAAGGGTCATTAAAATCAAGAAGCTTCAGAGCTTTCAGCAAAAAAACTACTAACTTGATATTTCCACGTATCGCGTTCACTAATAATCGTTCTAAACGAGTCGTCAACCTTATGGGCCTTGGCACTGAAGAAAGCTGTAAGAGAATCCTTCTTGCTCTTTCTAATCTGTTTATCTAATTTTTCACAGACAATTTCTTCACAGAAAGAAATCATGGTTTTCCTAACTTTTGATAAGCTGACTTTTACAGGTTTGAAATTGGTGTTGATTGCCTCGAGTGCTTTTCCATTAAAGGCGTGCCTAGGCAGAGCCACAAAACCGCCTTCCTTATCGGACAGCATTAGACAGAGTTCGCTGTCTGAAAAAACACACTCGCGCCTGACGACCAGTTCCGGTCTTGGGGGCAGCCCTGTGTAGGCTGTCTACTCCATCTAGTAGGCAACGCTCGCGTTGTTCCTTGGGCGCTTTTCTTGCGACTTGCCGATTCAATGCCAGAAATTCTTGTGCTGGAACCTGAGGCTCAAGTCTGTATTTCAGTCCCTTATTAAGAAGGTTGGCTATAGTATTGTCGGGAATATTAGTATCACCAATAACTTTCAGTCTCTCTGTCCGGCTCTTCTTGGTGGTTGCCTTGTTCATACTCCTTAGAAGGCAAGAGAGCATGCTGTTCCACGTTGTTTTTATGGCAGTACTCACCATCTTCTGGTAGTCCTTTAGTTTCCTTGTAGCCACACATGCAGGGAATTTAGTGTAGCACATCCACCTGAGAAGGTCATTGAAAAGCCGAACGTGACGGCCCAGCTCGGAACGTAGAATCTTGCACATTCTTTTGATGTGGCCCCAGGATGGAAATACGGATCTGAAGATAGCAGTGATTTCACGTGGTGGAAGCCTTTTCTGATGCAGAACCCTAGATAGCATGCTTGGCATGCTGCTGCCACAATGTTCCATGTCACCTTGTTCGAAGACTTGAAGAAGAATCACCGGGGAAAAGAGACCCAGAGCCCACTGTACAAGAAATATATACCAAAAGAACTTCTTCTTGGGCAAGTTCGTGCTGAGATTTCCTAGGTATACTTTCCTAGGACCACAGCCGCTTGATGAAACGCACAAGGTGCGGCTTGCCACGTCGCCCGAAACCAGTGTGAGGCACCCAGTTCTCCGCGCCACCGCAGCGCGCCACTGCTCCGGGACAGGCACGTGGGTGGGAGCATTTCTTTGGCGCCGTCCACATGCTTCGCGCAGCGGCCGCGCTTCATGTTTACATTTTATTTACGCGAGAGTTGTGCTTTTAGTTTCCAAAATATAAAATAACATATCAACGCTGTCTGCAAGGATATCAATATACCCTGGAGTCGGTATTGGGCCGCTAATAGGCTCACATAGGCCAGGACGCGTGTTTCTATTTGCGCCCAAGCCCAGTGCTCGACCGCTGGTGCCGCCATGCGCCGCTTGCGCGTACCATGTTTCTAGCCGCCGCCGTTGGAACGGAGAACACGCTGGGCTGGTGGTGACTAGGCACGACTGTGGCTGCTGTTAGGGGATCGATGGTTTTCCTGAATAAACGCATCACTGTTTTGATGATCCAAATATAATTTCACCATCAGGAAGGGAGCAGTCTACCTGACTGGAGCAGTATTTTTTTATTTGGGGTTTTGCTACGCTGCGCTCCACAACACCCCAACGACTGCCGCTTCGTGTCGGCGCCCGGCACCGCGGCTTCCGTCGTGACACTGGTGTTCAACCGACAGCGCTGGCAAACAGAGAGGAGGGAAAAAAAAAGCGTGATACCAAGAAAAAAAATTTCTAGCCAAGGCAGGATTCGAACCTACGTACGCCTGGTCTCAAAGCGAGCAACGTAACCACTAGGCCATACAGCCACGCTTCCAAAGCATGCATTCATGCGAACCATATGATTGCGTTTGAACGCCCTCGGCGAAAGAAACCACCTAGAAACACGGTACGCGCGAGCGGCAAATGGGGGCGCCAGCGGTCGAGCGCTGGGCTTGGGCGCAAATAGAAACACGCGGCCAGGACGGCGCACTTCTGCCGCTGGTTTCGAGCCTTATGACCATCGTTCAAGAGAACTGGCGAGTTCTTTATCGAGAGGCAGTACAGTGATACAGTGGGCGCTTTTGTTGAGTGTACTTATTTACTTGCCCCGCTTGGCGTGCTTGTTTGCTGGTAAAAAAAAAAGAAAGAAAACAAAAACATTAAATGAAACTTCTTACAAGTTCGTGCATAATGACATAGGTTTGTATAACTATTTATGCTAGATTTCTTTAGTTTCTCCTTTCTAGAAAAATGGGGTAGGTAGCAGTTTATAATGCATCGTACATTCAGTCACATTGCCGGTGTGTGGCATATTTATGTACTTCATGCAAAACTTCATAGTGAGCATGTTTCTTTCTTCTGATCTAGATATGCTGTATAAATGTTAATGCAACAGTGAATTCTTCAGTGTTAAGGATGCTTGGTTGTTGCATTAGTGATGTAATAATTAAATTCTTTAAATGTTACCTTTATGTTAGTGATGTATTAACTCGTTCATATGTTATTTTACAAGCGACTTGTGTTCTGCAGTGTGCTTAAAAGATAGTTTTGTATGTAGTTACGAAATGTCTGTTTTACAAACTGCTTTTGTAACTCTGTAACTTGCAAATTCCGCTATCTCTGCTGCCCCAGTGAGGTAAGGCCTAATCAGGAGGTTTAAGCGCTTCTTTTGCCTTACCTCGCGGGCAAACCTTGTACCCGTTTTGCCTGAATAAAAAAAAAGTTAAGTTAAAGACGATGCAGTGAAAAAAAGTTGTGTTCAGCGTGAATAGAGCACTTGCAATGGTAATAAAAAAAATGAAGAAAGAACCCTGTAATATGAAACTTCTTACAAATGCATGCATACTGACATAGGTTTCTATAACTATTTTCTGCTATATTTCGTTAGTTTCACGTACCTTTCTAGAAAAATGGGGTAGATGGCAGTTTACAACGTACGGATTGTACATTCAGCCACATTGCCGATGCGTAGCATATTTATGTAAAGACGATGCAGTGAAAAAAAGTTGTTCAGCGTGAATAGAGCAATTGCAATAGTGAAAAGAAAAAAAAAGATAGTAGCGCCACCCCTAAAAAAGCGGCGGAAAATGTCAACTTTCGCTTCACAGCTCCGCCCATACTTCGCCACGCGTTGTGGCAGGCCGCGCCTCGTGCGTTTCACCGAGTGGCCGTGACTTGACTGTGGCGTGAAATACATTTCGTGAAAAGGGGACAGAAGAGAGGAGACAGTGAAGCGCTAAACTACCAACTGTTTAATGACAGCGTCAGAACATATAGAAAAAAAGGTTAACTAATGTATTTCGCGCCACAGTCAAGTATACCTAGGAAATACCTAGCCAATAGGAAGGCGGAATGCCCCTCGAGATGTGTTCATCCACGCCACGTAGTCTGCTCAGCGACTGCTGAATTTGCGGTGTACGACATGCATGTGCAAAAGGTCCTAGCATATTATGTATAGCTGTAATGTGTCATGTGCCAAGCAAAAACAAAACTGTCTAATCCTGCCATTAATCAGACAGTTACACCTGGAACTATATTCCACTACGCAAAAAACTGTATTCCACTGCGCAAAGATTTTACTTGTGTACGCCGCATACATTCGGCAGTGCTGCAAACGACTTGGGAGATGGAGTATAGGTTGCTTTAAATGCTGTTATTGGTCATTTATCAGCGTCCTCTACAACCTTTGCATTGGCACCTTATGGAATAAATAAGTTAACCCAGTAAGTTAACCCACACTTCTTTTCACATCTCTACCTCTTGAGCAACTGAATATTTCCTTTTGGCTATTTCCATTAATCGCACCCAGAGGGCGTGTGCGCACACACACCCTTATACAGGGTAGAATCTACTGTTTCATTCATGTCCACAAATTTCACGCCAATTCCAGCAAAACTGAGGACTCGTGATGAATTGGGATGTGTACTCTCTTTCCATTTATTTCTACTCACCTACTTTATATATTTGCGTTGTGCTTTTTATGGTACTTAGTATATACATTGAGTGTGTTAGAAACAAACTGTCGAATCAGCAGCTTCATTTCAAAGAACAGAACACGCATTGAAAGTTTGGTATACTTGTTATAGTACGGTGGGGGCCCCCGTTAGCAGTTGCAAATCAGCGCTTGTTTTTAGTTGTGTTCAAGCATCGATACAAAGTTTTCCTTTGCAAGGAACCCATTTTGCCGCTTGTGCGAAGCTCTGGATGCAGTTGAGAGTGCAAAAAACATAGAAAAGGGCATTGATATTGTGATTCTGCCGCCAGAACCAGCTGAAGATACAGATGAGGAGGAACGTGATGAGGACAACACGGATGCTTTCACCGTGAACTACATCTGTGGTTAGTGTAGGTTAGCAAAGCCTGAAACAATATTCCGCCAAAATGGTTTCATCGCCATAGCATCATTGAGGACACCTTAGCCACACTCGCGATGTCGGCATTGCCGTGCTTGCTGCGTGTGTTGTTTGCACACTCATGGCGGATGGTCATGGTCACTACCGCAATAAAAATCGGAAAATAGCTGCAATGCCAACTTTTTCACGCTCGAATTTCATAGAGATGTGAGACGTGCACGGCCACCTTGTGCCCGGAAAAAGGGTGCTTCAGAAAATTTCATACATGGAGGTAGGAGCGGAGTGACAAGGGCTTTGGCCACCTCATGTGCCCAGTGTACTAGATGTAGTACACCATTGTAACTTAAGAACCAATAAGTATTTCTTGATAATGTTCTGAAGACGTGATATTTGTGTTGTTCTTTCAGTATTCACAAACTTTGATGAAAATCGCACTGGCAGTTTTATCATGGGTCATAATGGGTTAATAAAGGTTTCGTAATTAACCTAAGTGTTGCACAACAAAAAATTCGACTCGCATTAACAAAAGCTTCTCAACATGCAGTGGGTGCTGTTTGCGTGAAGCCCTTGGTTATGTTTTTCTTGGCCACATATGGTTTCTGAGAAACCCTTATGGGCTTCCTTTGTAGCTTCATGCTACAGTCGGGTGGATGAGGAATTTCCCTTTTCACAAACTTTTCTCCAGCTTGCGGGCGTCCACAGCACTGATTTGTCGTAAGTTAATAGTACCCATTCTGCAAAGTCAAAGAATGCCTTTTTTTCATCTGCCTCTATTTCGCTCATGTTGAGCTTTACAAAGCTGCTCCAAAATGGACAATTATACTCCAAACCTGTTCCAAAGCGCCAAATTTTCTGCTCCCAGAGCTGCCCCAGAACTCCCTTAGTTGCTCGCATCCCTGTAGGGACTTTTTGTTTGGACAACTACTACATTTATGACACAGTAAATTCAAGCTGAACCAGAGTAATAACACTGGGAGTTGCAGGGAGAAAGCGTGTATAGATTTTATTGGCTTGCCTTTGTATACTCAGTTGTGGCACATGCTGAACTGAATGCAAGTCTTTGTAAGTGGCACATTCAGTAGATTATAATTAGAATAAAAATGCTCTTTTTTTTTTCTTTCTTTCTTTTAGATTGTCAAGGACTGTTCTCCTAAACCAGTGCCATACTTTAACATATTGGTGAGCACACCGGATAATAATCAGACTGGCTGGGTAGTTACCAAGACAATTGGCGACTTCCACTGCCTCCGCCAAAGGCTCCTGCCGGCAAGTACAGGCACTTACTCTTTCTTGCCTCACCAAATCAAATAACCTCAGCCAGAGTTAGATTGTGTTGTTGTGATCGTAAATTTATCACCACAGATGTGCCCTGAGCTCAAGCAAGCAAGCTTGCCATCTGCGAGCAAACCTCGCTTCCGCAGCTATGACCAAGCCTTTTTGGACAAGACGCAGCCAACCTTACAGCGGTTTCTTGATGTAAGAGTCCTGCAATTTTACAGTGAAGCTGTTAGTGCAACTTGAAGCACTTGAAAATGTTTAATGTTTTTCTGGTGTTATGAGCAAACTAAGTGGTGCACGGAGTTTCAATTCAGAGGGAGGGGATGGGGATGTGTAGTAAAAGGTTGAAGTCTATGTGCCAAATAGGGACTAAGTAAAAGTTACTGGACATTCGTTTTCTGCCTGTTTAGGGGTGTAATGTGAAATACTTAGTAAGTTCACCCGATGCCCTGGGACAACCAAATATGGCAGCAACATTATATTCAGAAAGGATGGAAGGCATGTTATAGGTGGTGTACAGCAGAAGTTTAAGTTTGGGGGGCTTTGGAGAAAATTACTAAATGCTTGGTTTTATACGCAGCGTATACTTCGTTGGCCCAGTGTCCTGGGAGAACTATATACGCCACCAAGATTCAATTTGCATGGGAAGAAATATTGTGGGTGATGTATAACCAGAATATATACTGTGTAGGTTAATACTGTGTAAGCCGTTATAGAAATTGCAAGCGTTTAAGAGCATTACATACATTTTTTATGAACATTGTAATATTTGCCCAATGTCCTGGAAGAACTGAACGTAGCACATAGCTTTTAGTTTATATTCGGAAGGTACAGGTGGCATTTAGCCATTGATGTACAAAGTTCGAGTATCAACGAATTGCGGTTTTTGCAAAAAACATTACTTACACGTGCTCAAAAGCATTATACAGCTCTTATATGCTATATTTTCCAGTGTTCTGCGAAAACAGAATGTGGCATCGGGTTCGGAATTATGAGAAATGGGTGGCATGTTGTGGCGATGTGTGGCCAAAGTTTAAAATTCATGGGTAAATTATGGGCCTTGCAGTAAATCAATTGTACAAGTGCTCCTAAGCTTTATAACTGCATTTTTTTGAACAACATACTAGTATGTTTTTCTGTTGTCCTGAGAGGCCTACACTTGGAATTGATTTTCATGGTTGGGTAAAATTGGAGCTATGTTTCTGGTGATGAATGAGCAAAGTTTAACCCTGTAAGCTAGTTCCACATCGCCTAGCTCATACTCAGGCTCTACAGGCACTATCTAGCTTCCCATTGTGCACACACGCCTTGGTGCTACCAACCTTGGAGGCACACCGGCACCCAGGCATAAACACGACACACAGTGATACCAAACTTACCAAACACTTTATTAGGCCTTCCTAGCAAAATGCGCTGGCTTCCGGCATGTTTGATAAATGGGAAGGAGGCAGGCTAGCAAGAAGTGGGAGTATTCAACCATGCTTAGTACTGTGGCCTCCAGTGTTCGTCGTCGCATGGTGTTCTCGGTCGTGGTTCTTGGAAGACGCCAATTCCAGCTGCTTCCGCTCCAGTCGGTCTCTTGCACTCGTCTCCTCCGGCACCTTTTACAGCGAAGCTGTATATGACTTGGATCCTGGGATTTCTTTCTCTCTGTCGACAGAACAGTCGACAGAAAACCATTCCACGAATTGAAGCGAAAAGTGCCTATCTCCATTGGAATTGCACACACAAGACATACCCCAGTATTCATTTCAATAAAGAAAAGCACAAAGCAAGTGTCAAAACCACATGATAGATGATATGGTGCATTCAAACAATGTGAAGCACATAGCGTTCACCGCACGCGTTTCCAGGTGAAGATTACGGTTGCATAAGCTGCAGTTGCCGGGAAGCGGCAACTGTAGCATACGAAGCAGGTATTGATGCAACTACACTTTCATATGTAAAAGAAAACCCTGCCCAGCAACTGATTTCATTTGTGTTGTGATAGTGCTAAATGGGAAGGCCATAGTTATGACTCCCGAAGAGCAGTGTGAACACGATGAGCGGCGACGGAAACAGCAACGTCAATATGCACAACGGCGTTAGTGCTCAGGCTAGGCAGGACACAGCGGTTCCTGCCTAAAGCAAGCTACACACAGTTAGGATGCCTGAAGAACACTGCAAATACAATGAGCGGCGACGGAAACAGCAACGTCAATATGCACAACGGCGTTAGTGCTCAGGCTAGGCAGGACACAGCGGTTCCTGCCTAAAGCAAGCTACACACAGTTAGGACGCCTGAAGAACAGCGTAAATACAATGAGCGACGAAAGGAACAACAACGTCAATATGCACAACGGTGTTCGTGCTCAGGCTAGGCAGGACACGGCAGTTCCTGCCTAAAGCAAGCTACACACAGTTAGGATGCCTGAAGAACACTGCAAATACAATGAGCGACGAAAGGAACAGCAACGTCAATATGCACAACAGTGTTCGTGCTCAGGTTAGGCAGGACACAGCGGTTCCTGCCTAAAGCAAGCTACACACAGTTAGGACGCCTGAAGAACACCGCAAATACAATGATCGACGAAAGGAACAGCAACGTCAATATGCACAACAGTGTTCGTGCTCAGGCTAGGCAGGACACAGCAGTTCCTGCCTAAAGCAAGCTACACACAGTTAGGACGCCTGAAGAACACCGCAAATACAATGATCGACGAAAGGAACAGCAACGTCAATATGCACAACGGTGTTCGTGCTCAGGCTAGGCAGGACACGGCAGTTCCTGCCTAAAGCAAGCTACACACAGTTAGGACGCCTGAAGAACACCGCAAATACAATGATCGACGAAAGGAACAGCAACGTCAATATGCACAACGGTGTTCGTGCTCAGGCTAGGCAGGACACAGCAGTTCCTGCCTAAAGCAAGCTACACACACAGTTAGGACGCCTGAAGAACACCGCAAATACAATGAGCGACGAAAGGAACAGCAACGTCAATATGCACAACGGTGTTCGTGCTCAGGTTAGGCAGGACACAGCGGTTCCTGCCTAAAGCAAGCTACACACAGTTAGGACGCCTGAAGAACACCGCAAATACAATGAGCGACGAAAGGAACAGCAACGTCAATATGCACAACGGTGTTCGTGCTCAGGCTAGGCAGGACATGGCGGTTCCTGCCTAAAGCAAGCTACACACAGTTAGGATGCCTGAAGAACACCGCAAATGCAATGAGTGACGGAACGGAACAGCACTTTCAATATGCACAACGGCTTTATGCTCATTTAACTGTCATGCTGTCAGTCATTTAATTTAGTGCATTGTTCAATAATTTAATTAAGGCTACATCACGTTGGTCTATCGGATCAGGTGATAGCATAGCTTCGCTGGCCAACCACCTTCACAGCGTACATAGGAGCCCAATTAAATTTTTTCAGGTAGCAGTCCTCTCCTCAAGAGTAAGGGTAGAGGGGGAGTCGAGCAAGGGTATATTGGGCGCGCCTCGCAGTGGGAGAAACAACAGATTTCCGCCATTTCCCACAACCCTTTGTGGTCATGTGCAACTACCGAATTTGTGTTCATTCCTGTCAGGAACCATTTCACGCATTTAGATGCCATGCAGAAAATGCGCTCAAGTAGACGAATGCAGGATAAGTGATTTATTTCAGAAAACCTACTTATTTCTGAGGCTCTCAGCAGTACTTGAGCATTGTGTGGTAGCGCTCGAAGCACTCTCCTGGGTGGAAGTCATATGACGGGTGGAAGATTTTCACTCTAGGTCTTTAGGGCCCTCATAATTGCTGTCTTCTAAAGTGACCTCATTTGAGGACACGTGCTCACCATTTGAAGGTGAAATATAGTCATCCAGTGCCCAAAAATCACCGTCTGATGTACTGAACTTAACGTGAATGTCGGCTATGAAATGCATTGGTAGTAAACGCCACCGTCCTGTTGGTGCTTCATGCCACAAATGGTGTGAAAATTCCTTCAAGCATGAAGGAATGCAAGAAAAAAGCGCCGATCTCGTCTGGAACATTGCTAAGTGCACTTATTAGAGTCAACGTCCGATTTTTCGGACTCCCTAGGGGCCCCAAGAACGTCTGAAATATCGGGCAGTCCGAAAAAATTAATGCATGCCTTTTACTGCTCCCAAAAGCTCAAATCGCCACAGGCATATCCGAAATAGCTCTGAAGGCCTGCAGGTACACTTAATAGGCATATCGGTGCTCATACTGTGATAGGAGACGGTAGGTGCATGCATGTATAATTAAGGAATACATACCACGTTCCCTGACAATTGCCCCTTCCCAATATTGGTATGCTTCATCGCAATGCTTTACATATGCTTCACTGCGTGACACTGTATTGAGGCGAAACTGACTTTCGGAAACCGGCATGATGCAACTTGCCGTGCTTTCCGAGCTTCCAAGACATTGGCGAGGATTACAAAGGCGGAGTTGGTGCCGTTGCTAACAGTAGCGAATAGTTTCAATGAAAAACACGATACTGAACAGAAAGAAACTTGGCAGCGAACGTTGAAGTAGCTAGGCCTAGCGTTGCCGCAGTTGTGGCTACGCCAGCACATCTGCGTACGATAGTGCCGGTTCGATGAGGTGGGATAATCAATATGACGGCGATGGTGGCTACGATAATGTCGTTTTGGAACTGCGGTCTTGGCAAAAAGATAGTAAAATCGGACGGCGAAGGTTTCTTTGCGTCTGAAATTTCAGACGCATTCTTGTACACTGACTCTATGGAGTTCGTGGCGGTGCCACGAAGGCGTCCGGATTATAGAGCATGTCTGAAAAATTGGGCGTCCGGAAAATAGGTCGTTGACTGTACCTGAAAATGCACTCGCAAACTGGCTCTACCAACCCAAATAACCGCCGAACACAAGCAAGCATACGTGTCGGGCACTACCCGACATCTGATCAGAACAGCTATCCTCATGTGTTGGATGGGGCCTAACACATGACTGCAAAAAATGAAAGCATGTTGGTTAATTGTAGACTGTGCAGAAAATTATTTATCCAAGTGTCTAAATTTAAAACATTATTCAGCTGTTATATGCTGTTTCCTGGTGAACTAAATGGGCCACCGTGTATATATTTCGAGAGACTGCAAGGAGTGTTGAGGGACAAAGCGTTGAAACAAAGGGAGAGTGTTTATATTGGCAGTGAAGCTTGCCTCCTAGCGGCATGGCACTCCTATTTCAATTTCTTCTATTTTCTATAATAACGCATGAACTTGAAAAGCTTTTTAGGTAAAACGCTCCTCAGACAGCACATTACAACTTACAGTGTATAACCGAAATTTCCGATGGGGCCTGGTTTAATTAAAGTGAACTGAAATTCTTAAACAGCTTCACTAGAAAGAAACAGCTTCACTAGAAATTGGGTTGTGATTCTGCACGGCTCAAAAAATGTAATGACTTTCTTTTTCTTCTTTTTTTACCATTGCTTAAGTGTCTTTTCTCAGAGTGCTAGTGTGTGGTATACCTCTTTGTGTGGCCATCCCACTGCAGCCCCCAATTCTAGGTTCAGTGGCCAAGGTACAAAATTCACCTTTTTGTCGGATTTCATGCTTTAAAAACTTTTGCAGTTGGCTGTGCATGTGTCATATCCAAGATTCTGAACGAGAAGAAAGGGAACCGAGGGACTCGATTTTTAATAAGCATATCATAATGAGCCAACAAACAATAACACCAAGGACAACATAGGGGAAAATTACTTGTACTTAATAATTGAATTAAAGAAATGATAAATTAATGAAAATGAAAATGGATGAAAAAACTACTGTCCGCAGGTGGGGAACGAACCCACGTCTTCGCATTACGCGTGCGATGCTCTCACCATTGAGCTACCGCGGAACCGTTTTCCCATCCACTTTCAGGGGTATTTATGTTTTACAACTAGAACTAACCCTGGGAGTGTTAGCCAGCGCCACCACTCACAAACCATAGGGCGGATTTGGAACATCCTTTCTGCCGCAGGCGTCGCGAGCACGTGATCTTTTTGGGTGATGGCAACTGGTCAATAAACCCACATATTCAATTCAATATTCAATAAACCCACAATTCAATTATTAAGTACAAGTAATTTTCCCCTATGTTGTCCTTGGTGTTATTGTTTGTTGGCTCATTATGATATGCATATCCAAGATTCTGTAACATCAAAGGCCTCCAGTGAAGTCTTTGCACAGTCATGTTGTCCACATGCCTAACATTGTTTGGATGTTGCACAGTGTGTGATCTGGCGTGGCTAAAACTTTCAGTATGTTATGAAAGAAGAACGCCTCAGCCGAAGTGAGGCACTGTGCAGCTTTCTCAGCCAGAGCCCGGATCCCCTGAAAGAGGAGCTGCCCATTGCCAAGAAGAACCTTTCCTTTCCTCTGCTGCAATTCTTTCGCAAGTGAGTGGCACACTTTCTGTGGCTTTGAGTTAGTGCATGTTTTAGGATATTCCAGCTGTAGTGGAACTTACATTCAAGGGCACCCATCACAGAAAAGCACTTACTCCATTTCATCCATAGGAGGCAATGCTACATAAACCTGAGCAACATTTTTCATCACCTGCACTCTCAACAATAATGCAGTGCATCACAATATGAATTACATGTGAGAATGACTAGTGACTCGACGTCACATTAACTTCATATGTTGCAGTCTAAATATATGAGTGTAGTATTAGGTAAAAGACTGCAGATTTAAGCCTATTCAACATGCCTAGTGACCGCACCTCTTGCACTGCTTCCACTGTGCTATTTGTTGCCAAAACAAAGTGGGCCACATATAGGCCTGATACGCTGGTGTTGTGAACGCACCATGCTGTGGCCTGGTGGCAAGCGACAAAATTTGCTGGTTAGTACAAGTCACGCCTCTGCATTGAGTTAGGCTGTCACCGGGCTGTACATCCAGTCTCTCTTACTATGGTTTTGTGTTTAGGCTTAATGTCTTACTCTATTTGGCTGCTCATCCATCAGAAAAGGCAACTAGATTCACTGGCAGTAGTCTGTGTTACGTCTCACTGAGATTGTACCCTGTTCTTCACATTACTATCCAAAAAGCTGGAGAAAAAATTCAGTCAAGCCTCTGGAACTGCTGGCATGTTCTTTTTAAGTGTCACTGCACTTTACAGGACCTAAGAAAATATCAAATGCTGAAGCATCACAGGTAATTAAATGAAAGCTCATAGAGCATAAAAAGTGCTGCAGAAGACATTGCTGAGAGGACAATCGAAATGAAGTCAACTGACATGGTACAGACAGCTAGTTACGTGTGAAGTTGGGGGAATGTAGATAAGAAGTGTTTAAACATCCGTTGTCACACTATATGTTATGGTAAACAAATGACTGACAAACGAAACAATCGCAGCTGAATCATTCTCTTTCTATAAGCAAATTACCTGCGCATTAACGCAAAGCCTACGGAGACTAAATCGCGCGATTTACCGATGGCGACTACAATCGAACCCACTTATAACAATATTCAAGTGCCACGAAAATTCCATTGTTATAACCGATAATTGTTATAACCGGGTAGAATAAACAAAAAAATTGAGGAATGGCAGAGCTGGTGTGAGAAAACTACAATGACGGGGAGGCCAGTGCCCCTCCCTACCACCTTCCTCCATCCGGCTGCTGATTGTGTTAACTCGTTTAACTGTTTAACTCTGCTTCCTGCGCGCTCTGATCGCGTGTAACCAGTTGGGGCTGTTGGCGTTGAAGCATGGCACTGCTATAGTAAAACCTCGTTAATTTGGATTTCACGGAACCAAAAAAATGTCCGATTTTACAGAATGTTAAATTATCGAGGGTATCAAGAAACCAATAAACAAATGCTTTCTACGTCAACACGCTTTTATTTACTGAATGAATTAGCAGAATCCTGTTTCTATTTTGCACAAAAGCAGTGCGGAAGTTGCAATTCTCATCTCATGACTGATTAGCGCTCGCAGCGGCTAAGGCCTCGTGACTTCTGTCACAGCGCGGCCGCGGCGCACGTCTTCATCTGAGACACGCTTTTCACTACCGCGTACACATCCTGATTATTTTTTTGCCTGTGTCGCCAGGTCGCGGCTCATTGCGATGTAGACGGTGCTCATCATCCTCGACAACTATGCACTGAGTAAATACTAAATTATTGTTTGCCGCAATCTATTGAAGGCGCGCGGCTGACACACGCACCGAGTCAAAATTAAACTACTGTTTGCCGCAACCGCTGCGGACAAATCACGGCCGCTATCAACGCGATCATGGATGGAGACTATGCAGTCATTAAGGCATGCGGCCAACACGGTGCTATGCGCGGCGGTAAACGCACGAATAAAAGCTTTAAAGGCACAAATTAGCACGAAGTGTTCGGCCGTTGCTTTCATTCCAGTACGATTTTCACTGATGACTATGGTGATGCGCACGCCATCGCTGCATTTCGGTGGACGCTAACGCCGTTTTGGCTCTATTCGTCGCACATTTACGACTCTCCGCCAGCCCAGGGCTATCAGCATTCCTTTCTCCATGGCTATCAGCGAAGTTGGCGCGGTCCATTCGTGTTTTGGAGGGTGGCACGGCGCAGAGCTAAGGCGCAGCCCATTCGTGTCCGGAAAGGTTGAAGGGTAACGAGACAAAGGCGGGCGAGGCTGGCGATGCGGAGAAGGATGGGAAAACAGCACACGGCAGCGTGCAACAGCTGAAATTTTTTATTTTATTTTTTATTTTCAAGGAGTTAGCATTCCATTCCCTTTCGGCACAGACACCCAGTAGCCAGACTTATCGTTATAACCAATAATGCGGCATGGGGGCATTGTAATAAGCGGGATATTCCACCATAGAAAACTTACAAAGGTTGGCAGTGCTGCAGCTTCTCATTGCTATAACCGATATATTGTTAAAACTGGTATTGTTACAAGTGAGTTCGACTGTACCAGGAAATGTGCTTTTGCCATGTAAGTGTGTTTGTGGCTGGCAGTCCAACAGCAGCCAGCATCACCACATACCAGAACCGGTCAGACTCGGTCACAGTGCTAACGCTAGCAGCTTAATTGCTTTTATTAGTTCGATCAGTTGATTACATCATTGTTCAGGGCCCACGGTTCTGAGTTGATGCACATTAAGTGAATAGAAACACCCTGCAACAGTCTGCCATTGTAGTTTGACATTGTGTGACTTGAGCGGTACGTACTCAAAAGTGGTAGCGCAGCAAAACTGCATCTGTGACTTATTGTGCACAATGTACGCATTTGGCACTGCACTTTACTTCCTTCGCAATTAAAGGCATGCTACAAAGCCTCCCATGCACAAAATTCTTCAAAATTGCCACCGCAGCACAGTTCAAACGAGCAGATATACCACGGTGCCTTGCATTCACCAGTAGGGCCTTGCATTTTGTTCTACTCGAAACCGATAAATGCAGCATGGAGGGCACTGTTGATCAGCGTTTTCACGGCGTCACCTGGACATCGCATCACACCAATTAGAAGTAAAAGGTTGTACTATGGGTATTTGCATTGCAGCTACATATAATACACAAAGCAATTATTTCCTAGGAGGTATTGCTTATCCAAACCAATTCACAACAATATTTTAAGAATTATAGACTTGTAGACTGCGTTAGTTACATGGCTTCCGCGGTGTTGTCTTTTTAAGTATGGAACAGACTGTAGTGTGACATTCTTGCTTTTACATTGCCACTGTGTGTCTGCTTTCAGTACACTGGTCAATTGATGTCATCAAATTTTTCATCATAAATGTTTATTGTCTAGAATACAAAATAGACACTATAAGGCAGGAACTGGGCAACACCAGGCATGTTGCCCCTGTTGTGACATCAGGAACTTCTTTCAACTTGTTTAAATATCGCCATCATATTGTAACTATGCTTTTGGCACCACAGAGGGTAGGTGCTTTGTGGTTTCATGGACTGAGCTCGTAGTACTGAGTCCTTTAACTGTCACTGAGTACAGTATAGACCACTTATAACGTAACCGCTTATAGTGCAGGACCAGATATAATACGGTCTTTTCAGACTCCCGTTAATTTTCCCATAGCACTCTATGTATACGCGCATCGCTTATAGTGCAGCTGCGGGACACGAAATACCGGTTACAGTGCGGCTGCCTGGAAGTTCGGCAGTCAACCTAGATGGCGAATGCTCCCCTCAAGCCACAAATACCGTATTTACTTGAATCCAACGCGCACTTTTTTTTCCAATAAAACAGGTCCAAAAATTGCGTGCGCGTTAGAATCGAGTACGACCCTGAATCTGCGTTACCATATACCTGTCGGCATTTCAAAATGGCTGCCTCGCATGCGCGTCGAGCCTAGCTACTCTTGAGCCTAGCTACCGTAGCGTTCTTCATGTGCTGCAGTACACGTGTCTATCTTCATGTTCTCTGCGTCTGCTCTATCAGCATGAATTACCGAGTTCATCAGGATGCCACATGTGTGCGGAAATGAACGAAAATCGGGCCGCATCACAGGCGTTCGAAGAATCCGAAACTTGCGTTCGGGACTGGCGCGAACAGGAGAGGATTTTTGCCAGCAACGCAATGCGGAATGGTTTCAGTGGACCGAAGCAGGACGTAATCTGCGACGATCCACTTCGGCGATACGATCGCCTTGGCCCTATTTTGAAAGCAATTTGCGACTGGGAAAGTCCGCCATCGCGTTGAAGCGAGAGGCATGATAGCACAAAGGTCAATTATCTCGCCTCGCTTCATCAATCGAGCATTTTGACAGTTCGTTTCCGCGGTCAACGAGCGAGATCTGTTCATGTTTGCTTGTGCGTGCGTGACACCGTGCTTGTTAATTTATTTAGTAAGCGAATACGGAACCTAGTGCACGGTGACTGCGATGGCAGAAAATGCGCCTGGAGTGGCCATTATCGCAATAAAATAGTTGTTTTGGTTATAGTGCGGATATTCACGACTCCGGCGACTTACATTATAAGCGGTCTACACTGTATAATGATGTCATTTTTATACATATATATATATATACAGTGTGTCCCAGCTATCATGCAGCATGATTAAAAAAAAGAGGAACGGTGTTACGCAAAGCAAACCTAGTGCATATTGTTTCCAGTACAGTGGAGTAGCCGCCAGTATTTTTTTCGTTACTGAGATTTAATTAATTAATTGTAATTAATTATCTAACTCGAGAAGTGCTGTCCTAATTATCAAAGTGTCAATGAGAAAGTTGTAGAGCAACATGAAAAACTCCCATACAGCTTTCTGTTGCTCAATACGTGCTACATAATTGTGTTTTTCCGAGTGTGAAAGAAGCCCGCGAATACACGCAAAGTGCCTCGTGCAGCCAGTCATGCGGCAATTCTGCGTGTATTTGCGGGCTTCTTTCACACTCGGAAAAACACATTTATGTAGCACGTATTGAGCAACAGAAAGCTGTATCGGGAGTTTTTCATGTTGCTCTACAACTTTCTCATTGACACTTTGATAATTAGGACAGCACTTCTCGAGTTAGATAATTAATTACAATTGATTAATGAAATCTCAGTAACGAAAAAATTCCTGGCGGCTACTCCACTGTACTGGAAGCAATACGCACTAGGTTGGCTTCACGTAACGCCGTTCCTCTTTTTTTTAATCATGCTGCATGATAGCTGGGACACCCTGTATATATATATATATATATATATATATATATATATGAGGCACTTGTACTTCCATTGATCTCAAAAAAAGCATTCTACCATTTCACAGCTTGTCTGGCCCTATCCTCCAGGACAGCAATGAAGAAGATGATGACCTTTATCTTTATGATAAGGACCTGTAAGTAATAATTTGTGCAAGTCACCCACCTGTCTCTATTAATTAGGCAGTGATACGTGCTATGACTTTTCAATGAATACACTTTGTCTTTTGTTGTAAGTACATTTTAAATGTTACTTAAACACATATCCGAGGATAGCCATAACTGCCTACGAGTAGTTCTTCTTTGTGAACTATACAGCAAAATATAATCTATTTTTATGCTTTAGATTGAAAGAGCAGAGAGCACATGGAGCTAGTGATGGTGCAGTGAAATGCATGGCTTTATGGACTGCTCGTAATGGCTCTTCAGGCTATGCACATCCACACTATGGTCATCCGCCAATTATGCATCTGTGTAGTTTTATTAGTACTGCAGTGGAAAATTGTGCCTAAAAGAACTCTTCATACAGAACTCCAAACTGTTAATTACTTATAGTATAACACATGACAATTTCTGAAACAAAGTTGACCTAGTTTCATTTCTGTGGGGCACTTAGGAAGAACCTTTTTTTTCCTAAGTTTTTAAGATTTACTTACACTGCACAGAGTGGTGCTTGCCTGAGCTTGTCAGATGCACATTTCAAGAAAGGTTTCCAGAAGAAAAGCTCCGCTGTTACAAGGCAGTGTTTTCTACTGGAAACCTTTCTTACACTGCACCACTGTATCCATGTTCGTGGCGCGAAGGTTAAGAAAGGAAAAAAAAAAAACAGACAGAAAGAGTGCCAACTCACAATTAATTTTATTTCGTGAAAATGAGTGCATATATATTGGATGCCGCAGACCCAAAGCGAGCATTTAAAAAAGATAAATTTATGCGACCCAAGACACTATTGCACAGCCATGTCGAGCAACTGAAACTGACTCTTGTATAGAAATATGGAAGAAAAACTTTTTTTTTTTTTTTTTTACCTCTCATTGATTGTACATGCGCGGCAGTAGCCGTTCAGGTGACGTGTAGAACCACACGAGGCATAAGCCATAGCATCATCAAAACAAATAAAAACCAATAGAAGACTATCTTTGTCAAACTTAAGCTACAGTGGAACACTTACTTGCAAAAATCTTAAATCCTTATTACTAAGAGCTACAGATGGCTTGTTAACACATCTTTCCCCTTCTGTATCGATATGAAGGGCTTCCATAATCTCCCTAGTAGTTTGATCTTTATGTCAGAACAATCAATATTTCTTTCTAACAGTTTGCACCCACACTCTCTACAATGAACCTGCAAGTGCAAACCCCCTGTACCTTTTAATGATGACAAGTGCTCCTTTAATCTGGTGTCCACACATCGGCCGGTCTGGTCCACATAAACCTTCCCGCATGACAGTGGTAACCTGTACACAGCAGCAGATCTGCATAGGATGTATCTATTTAACTTCTTGGACCAAAAACTGCATTCCTTACCATGGCCCGACAATTTTTTATGCAAAC
This sequence comes from Dermacentor silvarum, assembly GCF_013339745.2. Taxonomy (NCBI): domain Eukaryota; kingdom Metazoa; phylum Arthropoda; class Arachnida; order Ixodida; family Ixodidae; genus Dermacentor; species Dermacentor silvarum. Next base: position 5,326,964 of record NC_051157.2, read on the forward strand.
GGGAACACATCGTGACCAGTTTGTTGGGAGCGGACAAGACCACACGCACCCCTTACCTACTAGCCACGTTCTTCAGGCAGTGCGAAAACTAGTGCAAATATGGCACCACCACCGGTCTTTTTTCATTACGCACAGGATCTTTTGATTTGTTTTTTGTCCTATCAGCACCCTTTACCCACTTAATCAGTTTTTGACAGGCTGTGTAGAGGAGAACAAGACTCAAGAGAACCGACAGGAACGGAGAGAAAAGCGGAAAGATGTACAAGAGCCAAAGGAACAAGCTCTACCTCTCGTAGAAAGCGAGGGTTTACGGACAAGGCGCAACAGTGCTGAGAGAGAGAGAAGTCTGGTGCATGCTGAAGATCTAACAGGAGTGTTAGCACATGTTACCTTGGCTAACAGCGTTGTGAGGTACCTACCTGAAGCCCATATTCACGTCTCCACATCGTATTATACAGGTTGGCTTACGGAAAAATGCCTTGAGTCATTATACAACCTAATTCTAGGAAATATAGCTGGTATTTGGAGAATGGATGATCCAAATTTGAGCTGGGAAAGGAGTACAGCTATCGCAGAAAGAGAAATGGATGACACCTATGTCAGCTCTGAAGGTACCTGCAATTCAAAAGCTTAAAACCATGCATGCTGATTTTAGGAAAGAACGGCTCAAGGACTAATCGATCAGATCGTGCCTTGAGAAGATAGGAGAAATAGTGAAGAGAAAAAGAAGCCAGACTGTGTTTGAGTTCATTATGCAGAATGGTCTTTTATATAGACGATGTGTATTCAGCTTGGTCAGAGAGGCTCAGCAATTCACTGTGCCTAAGGCCTTTAGGGAGACAGTGATGGGAATAGGACACGACAGTGTCTTAGCCAGTCACCAGGGCATCAAAAACACGCTAGCAAGGATTACAGAAGAGTTCTTTTGGCCCAGAATCCAGTGTGATGTGAAGAGATATGCGAGATATTGTGATGGTGTGCTAAAGAACGGTACCAAAGGGACGAGTGGAGCATGCACCGCTTAGGAACATTCCCATTGTCAATATGCCTTTTCACAGAGTGGCCATAGACATAATAGGCCCATAACACCTGCATCGAGCAAAGGAAATTGTTATGTGCTCACGCTGGTGGATGGGGCTACGAGATACTTGGACGCAGTTGCGTTGAAGACCATTGACACCGTACAAGTGGCAGGAGCTCTCCTGAAGATGTTTGCTTGGTCATCATCAGCCTATATTTTATGTCCACTGCAGGACGAAGGTGGTGGCGTGGAGCAGAGGTTGAATACCCGGCTTCAAATCTGAAGGTCGTAAGTTCGAATCCTACTCCAGTCCACTACATTTTCAGGCATGGAGTGGCACCTGACACCAGCAAGAAAAAAAATATATTGCCGGGAGCTAGTCGGGCTATACTAGTTAAGGTGCAACCAAACTAGAAAGGCCCACTAAGCTTCATCAAACTCACTCCCTCACCAGAACAGGAATTGGCCTCCCTTTTGCAGTATTCTGCCACTACCTCCCTCATGACTCCGACAATTAGGCCTTCGTTTGCTTGGTATGGGGTCCCAAAGGAAGTGTTGAGTGGCTGAGGGTCAAACTTTAAGTCAGAGGTGATGAAGGAGATCAACAGGTTAATGTGCACTGAGCAGAGATTGGCTACGCCGTATCACCCAATGTCTAATGGGCTCGTTGAGAGATGCAATGGTACAATTAAAAGTATGGTTAAAAGAATGCCCAAAGACTGGGCAAAAAGGATAGTCTTCCGACTGCTTTTTGCCTGCAGAGAAGTACCACAGCCAAGCATAGGATTCTTGTCATTTGATATGTTGTATGGACAAACAGTGGGAGAATCATTGGCGATTCTCAAGGAATTGTGAGCAAATGAAGAAATCAGGATGGAGGTGAAGACCTCGTACGCATTTGTATTACAAGTTGAGGGAAAGATCAGAAGAAACATGTAAAGTGGCACAGCAGAACTTGAAGCATGCAAAGCATTGACATAAGAGGTACTACGACATCAGGACGGTAGATGACACCTGATGCGCCAGAGATATGTTGCAATATGAATGTTAAAGGGATCCTGAACCACATTTCTTGAAGCGTCAAAAACGCCTTGGAATGATGGTACTTCCCAGGAGTACATTACCAAAAGAATTTTTCTAGAAGACCTAGAATAAGCATAGCTACTTCGAGCATTATATTCACCTTTCCCATTTGCCTTCAACGTCCTCCGTTCCGAAGGAGCAGAGGAGCGCTGGTGGCGACAGAGTGGCGATGCTCTGCTTACGGCATTGTGGCAAGAAGGCTTGTCGCATCACCCTGCGGTGGTTGTGGCGGCTGCGATATTTACGCTGTGGAGCGGACGCAGCTCCAACTGTAAGTGCCTAGCAGTGCTGGAGTGCATGCTCACGTGCTCCAGGCTGGCCATGCCACGTTGTGCGTTTGAGCTTTGTCCTGCACGGATACGTAGTAGGCAAATTAGGATTGCGCACTTTGTAGCGCTCAATATGAAGCTCAATTCGAAGCACATGTGGCCAGGAGCGGCCGAGAGTGAGCGCACACTGCAGCACGTCCCTTGTAGATGCTAACCGCTATTCATCGTGAGGTGCGGCAGGCATAGTGTACATGTAGTCTAGGCTTAAGTTTCGCGTAGTTCTAGGTTATTTGAGTGTTCGAGACCAATTAAAAATAAGCGGCACCCGACGGCAGTGGCACCGATAAGCAGTGTGGCCAAAGTTTCATTCCTATGTGGTGCGGGGGTGCAACGTGAGAAGCGTGAGCAGACTCATGCTTCATGATTGATGTCAGTTATTTGCCAATAGCAGCTGTGTATGGGAATCTGCTATATGACGAAGTATGGCTACCACTAGCAGCCTCGAAACGGGTGAGGAGAAGGTTTCTGTTGAAAAGAGAATGTTTTGGAGAAAGGCGATTTCGCACTTCACTTGCGAGCCCCATGCACCGCACATGAGTGCAAGATTTGGCTGAGATGTTCACAGCAGCATGTGCTATCTGTGGAATGATTTTTTTTTCACCAAGCTCAAAGGGTGGTTCAGGATCCCTTTAAGGCTGGAATAGAGGATTGACCATACTAATTGCTCCAGTAGCAGGCAACTAATGCCTACGATGAATTAAACATTGGGATGCAGCAGACTTACTTAATCCTGCCACGAATTCCACATTCAGTGAAGCACACCAACAGGAATTCTGACCGTTGGCAGCTTCACACTTCAACATTGTATTGCGACTGCAAGAATCAGTGGGCAAGTATGGTTTTGTTACCCGTAGTGACTTGAAAGCGAATGCCTGGAGGTTGACATTATGATTGCAAGAATCAGTTGGCAAATAAAATTGTTACCTTAATTCAGCACGATAAATTTAAATTCGTAAGCAAAAGAAAAGGGTTGTAAGTAATACACATGAATTCACAAGTACCTCTACTACTTGAGCAAAGTCTTGGTCATCTAAGCATTTAAGTTTTGTAGGAACCGAAGCAAAGAATGTTGCTGTGTAGACTGGTTTTTGTTGTTTTTAGCTCTTTGTTTTATTTTATAATGATCTAATCGTAATGCGAAAACACCCGTGTACTTAGATTTAGGTGCACGTTAAAGAACCCCAGGTGGTACAAATTATTCCGGAGTCCCCCACTACGGCGTGCCTCGTAATCAGATCGTGGTTTTGGCACGTAAAACCCCATAATTTAATTTTAATCGAAGCACAGCTGCTAAGGCTAAAAGGCAGGCCAGTGCTTGCTCGTCCATTTTATCCTTTTTTTTGTTCGTCTATTCTCTTGAGTTTACACTGCCAATATGAATGTAAGCTGGTTGATGTTCTTACTTGTTTTTAAATGGCTTGCATGGTTTTCTTTCCAGGCGAGAAGACAAGAAAGACGACATAGCAGTGCCACTGTATGCACTGGCTGATGAACTATTTGAGCTTCAAGGGGTCTTCAACCTGCTTCGCCGTGCTCTGATCTCGTTTGTGCAAACCTATTATGGCAAACCCATAAACAGGCAAGGCCGGTTCAAGCAATTTGGCGAAGTAGTATACTGCACACCAATGTGCAATGCTTTTTGAGATATGAAGCACTCCGGGTAGAACAGTTTATTAGCGCTTAGAAAAATCAGGGGATTGCAAGATTGTTTTTTACCATACTTGCGGTGAGCATGAATAACAGTGAAACTGCCAAGACAGATGAGGATGCGGAGCGCTGACAAACGCAGCTTGCTTCATCCTCGTCCACTTGTGCATTGCATAACCATTCAGATTAGCCAGTTAGAAACATTTCACTAGCTACCTTTTCCTGTTACATGAACATTAAAAAAATCCTTTCTAGTGCTTTTAATTCTCACATATTTATGGCAGTGCAAAACAGCGTATAACTGCTTAGCTCTGGAAAAAAAAAAAGTTGCTTCTTTTGATGTAGCTCTAAAGACACGGCTTGTCTCTATTTTCAGGTGGAAAAGTAACTTTTTTTGCAAAGCCAAATATAATTGTAATATTTTATAAGTCCTAGCATTTCATGGAGTTGACCTGACCACCAAATTAAATTGTGCTTCAAATAATTAGGTATTCCAGCATTATCTAGCGCAAAAATAACTGAAAAAAGGTCCTGCTTTCGAAATTTTTTTTCATGGTAGCGGTAACACTATGTCAGAAAGTTTCCGCATGCTCAGTAGTTCTCTAAACAAGGTGCACTTAAAGAATAATTTTGGCCAGACGTTCTCGGCCATGCTTCAAGAAACGAGCCCTGAATACCATACTTTTTGCAATTTTCAACCTTTTCAGAGTTAAAAAAAAAATCACTAGCAATTGGCCTAAAACTTCAAAATAATTACGGTGCTTAGGTCGGTATCCCAGCTAAGCTTTTGCAAAAAATAAAAAAATAAAAACATATCCTTCACTTATTTATATGCCACTCTGACAAGCAATACATCAAAGACAGTGGAGCTGTATAAGTGAGTTCTAGTGTATAAGTGTATACACTTTTACACGCATTCACGAGCATAAGTGTACAAGTGAGTTTCAATCAATCAACTTTATTTCCTTTGGGTAGGAGGAGTATGGGACTAAAAGCTCGAGCAGCTTGACGAGGTCCCAACCCCATTACAGTTGGCAAAACAGCAGGATGGCAGTCAGTCATGCACAAAGAGTACAAATAAATAGACGAATATTGCATAACATCGAGTAACACAAAATTATGTAACAAAGCACTAAACAATACAACCCATTTGCATAGGCTTGAAATGGCATGAACATGAAAGGCAGTGATCGACAAGAAGAAGGACAAAAATTCGAAAGGATGTACTATTCCTGAAAATAAATGAGCTGGGCGAAGCGGTTAATGAGACAATTTTGATTGCACGAAGGATCAAAATCTTCATGGTTTAATAAGTTCATCAGGGAAGGGAGCTTGTAGGACAAAGATTGTTCATCATAAGTAGTTATAGGAGTGGGTACAGTCCACATTTCTTTGTGCTTGGTTAGACGAACACTGGGCCGGTATTTTGTAGCGATGCCTTATGCCTTATGATAGACTAGTCTTATCATCCACCGCTCACGGCCAGCTGATCCCGTTGATAACTTGAGCGGACCGTCGCTCTGACCACTGACCAAGCGGGAAAGGCATTAGCATCGGAAAGCATCGCTACAAAATACCGGCCCTGATCATGAGAAAGAAATTTACAGAAGAATAAAATTTGGTTGGAGTGCATACAGTAGGCATTGCCAAATCCTGACTGGGAGCTTACCACTGTCGTTGAAAAGAATAGTGCACAGTCTTTGCAAGCTACCGGTGCTAACATATGGGGCAGAAACTTGGAGGTTAACAAAGAAGCTCGACAACAAGTTAAGGAACGCACAAAGGACGATGGAACGAAAAATGTTAGGCCTAACGTTAAGAGACGAGACGAGGGTGGTGTGGATCAGAGAGCAAATAGGGATAACCGATACTTTAGTTGACATTAAGAGAAAAAAAATGGAGCTGGACAGGCCATGTAATGCGTAGGATGGATAACTGTTGGACCATTAGAGTTACAGAATAGATACCAAGAGAAGGGAAGCGCAGTCGAGGATGGCAGAAAACTAGGTGGGGTGATGAAGTTTGGAAATTTGCAGGTGCAAGCTGGAATCAGCTAGCGCAAGACAGGGGTAATTGGACATCGCAGGGAGAGGCCTTCGTCCTGCAGTGGACATAAATATAGGCTGATGATGATGATGTCATTGCTTTAAACTTAGCAAGATTAATTATGTTATCGGTACCATACTTAACAAGAGCTTTATAACACAACATCAGCCTATAATTATACAAACAGAACACTGGAAGAATTTCATACTTTGTAAAAAGAAGTTCTGTAGAAGAGGCATAATGTACAGCAGCAATACGTCGTATGGCTCTTTTCTGCAGCAAATACAGCTTGCACAAATTTGTTACACCAGTAGCACTATGCTGCAGTACTGCAACAGAGAGGACACTGAGGACACCAATGGCAGATGACATCTTTGAATAGAGGTTTTCAACATTCCCTGTAAAGTGCTTTGAAAAATGTACTCCAACGGCGTTAACAGAATTCACCATCTTTAACTGCTGAGAGCCCAGAAATAAATTCAGCTTCTTTAGGCATCTAGAAAATAATTTGTGTTTTTGAAGGATTTATTTTTAAAGAATTCATCGAGGGCCAGGCATCTAGGTCAGACAGCGTTTTGTTAGCCATTGCTTCTATCTCTGTTTCTAAATTCTCTGTAATAAAAACTGTCTTGTCACCAGCATAAAAGACAAATGTTGCCAGTGGCGCACCGACGGGGGGGGGATTCGGGGGTTCTAACCCCCCCCTGAGGCCGACTTAATCCCCCCTTTTAATTAACCCCTTTTCTTTCCTTACGCATTTGAGTACTGCAACTAAGATGTAAGACGCGCAATCGTCTGCACACTCGCCAAAAGCGAATTTTTTTGACAATTTCCCGTTAAGAAATCGAAATTAGTGCTGTTTAGAGGGTATTGGCAAACTGTCAACCCCCCCCCTGGCAGAGATCCTGGGTGCGCTACTGAATGTTGCGTTGTCTGTGCAGTGTACAATGTCATTTATGTAAATAAAAAATATGAGTGGCCCTAGAATGCTTCCCTGTGGCACACCAACAATGACCAGCTTCCTTGCAGATGTTTCATTGTCGGTATTTACGAATTGTACCATAGTTTTCTAATTTGCTAAGAATGATGGTATGATAAATTAAGTCAAATGCCTTGGATAAATCAACGTATATGCCTAATGCCATTTGATTACGACTGAATGCTTCCTAAACCCATGTTGAAAATCTTGAAACAAATTGTGGTGATTAAAAAACGATAGCAATCTGATATGCATTAATTTCTCAATACCTTTCGAAAACACTGGAATTATCGAAATAGGTCGATAGTTGTTTAGTGCCCCCTTATCACCGTGCTTGAAGACTGGAACAACGCGTGAAGTCTGCGTTTGTTTAGGAAATATGCCTGTAGATAATATTAAGTTATAAATATGGGTAAGAACATGGCATATAATATCAAGCACATGCTTTATGGGACAAATCTGGATACCATCGGTGTCCAGGGACAGGCTGTTACCTATATTGCTGACGCAAGAAAAGACTACTAAAGAGCTAGTTGGGGCAAGAAAAAGTGTGTTACTAAACGCACTTACAGGCAGGAACTGAGCATAGCTGTTGAGGCCATCAATGTCATTTAACTGAGGTTTTAATGAGAAGATTTCATTAAATGCATTTGGTATAGCATTTCTGGAAAATTTCTGCCCGTTATGACACAGGACATCTGGAATATCTGAAATTGAAATAGGCTTTAACTAAGCATTCAATTTGCGCCTGATTACATCACTTTTTGGTTGGCTGGGTCACTAAAAATTCCCACGAAATAAGCATCCTTAGCAGCCCTAAGCTAATTTGTGAGATTATTTCTATCTTTCTTTAACTCCCCAAGCAGGGCTGGATCTCTAGATTTCACCAATAGAGCATACAGGGCATGTTTGTGTTTAACTATACCAAGAAGCTCAGGTGTTAGCCAAGGTTTTCGTGCTTTGGATGTTCGTGTCATTCTTTTCTTGGTGAAGTGTTTATGGTAAAAAGTTTTGAAAGTGCTCATAAAAGCAGTATGCGCAGAGTCACTATCTTCTGCTCTGTAAACGCTGTTCCAAGTTTCATGAGTAATAGCTTGGCGGAATGCTTCAAGGTTTGATGAAGTAGTGGACTGAATAATGACTGGTTTTTATGTTTTACTAGCCAGGCAGTGGATTCCATTTACTAGTAACATAATACCTAGACGAATATCAGTGTTCACAACGTCGGCCTTTAATGAATAAATATTAATGTTTGAAATGAATACATCTAATAGGGATGCACCTACAATAGTCACGTGCGTTGCAGTAGATATTGTGTTTGAAAAACCATAACTTGTGATGAGAGATTGAAAATACTTTTGCAGCGGGGAAGACGAAAGCATGTTTATATTGACGTCATCGCCCAAGATTAGATTGATTTTCTCTTCTAATGTATAGCTGAAAAGCTTTTCAAGAAACACAAGAAATTGGGTTGCATCACCTGACGGCGGTCTGTACACAACGGAAAACATAATGTTATGACTCTGCATTGTTAACACCTCATAGTCGGAAGTTAAATCAATGAATTTGTCTATGGGCTCAGCCACGATATCGTCCCTGAGAAAAACCGCGATACCACCCCGACACTTATCCTGATGACTTGGATAGCCAGGAGGCTGAAACATGTGCGATGTGGGCGTCAACCAAGTTTCAGTTAACATTATTGCTGTAAGCGGTACTCCGAAAGTGTCTATTTTATTTGGAAGTGATCGAACATTTTGGTGAATAAACGTCAATTCTGGCTTTTTAACTGACACTAACGCTTTTATTTTGGGTGGAACATAGCCCATTATCAAGCCAAGTCAAACATGATTAGACCCAATTTGCAAATTTTGGACAGGTCCCTTGCGCTTCCATTGACACACACCCGGCTGACCTCTGATTCTCTCGCCTTGATGCGGCAACCATCGGTCCAAAGAAACTTCCAATTTTTTCCTCTCTTCAGAGCCAATGCTTGCTCAAAAAGGCGCTTGTTGTCGGCCGTCAAGTGTTCATTGATAAAGACTGGAGCGGCTGGGGTCTTCTTCTTCTTCTTCTTTGTGGGGTTTAACGTGCCAAAACCAGTTTTGATTATGAGGCACGCCGTAGTGGAGGGCTCTGGATTAATTTTGACCACCTGGGGTTCTTTAACTTGCACTACAACGCAAGCACACGGGCATTTTTGCATTTCGCCTCCATCGAAATGCGGCCGCCGTGACCGGGATTTGATCCCGCGATCTCGTGCTCAGCAGCGCAACGCCTTAGCTGACTGAGCCACCGTGGCGGGTAGCGGCTGGGGTCTGAGAGAGATCAAGGTGTGTCGTAGTTAACCTAGCCTTTCTAGCTTTGCTGATAAAATCAGCCTTCTTTGTTCTCAGGCAAAATCGCGCTATTATGTTTTTGTCTTTCTTGGCGGGTACACAGTGAATGACGTCAGTATCTGCAGAGGTCACTGGACACCCAATCATGTCTCCAATTTTTTGCAAAATAGCATTGCAGTCCTCTCATTGCGTGCACAGTATACCCTTAATCTCGATGTTGTTGATTCGAGAGTACTGCTCCGAATCTGCGAGCCTTTTGGCTAAGTGCTCGTTTTCTCGCTTTAAAGCTTTATTGTCCAATGCTAGCGCTTCCTGATCTTGTTTCACTTTTTCGTACAGAAAGTCGAACATCTCTAGGTTTTTGCGCATTTCAACCACTTCTCTTCGAAGTACGTCAACCTCGCGCGACAGTTGTGGCATTCGTGACCGTAGTTCACAATGATACACCAGGTCGGCAGTAGTAGGTGTGGCAATATGAATTGGGTGGAAAGTTTCAATTGAATGAAAACTAACCTGCGTAGTGAAATGCATGGGTTTAGCTGCAGAAACTTGTTGCCACAGCCGCTGCTGCCAACCGAAGTGCAGAGCATGAGCGCGGTCCCGCTTAAGTAGCATCGATGGCAGCGCCACGTCAATACTAGCGAGGGGGTGTTGGGTCATGGGCTCGCTCGAATGCAGCAACAATTTCTGCGTTCAATCTTAGTGATGGCTCTTGTGGAGACTGCATTGCAGGGGCCGTATTCTGAAACGTTCCATTTCGGCGATAGTTCGCCTAGGCGATAGTCGCATTCAATAAGTCAACCGGTTGCTTACCCGTAACGTCAGCATGCACTACCAACACGCACACTCGAACGCTTCGCAAAACACACGAGAGTGCGCACCATGCGAGTGCAGAGCGGCTCGGGTGTGTTATTTTCGAATGTATCGGCTGCAGTACAACACAGGCGTGTTCGTTTATTCAATATGTGTTGGAAGCACGCACTGACACCGTGACGTCAAAATGAAGTACACCGGAACTACTAGGTGGCGCTACTTATTTTCCAGTTTTTCTCAACCACCCAATCAGCGTGCACCTGTAAGTGCAAAGCGAAATATCGCCGAAGTGGCACGTTTCAGAGTACGGCCCCTGTACCACGGCATCTGCTTTCACCGCCGCAGCCATACAAACTTCTGGCTGACCTCCGACACGGAAAAAAAAATACAAATTACTGATTATAAAAAGCACGCATATAAGTTGCCTACTCAAATTAGGTATACGCAAGTCAACTTTAATTTTATAATCATAAATCATTACATTACAAAACATCATTGGGACTCCGACACACATTGTAGTGTATTTAGATTTGATATCGACCATGCCATTGCTTGCTGCATGAAAGCTGTTACGTAACTCCCCTTGAAAGCTTCAATGTGAACCTATATTTTTCCTTTTTTTTTTTTTAAAGCAAGAAATGTTTAACTTTCCTTTAAACAATTTAAACAGTTTAGGGCTCTGTCCTGTCACCTTCATTCCTTCCATGTGAATCATGCACTAGCTAAGGCTTTTCCTCGACAAAAGAACAATTAATCACCATAAACGAACTACCTAGTCGCAACTGTGCATAGAGGATCAGTTGAACTATTTTTAACGGCATGGCACGACTTAATGTTTACCTGCATTTTGTGAGTGACAGCACAGCATCAACTCCGCGTTTATTTGTCGTCGTTGCCTTTCCATAGCATCATTCTTGAACAGTGATATCGTATAAAGGAAGTTAGCAGGTGGCACTGTACTGACATAAATTGCAAAAAACGGAATGCAGCTAGCATGACCCGACAACTGCCAGAAAGCCAACCATTCACAAAAGGACAAGTTCTTGCACTATGGCCACAAAATGGTGCGATACTAATTAGGAAAACACAAAAAAAATCGCTATTGCTAAGCTTGTTTAATGTCCAACATAGGCAAGCACGCCGCACCATGTGCATGGACTACAGAATTAAGCGCACCTTATCAGCTTCTTGGGTAGAGCAAAAATTTTAATTGTGTTATTTTCAAGGATCAATCAACTCACGAGACATCAGGAGATGTTCACTCTCTTGGAGTGTGTTTACAATCTGGATTAAAAATACCTAATATATCAACACAAAATTGTGTTAAAGGAATTTTTTAAGATAGAATTACCTCAGAATATGTTAATCTTCATCCCTGCAATATAAGCTCGAAGGTACAGAAAAATGCGTTTCGTTTATCCGAAGTTTCATTTAAGCGAAGCACCCTAAATTGCAGTCGTTTTATTCAAGAAGTGTCAGAGTGTTTGCTGTGGTGAAAAAAACAAAACAAAAATCTACTGTGTTCTGCTTCTCATATTGTAACTTTTTTGCGCAAGGTTGTGTTAATGTGCAAAAGAATTTCCTATAATTGTGCACAGTTCTTGCATTCAAAATAATGCTGCAGAATTTCATCTGCATCTCTTAGCATCTGGTCCAAAACAGTAATATCTGTCTTTGTCAATAGAATCATAAATTTCATTACATATTTTACCTATAATATTTTCAACTGTCATTAGGAATGCTCTGAATGGTAACAAAGGCAGAATTTCGAGCCTCTTATTCCAGGCTGTGTGGATGAAGCAGTATAGTGACTGTAAGATCCTGCCTACTCTGCCTACTCTTCCTCCTCAGGGATCATTACTTACGTAGTCAAGTTGTCATGACAGAAACACCGCTGCAATATTGACATCTGTATTTGCATTAACTTTCCTGCAACTGCCTGATAGATTGAATGTTATTCATTATTTATAGCATCACCATTTGACATGTTTTTTCGTTTTTTTCCCTGTTCCGTAAGCCGATGAGGTAGGCGGTAGTTCCATTTAACCGAAGATCACGGAAAGATGAGTTCCGTTTAACCCAAGTTTGCTAACCTTGTGCCTATGGACGGCCAACCAAAATTCATACCATTGTTCATTTATCCGGCATTTTCATTTCAGCGAGTTTCTTTTATCTGGAGTCCGCTGTATATTTGCACATACAAAGAATGCCTGAAAGTAAAACATTAACACAGCAGCAAATAAAAGAACATAGATAAACCATGTTAGAAACAATGTTGTGAACACACTTTTTAAAACAATGTGGAGTGGAGTTTTTATGTGCGGGCCCAATACTAACTGAATGAGAGTTTAACATTGCATTATTTGGGTACCATAGCTCTTCCATGGTCTGTCAGGTTGATGATAGATATGATAAGATGCGCTTTCTATCCCCCATATTCTCAAACGATGCTCGACTCAAGGCTCTTTCCACTGAGTTGAAGAAGTGTTCAAAGTTGAGTTGACTGTTCAAAGAGTGTGGTGTACAAAATTCCGCTTTCTTGTGGCTGAGTCTATGTAGGCCAAACTGAGCATTGCATTAATGTCTGGCTAAGGGAACACGGTAGTACCAATTACATAGCTGTCCTTGGTAATTTGGCAGCTCACTGACATGAGTGCGAATTACAACTATACTTTACTTATTTGGAGGAGTGTTAAACGGTCAGACAAGAAAAAACAACACTGTGCCCTTGTGTTGTTTTTCCTCGTCCTGTCATTTAGTGATCCTCCAAATAAGCTTCAAAATGTACCAACGATGTAGCCCAATTTTCAACCCTTATACTTTAACACCATGGTGTGTCACGACTTGGACATGTACACATGGCTGATAGTAGAGGCTGTCGATATGAAGAGAGATGACCTTAAAGCCGTTAGTGCGCCGTCCATTTCATAAACGAGTAAGGAGCTACAGTTCCTAGAGTCTGTGCATGCTGCCACTCCATGACATATAGGATTTGCGCTTAGACGTGTAGGCATAATCTCTGGTGATTACGTGTCTTACTTCTATGTTCTCTCTTTCAGGGGCTAACACCTACATAATCGGTGTACACCCTGCAATAAATTTTAGTTGGAAGTAGCGCTTGTCCTGTGTATTTGTTTGTCTTTCGTCCCTCCTGCATTATTTGAAGATAGTTACCAGCCCTTGATATGTGTCTGGCCATTGCATTCTCTTTGCTTAATAAGCACTGCCAAGTATTTTATTGTCTTGTTTTTCAGGCAGCTGCGTGAGTGGGTGTCGTGGGTGTTTTCAGAGCCCATGCAAGTCTACATGTTGGACATGCTGCGGGAGTCGATGTGGCCTGGAGGTCAGCTCGCCCCCGAGTGGTCACAACGCTCGGAGCAGGAGCAGCTTGCCGCTCGCAAGCAGGCCAAATCATTGCTTCTTGAAAACTTGCCACGTTAGTAGTACATGTGTTTACATCGGCATGGCAAGTGCCGATAAGGTCTCCCTCATGTTCTTTACTTATTACCTTTTTGCTTATTCTGTTCCAGCCACTCTTGCAATTAATAATTAAACCTAGTAAATACATTCAAAGATTTCGATGCATTTCCTTCCTTCAGCAGGCAAGACATTTTTGGTTGCATATTAAATGCTTTGAAGGTCTGTAGTCAGCTAGAAATTTCAGGGACCACGCAATTTCTTGTTTTAAGGCAGAGCATTTTTGCCTCATTTTAAGCGGTAGGTAGGTATTTCCTATCTTGCCACACTTCAGACCTCTGCAATGAAAAGAAATGCATGACCAGCCTTCAAGCACAGCTGCTCTAACCACGAGGCCACAATCGCATGCATCTTGCCAAAGCTGACTAGTTCTTTGAGACGTGTGTCACCTGCCAGTTTGTGTTCTTTCCTCGCGACAGCTTTGAGATGCCGTGTTCGACTGCACCATCTTCGGGATCGACCTACATTCCCCCGTACTTCCCTTGTAGCAGTTAACACTACGTGGAAACTGTACTGCTTTGATGATTGGCCCAGGTCGAACAAGTTTTAATGTTTCACTGCCGGAGTGCATATGCCATCGTCGTTTTAACAAAACAAAAACATCAAGCCTGCAACCAGACGAGGATGGTGAAAGAAGATGGGAGACACACGAGCTCTACCTCGCAACAGTTTATTGAGACCCACAAAGCGGAATGTGAAGCCATGTCGTGGCCGAACATCACACAGGCACAGCCAGCATGTGTGTGTATACACCATTGGGCCACAGTCAACTTTACTGCTGACCAGTCGGTGTGGCTTAGCGGCTATGGTGTTGCACTGCTAAGCACGAGGTTGCAGGATCAAATCCCGGCCACAGCGGCTGCATTTCAATGAGTGTGAAATGCAAAAACACCCATGTCCTGTGCATTGGGGGCACATTAAAGGTTCCCTGGGGGTCAAAGTTAATCCAGAGCCCCCCGCTACAGCATGCCTCATAACCATATCGTGGTTTTGGTGCATAAAACCTATGCAGGATAAGGCCAGCCCCGACCACACTAGCAGAAAAATGCACGCCGTGGAAGCTGACGCTCAGCAGCTTTTTAGATGCGCAGCATCTTATAGCGGCAGCCTGTCCCGCGGCGTAGTTGGCGTCGGCGTCCGTCCGCACCTCTCCTCATTCTCTCCACGCCAGCTGTGCGATAACGCCTTTCTCCTCCTCTCCCCCTCTCCACGCCATCTGTTTAACGCGCTTCTCCTTCCATGTCTTCATCCGCC